>NC_092343.1:58447500-58788333 GCF_046630445.1 Rutidosis leptorrhynchoides
TCTTTAACTTATAAAACAATTAAGTAATTAATTTTAAAATTTTGTTTCCCTTGTTATTTAGGACGAGGTCGTTTCGGATCGATGTCCTAGTCCGTCCCTCGACAAAATTTTAAAATTTGTCTATTTAAAGCGCGGTTTTAAAAGCTTAGATTTTTGGGTTTTTTAATGTTTTTGGCATACTTTAATTCAATAAGATTAAAAATAATGATAATAAAAGTTCTCGTCCCTCCTTTGGGTAAAGCAATTTCGGTTCAAAGACCTAGTCTTCAACTTACGACGAATTTTAAAAATCATATTTTTAACTTAGCGACATAAAGTAAATTTTTGTTTTTAAATTCACACAACTTAAATTTAAAAATGCATAAAATTAAAAATTCACACCAAACTTAATTAAAAATGCATAATATTAAAAATTCACACCAAACTTATATTATATTTTTGTTTTTATACATACAAACTTATATTAAAAATATTAATTTTTCAAATATTGACAAACTTAAATATATTGATTTTACAAAGTTCACAATATTAATTTAATATTAATTTTAAAAACAAAGTAAAAATAAAATTAAAAATCTTGTTGGCTTTTATCCCACTTTAATCAATCAAATATTATCAAAAATATGCGCCCCTCTTTTCGGTAAAGTAATTTCGGTTCCATGACCTAATTTAACTCATGACGAATTTTTGAAATATTTTGGGTTGATTGATTAAAGATGTCTATACCTTAAGAATAAACGTTAAATTTCGCAGTGATGTAATAAATTTTTGTATGATATCAATAATTTCGGTCGCTAAACCTAATTTTATTCAATACCAATTTAATACTTTATAGCGAACAAATTAGCGTTTATTATCAAAAGGTTAAAAATAAAAATAAAAATAAAAACTGTACAGACTTACCTGTGAGATAATATTCTTAGTGATATGATCTAGCCCACTCATAAGATAGTCGGACTAATTGATTTTCCATGGCTACATAGGCGTAACCTCGAGCATTTAATATTTTTTCTTCTAAACATATGAACGGTCCATCTCTGCATAAAGTAACAAATTCGGTGTTTGAATAAGTTTGATTATTTGAACATTTACCTTCGTGTGACCATTTTCCGCATTTGTGACATTTTTCAAGGTGTCGTGCTCTTCTTTTCGCTGCGGATTTTGATTTTCCTTTACCAAATTGTGACTTATTATCTTCGCATCTGGATTCTTTTCTTACTCCGTCCAATTTACCTCTGATTAATGATACTATTTCACTTGGAAGTGTGTCATTATTACGTTTAGTGATCAAAGCGTGTAGCATTAGACCATGGTTTAGTTCACAGGAAGTCTTCATTTCGTAAAAACCTAAAAAAATAAAAATTCAGAATGGGGGGAGAAGACTAGTTCTTTAGGGTCTGCTAGGGAAAGACCATTCGGGTTCTATTTTCGAGAACTACACGAAAACAGAAAATCTAACTCTAACAGAAATATATATTATCCTTTAAAGACTTGATTCTCCCCACACTTAGTTAGCCGTGGTATCGAAATTGTGATTAACTTCGTTGTCGACTTCCATCGGACTATCTATGTAGTGTTTAACTCTGTGACCATTAACTTTAAATTCAATCCCATTTGAATTTATCAATTCTACTGTTCCGTATGGGAAAACTCTTTTGACTATGAATGGTCCAGACCATCTTGATTTCAATTTTCCAGGAAATAGCTTAAATCGTGAATTGAAAAGAAGAACTCTGTCTCCTTCTTTAAATTCTTTTGAACTTCTGATTCTTTTATCATGCCATTTCTTCGTTCTTTCCTTATAGATTAAGGAATTTTCATATGCTTCATGTCTTAATTCTTCTAATTCATTTAATTTACTTAACCGTAGACGTCCAGCTTCATGTAAATCAAGATTACATGTCTTCAAAGCCCAAAATGCTTTGTGTTCAATTTCTACTGGAAGATGACATGCTTTTCCGTAAACGAGTTTAAAAGGTGTGGTTCCAATTGGAGTTTTGTAGGCTGTTCTAAAAGCCCAGAGTGCATCCTCCAATTTAATGGACCATTCCTTCGGATTTGATCCTATGATTTTCTCTAGAATACGTTTTTAAGCTCGGTTGGTATTTTCAACTTGTCCACTCGTTTGTGGATGATAAGCGGTGGAGATTTTATGAGTTACTCCATATCTTTTGAGAACTTTCTCAAGTTGATTATTACAGAAATGAGTACCCCGATCACTTATTAAAGCTTTCGGTGTTCCAAACCTTGCAAAAAGACGTTTTAAAAAATTGACTACAACTCGTGCATCGTTAGTTGGGAGAGCTTGTGCTTCCGCCCATTTAGATACATAATCAATGGCTACGAAAATATAGAGATTATTATGAGATTTTGGAAATGGACCCATAAAGTCAATACCCCAAATGTCAAATACTTCACATACTTGAATGACATTTTGTGGCATTTCATCACGTTGACTTATTTTTCCGGCCCTTTGACAAGCATCACAGGATTTGCAAAGAAGGTGTGCATCTTTGTAAATTGTAGGCCAATAGAATCCAGCATCGTAAACTTTTCTTGCTGTTAGTTGAGGCCCATAATGCCCTCCTGTTGGTCCTGTGTGACAATGGTTTAAGATTTTACTAGCTTCATCTCCGAATACACATCGGCGTATTATTCCATCTGGACAACTTTTAAACAGATGTGGATCTTCCCAGAAATAGTGTTTTATATCACTGAAGAATTTCTTTCGTTTTTGGTACGATAATCCTTTCTCAAGGAATCCACATACTAAGTAGTTTGCATAGTCTGCAAACTATGGAATTTCATTATAATCTATCTTCAATAGATATTCATCAGGAAAGTTGTCTTGTATGGCCGATTCATTTAGAACTTCTAATTCGGGATTTTCAAGACGAGAAAGATGATCAACGGCGAGATTTTCTGCTCCTCTTTTATCTCGGATTTCAATATCGAATTCTTTTAAGAGTAAGATCCAACGGATTAATCGTGGTTTGGCATCTTGTTTCGAAAATAGGTATCTAAGAGCAGAATGGTCAGTATAGACTGCCGTTTTAGCTAGAACGAGATATGATCGAAATTTTTCAAAAGCGAAGACAATAGCAAGGAGTTCTTTTTCAGTAGTTGTGTAATTCGTTTGTGCTCCTTGTAACATCTTACTAGCATAATATATAGGTTGAAATTGTTTTTCAATCATTTGTCCTAAAACGGCTTCCATTGCAAAATCACTTGCATCGCACATTAGTTCAAACGGTAGATTCCAATTTGGTGTTATCATGATCGGCGCATTAGTGAGTTTCTCTTTAAGAATATTAAAAGATTTGATGCATTCATCTGAAAAGATGAATGGAGCATCCTTTTCTAGGAGTTTATTCATAGGAGTGGCAATTTTAGAAAAATCTTTTATGAAACGTCGGTAAAAACCGGCATGCCCTAGAAAACTCCTAACTCCTCTAACATTGGTGGAATGTGGAAGTTTAGCAATTACATCTACTTTAGCTTTATCCACTTCAATTCCTTCTTTTGAAATTTTATGTCCAAGAACGATGCCTTCTTTAACCATGAAATGGCATTTCTCCCAATTAAGTACTAGATTTGATTGTTCGCATCTAATAAGCATTCGTTCAAGATTAACTAGACATGATTCAAAAGTATCACCGAAGACTGAAAAGTCATCCATGAAAACTTCCATGCATTCTTCTATCATGTCGTGAAAAATCGCCATCATGCACCTTTGAAAGGTTGCAGGGGCGTTGCAAAGTCCAAATGGCATGCGTTTGTAAGCAAAAGTACCATAAGGGCACCTGAATGTGGTTTTCTCTTGATCTTCGGGTGCTATTGGAATTTGAAAGTATCCGGAAAAACCATCTAGAAAACAATAGTAACTATTTCTGGCTAATCTTTCCAACATTTGATCAATGAAAGGTAAGGGAAAGTGATCTTTTCTGGTGGCGTCATTTAATTTTCTATAATCAATACATACACGCCATCCTGTTACAGTCCTAGTAGGAATAAGCTCATTTTTCTCATTTGTGATGACAGTCATGCCACCCTTCTTAGGTACGTATTGAACTGGGCTTACCCATGGACTATCAGAGATTGGATAAATTAAACCTGCATCTAGCAGTTTAATTATTTCTTTTTTAACAACATCTTGCATATTAGGATTTAGTCTTCGTTGGCGTTGCACATACGTTTTATGACCTTCTTCCATAAGGATTTTATGTGTGCAATACGAAGGACTTATTCCTTTAATATCATGAATCTTCCATGCAATGGCTGGTTTATGAGCTTTTAACACAGAAATGAGTTGTCATTTTTCATTTTCAGTAAGAGAAGACGATATTATTACAGGTAATTCAGATTCACCATGTAAATAAGCGTATTCCAAATGGTTTGGAAGTGGCTTTAACTCTAATGTCGGAGGTTCTTCTATCGATGATTTGTATCGATATCTGTCTTCTTCTTTTAGCATTTGAATTTCTTCTGTTGTTGGTTCATATCCATTAGCTATTAGTGTAGCTAACATTTCAGTTTCATCAATTTGTTCAGTTCCTTCTCCTAAAGAACATTCTCCTGTTCCTTGTAATTCTGGAA
Organism: Rutidosis leptorrhynchoides; assembly: GCF_046630445.1. Lineage (NCBI taxonomy): Eukaryota > Viridiplantae > Streptophyta > Magnoliopsida > Asterales > Asteraceae > Rutidosis > Rutidosis leptorrhynchoides. Next base: position 58,452,097 of record NC_092343.1, read on the forward strand.
ATTCTTCTAATAATTCTGCATGTGAATCTATAGTTTGAATATAATAACATGTATCATCTGCAGATTGCGGTTGTTGCATAGCTCTATCAACTGAAAAGGTAACACTCTCATCCTCTATACTTAGGGTCAATTTCTTACCAAACACGTCTATCATTGCTTTAGCCGTGTTTAAGAATGGTCTTCCTAATATGAGAGGAACTTGAGAATCTTCTTCCATGTCCAGAACAACAAAATCTACTGGAAATACTAAAGTACCAACTTTAACTAGCATGTTCTCCATTATCCCTCTAGGATATTTTATTGATCGATCGGCTAGTTGTATACTTATTCTTGTTGGTTTCAATTCTCCAAGGTCTAGTTTAGTGTATATTGAATACGGCATTAGATTTATACTAGCACCTAAGTCTGCCAATGCTTTTATTGAACTAAGACTACCCAGAAAACATGGAATTGTGAAACTTCCTGGATCAGATAGTTTTTCTGGTATCTTATTCAACAGCACTGCTGAACAATTAGCATTCATAGTAATGGCCGAGAGTTCTTCCATTTTCTTTCTATTTGTTATTAGATCTTTCAGAAATTTAGCATATCTAGGCATTCCTGAAATCATATCAATGAAAGGAAGATTTACATTTATCTGTTTAAACATATCCAAGAATTTGAATTGCTCGGCTTCAAGTTTCTCTTCTTTTTTTTTTACTCGGGTAAGGAAGTGGTGGTTGGTATGGTTTAACATAAGGTTTAGCCTTAACTGTGTTATCTTCATTAACCTTTTCAACTACCGGTTCTTTTTCCTTATCTTGTTCAGGTTGTGATTCTTGTGGAGTAGGAATAGCTTCATCAGAAGTTACAGGTATTTCAGGTGGTTTAAGTGTAATACCACTTCTTGTGGTAATGGCTTTAGCTGTTTCATTTCGGAGGTTAGCATTTGTATCACTAGGTAAACTTCTCGGTTTTCTTTCTCCTATTAACCTTGCTAGGTTACTTACTTCTTGTTCCAAGTTTTGAATAGAAGCTTGTTGATTTCTAAATGCTTGAGCATTTTGTTCATTAGTTTGTTTTTGAGATGTGAAAAACTGCGTTTGAGTTTCAACTAGCTTTGTCATCATATCTTCTAAATTTGGCTTTTTATCATCGGTTTGTTGTGGTTTGTTTTGAAAATTAGGTCTTTGCTGATTGTAAGTATTATTGAATACTTGTTGATTGCTAGGACCTTGTTGATTGTTGTATGGAATATTTCGATTATAATTCTGGTTTTGATTGTAAATTGGTCTTGGCGGTTGATAATTATTCTGATAATTATTTCCAGGCCTTTGGTTTAGATATGAAACATTCTCTCTTTGTTCCATTGTTAATTCAATACTGAGACAATCTTTTGTCAAATGTGGTCCTCCACACTGCTCACAACTAATTCGTATTGAGTGGATATCTTTAGTCATCTTTTCCATTCGTCTCTCGACAGCATCTATCTTTGCTGAAATGGAATCTAAGTCATCGCTAGAATCGGCTCTAGCTGCTTTAGATGATCTAACGATATCTTTTTCTTGGTGCCACTCATGTGAGTGGGAAGCAGTGTTATCAATAATTTTGTAAGCATCAGTTTCGGTTTTCTTCATAATGGAACCACCAGCTGCTATATCTATGTCTTTCCTTGTAGTGATGTCGCATCCTTGGTAGAATATTTGTACTATTTGACAGGTGTCTAAATCATGTTGCGGACATCCTCTTAATAACTTTCCAAATCTAGTCCACGCCTCATATAGAGTTTCATTCGGTTTCTGTGTGAACGTAACAATTTCTCCTTGAAGTCTTACGGCTTTAGATGCTGGAAAGAATTGTTTAAGAAATTTTTCAACTAAAACATCCCATGTATCAATCGCCCCTTCAGGTAACGATTCCAACAAATCTTTGGCTTCTCCCTTTAAAATCCAGGAAAATAACATGAGATATATCTGTTCATCTTCCACTTCTCTTATTTTAAATAGTGTGCAGATCCTATTAAAGGTACGAAGATGTTCATTTGGATCTTCCTTCGGTACACCACTAAATTGGCATTGATTAGTCACCATGTGTAGAATTTGTCCTTTGATTTCATAATCTGGCGCATTAATGTCAGGATGAGTAATTGCGTGACCTTGGCCAGTGAGTTTAGCTCTCATTCGGTCTTCCATACTTAAAGGTTCCAGATTCTCCATAATTGGATTTGTTGAATCTGAATCACTAAAGGATTCTGATTTAATGGTTCGTTCCTCAACAATCTCTGTTTGAATGATTGGTGGTTCCGGAGGAAAAATTAATGGTTCAGGATCTATGAATTGTCCCTGAATATTCTCCGAATTCTCAATTGTGAGGTCGGGTTCAAAGAATGGATTATCGGAAATTTGAATTGGAGTACTTGGTCGACTGGATGACGATTCTAAAGGAAAATCAACGGCGACAATATTTGCTAGATGTCTTGATCTAGTTACAGGTGGTGAACGTACAAAAGGTGGTGAACGTCTTGCTCGGTGCATTCACTGAATATCCTATTAGTTTTTAAAAGGAAAGAAAAATTATATAAGTTATCCAATTAATAGACTTTTCTGATTTTACCCACGTTTCGAATAGCCAAAAGATGCAGCAGAGGGGCAGGATTCGTTTGGTCTCAATATAATTGAGTACTGTTTGGCTCCAATAACCCGGTCCACGTACAAATCCAACTATTACTACGAACCAGAAAATTTTGATGTCTATCAATTTAACCACTTAAAATAAATTTTCGTAATTTTAAGAAATTTAGATAAGAAGTAGAATAAAAATCTATTTCCTAAAACTAGAATGGCGAGAAATAAGAAAGAAAAAGAGCGCGTCGAAAAAGGTCGAAAAAGAAAAGATCGAAAAATAAAAGGCGTCGAAAAATAAGAAAGAAAAAGAGTGACTATAAAACTTAAAAACACTCGACTAACCCAACCTTATTACTATCACTAACTTAAAATTATAATCGCAAATTGAGATTACAAATTGGAGTGATAATTGATACATAGGTAAAAGGCGCCGAGAAATAAGAAAATAGCGCGTCTAAACTTAAAAAGGAACTAAAAACTAAAAACTAAAAGTTGCGTCTAAAAATATTAAAGCTTACAAGTAAAACTATATCCCAAATGGAAATAACTTAAAAAGGTACTAAAACTTAAAAAGGCGTCGCAAAATTCTAAAGCACCTAAATCTTAGTCTAAAGAAAAAGCACTTAAGGGATTTTACGGCAAAGCCTAAAAATCTAGAGGTAAAAATAAGCTACGGCAAAAATTATATTTAAAACTAAATACGAACGAAAAAAATATAAAAATTACGCTAAAATAAATAAAAAGGAACAAAATATAAAAATATACTAAAATTTGTAAAAAGTACAATTTTTTATAAAAATATTATTTTTATATTATTTATTTTATAAAACTATTAATTTTATAAATTAATTAAACTAATTAAACTAAATATATAAATTAAATTTAAAAAACTAACTAAATAATAAATTAACAAAACCTAATTAGGGTTTAATTAAAAATTAATAATAATAATTACTCCGTAATGATGCTGTTAGGGTTTCTGTGTAACCCGTGTCAGACGGCTCCGCGAGTCGCGGTGCCACCTGGAAATAAACGCCGTGAGTCGCGGTGGATGAAAATTCAACTCAGGTGCAGGTTTTTGTTCGACAGGTTTTTATTTATTTATATATATATTTTTTATTTTTCTGTTTTTAGTATTTATATAAAATATTTATATTAATTAAATAAAAACTTATGTTTTTTTTAAAATAAAATAAAAAATAGAAATACTTTATAATTTTATAAATAAAAATCTTAAAACTAGATTTATATGTATATTTTTTTTTCGGTTTTTTAAAATTTTTTTATTATGTTTTAAATAAACACAAAATATTTAAATAAAACTTATATTTTTATAAAATAAAAATAAAGAAACTTTATAAAACTTAAATATTTAACAAACTCTTAAAAATATTTATATTTTTGTTTTTTTTTATGTTTTCGAATAATTAAAACGTATTTTTACAAAAACGTATTTTTATAAAAGTAAACTAAAAATAAAAATCTATTTTTTTTATATTTAGCGTTGTGCTTCCGGCTTTTAAGCTAGATTTTCAGTTCCCCGGCAGCAGCGCCAAAAATACTTGATGTTATGCGAGGTGTATATGAAATAGCTTATATTTTACTATGAAAAACTATTAAATACGATACAATTTTACACAAGATATTTATTTATTTAGAGAATGGATATACTTAAACCTTGCTACAACAATTATAGACAGTGTACCTAATCGTAGAGTAGTGTAGTTTTTAGTAAGTCCGGTTCATTCCAGAGGAAAAAATCTTTAAACAAAGCTTAACGCTATATTAGTTTTATTTTACAAAAATACAAATATATATATAAATAATATTATTATTATAAAGGGGGTTTTTACCGTTTAATGACCGGTTTGTCGATTTTAAAACTTTAGTTGCAGTTAAAACCTAATGTAAAAATAAATACAACTTAATTTAAAGCGTAAAATAAATAATGATAATGAAATTGCGATAAATAAAAGTTCGATAAAATAAAATTGCGATAATTAAAAAGTACGATAATTAAAAGTGCAATTAAATACAATAACAATAAATAAAAGTGCGATAATTAGAAGTGCAATTAAATATAAAATAAAGGAAATTAAATATGAAATAAAAGAATTATGCTTATTTAAACTTCCGTAATCATGATGTTTGACGTGTTGATTTTAGTTTTATGCCCATGGGTTAATTGTCCTTTGTCCTGGATTATTTAATATGTCCGTTTGGTTTTGTCCATAACAGTCCATCAGTCATAAATATAAAGTGCGAGTGTCGTCGTCAAATTATCCTTATACCCGAAGTTAAATATTCCAACTAATTGGGGACTTAAACTGTAGCAAGATTTTAATACTTTGTTTAATAATTACACCAGGTTATCGACTGCGTGTAACCCAAGGTTTTAATACTTTGTTATCAATTATGCCAAGTGTCCTTGTACATAATTTCACCCCTGTTTTAATAATTCTAGTGACTATTAATCCATTCCCGTGTCCGGTTAAATGAACGATTATTCGTACATATAAATACCCCGCCCATCGTGTCCGATCGAGTGTATATGGTTATTTATAGGGACGTCCAATTGTAAATCTTTATATTAAAATTAACAAACTATCATTTAGTTAAACAAATATAAAGCCCATTAATAGCCCATAGTCTAATTTCCACAAGTGTCGTTCTTTTGTCCAAACCCCAATTATGGTACAAAGCCCAATTACCCAATTTTAATATTTTTAGCCCAACATCATGATTACTTCGGATTAAATAAGCATAATAATAACTTAGCTACGAGACATTAATGAAAATAATATAAACATAACTTACAATGATTAAAAATAGTGTAGCGTTACACGGACAGAATTTCGACTTACACCCTTACAACATTCGCTAACATACCCTTATTATTATGATTTAAAATTAAAATTAAAATATAAATTATATATATATATATATATATATATATATATATATATATATATATATATATATATATATATATATATATATATATTACGTATATATTGAGAGAGAGAGAAATATGATATTAAAAATGATCAAACTGCGTTGCCTTTTATAGGGATTTGAGTCCAGGGAATCTCCGCGACTCGCGGCCCATTTTTACTACAAACTCCGCGAGTCGCGGAGTTTGATTTTACAGCTCACTCCATTTTGGCTCCTTTATTGCCGACGGATTTTTATATAAATATAATATATAATATATATAATTAATTATATATTATATTATATTTATATACATAGTTAACTTGTAATTTTTAGTCCATTGCGTCGAGCGTTGAGAGTTGACTCTGGTCCCGGTCCCGGATTTTCGAACGTCCTTGCGTACAATTTAATATCTTGTACTTTGCGATTTGAATCTTGTACTCTTGTAATTTCGAGACGTTTCTTATCAATAATTGGAACCACTTTGATTGTATTTTGTACTTTTGAGCTTTTTGGACCTTTGCGTCTTCAATTCGTCGAATCTGTCTTTTGTCTTCACCTTTTATTATTTAAACGAATATCACTTGTAAATAGAACAATTGCAACTAAAAGATTGTCTTTCTTGAGGAATAATGCTATGAAATATATGTTCGTTTTTAGCATTACAAGAAGCGTTCTCGGAAGAAGCCTACCCAACCGGGATCCCACTAAGCTCCACCCACGCAATACGGAAGTAACTTCCAGCATAAACCGATAAAGGAGGAACCAAAATAAAACAGCTGGAACGAGAAGAAGCAATCGAATTAAGTCAACCATGTCGGCACACACCACCACACAACAACATGGTCTGGGCTTGTAAACTCGTTTGACCATAACTTTGCGTTAAGACAAGAATTCGGAGATCTTTGCTTCATATACCGGTGATTTATCCACCAACAGAATGCTTAGGTCTTGTTCCTCCGAAATAATCTTGTTTGGAACAAGCTTGCTACGTATCAATGGATTCGACTTAACACGGGAATAAATAGAGCCCGTGCGTGAAGAACGACGGGAAGGCCAAGTCACGGAAATGGGCCTTGCGAACGACGGGAGATCTTTGATAATATAGTCATAGCTTTTCAACTATAGGTAAATTATTACTCTAATTGATTATTATTTAGAGGTGAGAGTAATGATTGTAGTAGATATATTACTGTTATTAGATTAGATTAATATGGTAATGGTTGTAAAACATTTATATATTTATTTATTTTTTTTTTTTTTGTAAATTGTTACATCAACATTTATTTAAGTACGAGTACAAAACTTCCCAAATACTAACATAGAGTTTATTATTATTTTTTTTTAATCGTAATTTTACAGATCATAAAACTAATTTATTAAGTCTTTTGTATCCACCTAGTCAACCTATTATTTTATAGTAGGAGTGTAAACAAGTCGAGTCGAATTGAGCTCGGGAGCGACCTCGGCAAGGTTCGGGCTCAGCTCGTTTAAAATTCACAAAGCTCGAGATCAGCTCAATTGATACTATACACACTCGAGCTCGGCTCGAGTTCAAGCACGACTCATTTATTATATAATTATTTTCTTATTATTATTTACTTAATTAATTATATTACATATTTATCTTTGTGATTGTAAAATAAAATATATATATTGTTATAAAATATCTAGATTGTGTTATAAAATATCTAGATTGGATGTTAATTTTATTATTATTATATTTCTTGCATAGTAATATTTTATACTATAAATAGACATGTATGGTAACCATTTAAGGTGCACCATTTCTCTTGAAATATCAATATCAATATTTCTTCTCTCCTTCTTCTCTCTTTTTCTCTCTTTATTCTTATAACCATTAAAGGTAGTTATAAGCCTACTGAATTATAACACGTTATCAGCACGAAAAGCTTAGTGTAATTAAAAGATATCTCAAACGATCACGAATCACTAATCAAGGTATGAAATTATTAATAATTTTCAGACTCGAATATATCAAATTTTGGACTACTAACATTTATATTTATGTTATTTAAGTTATATATGGTCGGTTATACCACCTGAATTATATTTCTGTAATCTAACTTTTACTAACTTCACTAACATTTATATTTATGTTATTTAAGTTATATATGGTCGGTTATACCACCTGAATTATATTTCTGTAATCTAACTTTTACTAACTTCACTAACATTTATATTTATGTTATTTAAGTTATATATGGTCGGTTATACCACCTGAATTATATTTTCTGTAATCTAACTCTTATTAACTTCACTAACATTTATATTTATGTTAATAAGACCTCATGATTGTACGCAACACGTCATTTGACAACACGGTACTTTATGTACGCAACACGTCATTTGACAACACGGTACCATGGGTCGAGATTAATTCCGATCAATACGAATACGACGGGGTCTTTATATGTTATCTAACATTTATGATTACTTATGCAATTAATCATTATTTATTTCATGCATACTAATGTTTATTCTTAAATTTATAATTTTAAAAGTTAAAATAAAAAAATAGTTTGTATTTTTATTAAAAGTAAATCTTAAAAGTTAAAATAAGAAAAAGTAGTTTGTATTTTTATTAAAAGTATATCTTAAAAGTTAAAGTAAGAAAAAAAAGGGGATGGTAAAATGGAATAGTTTTTTGTCAAAAATGAAGTATTGAAAATGAAGTGGTCTCCTTCTATAACTAAAAAAAATATATATACTTTTATCAAATGAATTTTTTTGTGGCCGACAATTTCAAACACGAGTCCGTGTTTAGTTTATCAAGAATATCTCTTGCTTTGGTGAAAGGTCACGATCACGATATCAGGTGTTGTGAAAGAATTAAAAAATTGGTCAAGTGGCCTTTTAAAAACTAGAAAAAAAATTTAAACAAAAAGTTTTTTTTATATATTTATAATTTACGGGTAACGTAAAAAAAAGGAAGTTTTTAAAAAAAAAAAAAACAAAGAAAGTGTTTAAATGAGTTTTACAGAAAGGGGGAAAGCAAAGTAAAAAAAAAAACTTTTTTCCAAACAAAGGTAAATGAAAGTAGGACTTAATACAAGAAAAAAGTAAACATCTCCTAGACGTGATAAAATCTATCAATGATAAGTATTAGACTTGATGAGCTAAATGTGACAAAAATGTTTCAACATGTCTTATGTTAATTTTCTAAAATAAGTTATTATTATTCCGAGTTTAACACATATACATATGTTAATTAAAAACAACCTTTTTGTTCTTATGTAGTGTTGGGTTGCAATTTTGGTTGTATGCCATAATTCCATCCAGTAGAGTGACAATAGAAAACTTTTGATGATAATCAATAAAAAACTTTTTTCCAAACTTGTCAAATGTTTTGTTAAAAACGTGACCGTTGAAAAAAGGAGGTTGAATAATAAAACTTAAAAAACAAATTATTTTTTTAAGAGTGTGCATCAAAATGGCCCGTTTAATAATGGGGAGTAAAAATATAGTCAAATTGTTTCAACGAACAAGGGTTCAATTGGATGTCTCTTAAAAAAAAATCCGCGGGTACGGGTGATGGATCCAATGGATCCCCATCCACGACCCGCGGGTGCTATCCCTAATTGTGACAAGTACAAATCAACTAAAAGTCTAAAAAATAAATGCTCTTATAGGGACCAAATGTTCACAATAATTGCCTAAGCTAGATATGAAACAAATAGTTCATAAAAAAAAAAAAGGTCGTTGTGCGTTTTCGGGATGATAGCCGAAATACACTTACAAAAGTAGGTCAGCCGTCAATTCTTTATGGCCATATCAACGTAGATCAATAAAATCATTTATGGTTTTGATAAAAGATTAATTAAAAATTAATTGTTTTTTGGTCTTGGATTCTCGGTAACAAAAGCAAAGGTTGTTTTTGGTTGCCACAACAAACAAGACAGAGGTTGTTGACTTTTGTTGTTAAACATGGCACAAGTGAACAATAACAATAGATTATTGTTTTTGAAAAGAATAATGATGCGTTAATTTTATTGTATAAAATAAAATTAAAGAAAATGGTTTTCATTGATGACTATGAACAAACGCAAACAAAGTGTTTGTGGTATTTGGTGATTAAAAAAAAAAAGTGCATCTAAAGCTTCTACTGAAAATAATATGCATCTAAAGCTTCTACTGAAAATTAATGTGCAAGGTACAACGTATAACTATATGGTCAAATTCATTTGAGCCTTCGGAGTCACAAGTATATGATGTATATATATATTACTCAATTAACAAAATAGTAAATCTAAATTAATTCATATGAATAGTAAAACGAAATTAATTAATTTACTATTCACATAAAAAAGCGCATATGATAAAAAGCGCATCGCATATGATAAGCGCATATGATAAAAAGCGAATATGATGAAAAGCACAACGCATATGATGAAAATCGCATATGATTAAAAGCGCATATGGTGAAAAACACAGCGCATATGATTAAAAGCGTATATGGTGAAAAGGATATATGATAAAAAAAAACACATATGGTGATTTATAAAAAAAAAAAAAAAAAACACATATGGTGATTAATGGAAAGCACATATGGTGATTAATGAAAAGTATATTGTGAAAAAGAATCACAAATGTTTCTTGAAAGAATTCAAGGTAAGATATATGAACCAATTCATCCATCATGTGAACCATTTTGATATTTCATGGTTCTAATAGACGCATCTAGCGGATGGTCTCATATTTGTATGTTATCAAGCCGTAATATGGCATTTGCAAAGTTTCTTGCACAAATTATTAAATTGAGAACACATTATTCTGATTACACCATTAAAAGGATGAGACTTGATAATGCTGGTGAGTTAACATCTCAAGCATTTAATGATCATTATATATCTACAGGGATTGTTGTTGAACATCCAGTTGCTCATGTGCATACACAAAATTGGTTTAGCTGAATCAATAGATAAACGCTTACAGCTAATAACTAGACAATTGATAATGAGTACAAATCTCTCAATATTTATATGTGGACATGTAAATTTACATGCTGCGACATTAATTCGCATTATACCATGTGGAAGTCGTAAATATTTTCACTTAATACTTGATTTTGGCCAAGAGCCAAATATTTTCTACCTTAAAACATTGGTTGTGCAGTGTATGTTCCAATTGTATCACCACAACACAATAAAATGGTTCTTCAAAGAAAGATGATAATATATTTTGGATATAAAACATCTTCAATCATAAGATATATTGAACCCATGATGGGTGACAGCACGTTTTGCTGATTGTCATTTTAATAAAACATTGTTCCCTAGATTAGGGGGAGAAATAAAAATAAAAAATAAAATGATGCTTCATGATGTGAACATCAATTAAGGTATATTGAACTCGCACAAAAGAATGTGAAACGAAAGTTCAAAAATAATGCATATGCAAGAACTTGCAAATTAATTACTTTATGCATTTACAGATATAAAAAAGTGACTAAATCATATATACTAGCGATAAATGCTCCAGCTCGAACTGAAATTCCAAAAGCTGGCAATAATGTCACTGTTGAGTCTTTGCCACGCATCAAACGTGGAAGATCAATTGGTTCCGAAGATAAAAATCCTCGAAAAAGAAAATCAGCTGATAATGAGGTAAGAGAAAGTGTTCAAGAAGAACCACAAATCAATATTCCTTCTGCAGAGGATATTGATAAATGTAAATACTAAAATTGCGATAAATTATGCAATATTATGGAACCGAAATGAAACTAAAATCTCTATGAGATATTTTCATATAATGTTACAATGACATCATGAATAAAGATGATGATCTGGAACTAAAATATGTCATTGAATATACAAAATGGACATGATTGAGCTCAATGGAAAGGAGCAATGAGAGCTGAATTAGAATCGCTCGATAAAAGAAAAGTTTTCGGATCAATCGTTATCACTTTTAAAGATGTGAAACGTATGGGATACAAATGAATTTTTATCCGAAAAGAAATGTGCAAATGAAGTTACAAGGCAAAACTAGACTTGTAACTCAATATTTCCCACAAAGACCAGGAATGAATTAGGAGGAAAAATTATCCTCCTGTAATGGATACAATTACTTATTAGATACTTAATCAACCTGGTAGTTATTTAAATGCATCTCATGAATGTTGTTACTACTTATCTGTATGGATCACTTAATAGTGATATATATGAATATACCTAAATGGTTAAGGTATCATAAGCATCTAATGTAAAACCCAAGGGAATATATTCCATTAAATCACAAAGATTTCTAAGTGAGTTTATACAAACGGGACGTATGTGGTATAACCGATTAAATGACTACTTGATAAAAAAAAGGGTATAAATATAAACTTATTTTGCACGTATGTTTTATAAAAACAATGTTCGGATATGAGATCGTAGTTGTTTATGTCAATGTTCTTAACATCATATGAACAAATAAAGAGATCTATGAAATCATTCAACTTCTAAAGAATTATTTTGAAATGAAAGATCTTGAAAAAATCAAGTATTACCTTGGATTGCAAATTGAGGATATGCCTAATGGTTTACTTGTACATCAAACAACTTATACCGAAAAGATTTTAAAACATTTTTTTTAAAGATAAACTCATTGTTGTTAGATTACTCAATATTGACACTGATCTATTTCATCCCTGCGAAGATCATGAAAATTTTAACAGATCGGAAGTTCTATATTTTAGTGCAATTGAGGTTCTTATGTATCTTATAGATTATACAAGATCTGACATTTCTTTTGCAGTTAATTTGTTGACAAGGTTCAGCTCAGCCCCTACCAAAAGACATTGGAATGGGATCAAACAAATAGTTTGATACCTTCGGGGAACTACTGATTTATAATTATTTTATTCTAACAACTCGAAACAAGATTTGTTTGGTTATACAGATGCAGATTATTTATCCGATCTACATAAAGCTAAATCTCAAACTGGATATGTATTCCTAAATGGAGGCACCGCAATATCATGACGTTCTCAAAACAAACACTTGTTGCAACATCATCAAATCATGCCTAAGTGATTGCATTACATGAAGCTACTCGGGAATGATTTTAGTTAAGATCAATGATACAAATCATTATTGATTCTTGTGGACTAGAACGCTATAAAAGCGTAACAACTATCTATGAAGATAATACAGCTTACATAATACAAATGAAAGAAGAGTATCAAAAATGACAGAACAAAACATAAATGCTGACGAGGCGCTAAAGCTATAAACGGTCTTAACGGTCATAAGTTTGATGGAAAAGAATGGTATATTGGTAAGGCTCAGAAAAAGACTGAAAGGGAATAGGAACTGAAACAACGGTTTGAACAAACCATGAAGGAGACTGTAGACAAATCACGAGGGCCAAACTTGTACATAAAAGATTTAGATGATACAGTTTCAGATGAAAACCTCAGATTTTTCTCATATACTCAAGATATCGTAAAAGACAACCAGATTAAAATGAGATACGTTCAATCAACAACTCTGCTGATCTTTATACCAAAGCACTGCTAACTGCTATTTTCAGAACACACGTTCATAATATTGGCATGAGGCATGTTCAGAAGATGTAACAACTCAGGCGTTGCCTACTTGAGGGGGAGTCAACTTTATGCTGCACTCTTTTTCCCTTAGCTAAAGTTTTATCCCAATGAGTTTTCTTTAGCAAAGTTTTTAACGAGGCAGTACTAGTTATTCTCTAATAAAATTGTCATCCAAGGGGGAGTGTTATAAAATATCTAGATTGTGTTATAAAATATCTAGATTGGATGTTAATTTTATTATTGTTATATTTCTTGCATAGTAATATTTTATACTATAAATAGACATGTATGGTAACCATTTAAGGTGCACCATTTCTCTTGAAATATCAATATCAATATTTCTTCTCTCCTTCTTCTCTCTTTTTCTCTCTTTGTTCTTATAACCATTAAAGGTAGTTATAAGCCTACTGAATTATAACATATATATATATATATATATATATATATATATATATATATATATATATATATATATATATATATATATATATATATATATATATATATATTTGTGATTTTTCTGCCGATATATAATAATATTTACTATAAACATTTTTACTTTTACATGTATATGCATAGTATAATATTACTCCGTATTATGTAATTATATATTATATTATATTGCTATAAAAATAAAAAATAATAATGAATGTATATAAATGCAAAATTCGTTTAGGCCCGGGAGCTAGTTTGAGCTCGAGATATGAAGCTTGAGCTCGAGCTTGTTTATTAAACGAACTTTGAATTATGTTCAAACTCGGCTCGAGCTCGTTTAGACTTGATTCGAATCGAGTTGAGCTTGAGTACCTCACAAGTAACTCGACTCATTTACATCCATTAATTTTAATGTTACATTCATACACATATAGGTACACACAACATACATGCATATTTTTAGTATATATATATATATATATACCAGACGTCCAGACCTAACACTCAATCATTCAAACATCAAACTTAACAAAAATGTTAGTAGAATTATCATTTCTCATAACCATTTTTCTTTCTTTCTTTTTCATCTTCTTCAAAACAACATCCAACACAGATTCATCTCCAAAATCATACCCTTTGATTGGAAGCTTTCTCGCATACTACACCAATCGCCACCGTTTAACTCAATGGACGTCTTATTACGTCCGCAACTCGCCGACGTTAACTATCCTACTCCGACGACCATTCGGCCAAATTCGTGTCATCACCGGCAACCCCCAAATTGTTCAACACATACTCAAGAACCAATTTTCAATGTACCAAAAAGGCGATATTTTTCATAACACTTTATATGATTTACTAGGAGATGGGATCTTTAATGTTGATGGTGATGAATGGAAGTTTCAAAGACAAGTTTCTAGCCATGAGTTTAATACCAAGTCACTTAGGCATTTCGTCGAACACGTTGTGGATTCTGAATTGAACGAAAGATTAATTCCTATATTGAAATCCGCGGTTGTAAATGATACAACTCTTGATTTACAAGATATACTTCAACGATTCGCGTTTGATAATATTTGTAGAATCGCGTTTGGGTATGATCCTAAATACTTAGCACCATCTTTACCAAAAGCTCAATTTGCTATAGCCTTTGAAGATGCTGTTATTATTAGTAGTGAAAGGTTTCGTATGATTTCGCCATTATTATGGAAGTTGAAACGGTTTTTAAATATCGGATCAGAAAAACGACTCAAAGAAGCTGTATCAGAAATTCGCCAATTCGCTACGAAGATATTGAATGAAAAGAAACAAGAACTGTCAAGTAACTCATCATCAATCCAATCCGTTGATTTGTTGTCACGGTTTTTAAGTTCGGGTCATTCGGATGAAAAATTTGTAACGGATATTGTGATTAGTTTTATACTTGCGGGTAGAGATACGACTTCTGCTGCCATGACATGGTTTTTCTGGTTGATTTATAAGAATCCAGATATTGAAAGTAAAATTGTGAATGAAATTAATGCAAAATCGGATTCGCCAATTTATGATGAAGTGAAGGATATGGTATATACTCATGCTTCTCTGTGTGAAAGTATGAGACTTTATCCACCGGTTCCGGTGGACTCGAAGATAGCGAATGTTGACGATGTTTTGCCGGACGGAACTGCGGTGAAGAAAGGTACTCTCTCCGTTTTATTCTATTGTCCGGTACAAAAGACGCATAGTTTGAGAACTATTGTTGTATTTTTTGAACTCCGTATAATTTTCAATTTTACCTCTTACTTTTTACTTATCTTATTATTTATTATTTACATCATAATCTGAGAGTAAAATCATAAGGTTATATCTTATTCTTATCATTTATTGAAGTGTATAATTAGTTTGGACACGACAAAAAAGAATACTAAACAATTGAATTGAGACAGAGGGATTATGTTACGAATTTATTCGTAAAAATAAGCTTAGTAAAATGGTCGGAAATCATCACATGATAAAATTATTAGTTGTGTACATCTTAGTATAAATCTCGCCTTTATAAGTAACCTGAAAAGGAAACATGCGTTATCAGGTGTCTAATGTATATTAAATTGTTAATTACTAAATTTTGTAGGGACGATGGTGAGTTACCATCCTTATGCAATGGGGAGGGTGGAGAAGTTTTGGGGAAAAGATTGGAAGGAGTTTCGGCCGGAACGGTGGTTGGAGAAGGATGAGACGATGGAGAAGGTGAAGTTTGTGGCGAGGGATCCCTATATATATCCTGTGTTTCAAGCGGGCCCGAGGATTTGTTTAGGAAAAGATATGGCATTTTTACAAATGAAGAGAGTGGTCGCAGGTGTTTTACAACAATTTAAGGTGGTTTCAGCTATAGATGATAGCAGTGAGCCTGTTTTTATTACTAATTTAACGATGAAAATGAAAGATGGGTTTCCAGTAAAGATCAAGGAAAGAAAATGATATAATAAATGATATAATAAGTTAATAGTATATGCATTGTAACTGTTTGATTTTGTTGTTATAACGATTTTGCATATATTTTCTTTATATCATTGAATATTTTGGATATCGATCAAACTTATTATTATTATTTTTTGGGGAAAATATAATGACATTAAAAACGAGCTTGAAGATAATAAGTACAACCGATACAAGGAATCCAATACGAGCCTTAGCTATAACAAATGGACTCTAGATACCGTCGATACTAAACCATAAGCAAACAAACGGTCACCGCCGATACAATACATCCAATGAACCGCCGTCTACCGACCGGAGAAGCCGAAACAGTGTCTGACAGTCTTCAAAGAATCTCACCAGAACTAAACTTACGACCCTAAGGACGTACCAAGAAGAGAACCAAGCAGCACTTCCAGTCAATAAGTAAATGGTAAGAAAAAGCCACCTGAAAAAAGGAAACAGAAAACAAAATGCCAGCAACTGTCTTCAGCAAAACTCCAGATATCAAAGAAGGAGAGCTAAGGGGCTACCCCTATAAAATTTTCTTTTGTTAACGTACATTTCCTACTCTTTTAGCTATAGTTTTGTAGGCTTATAGCTATAGTTTTTTTAGGCATTATAGTTTGACTTTATTTTATAGTTATAAGGCGCTATCGAGTTGTCAATTTTGAACCACTAACGATTTGTCAATTTTGAAAGCTTATAGCTATAGTCCTTCGGTACCAAATCTATTGTCACAGACATAAAACACACATTTTAAGAAAAAGTACTTAACACATGTACTTTTCTGTTAACTTTCCCGTTTTACTCATTTACTTTTTAACTATATTTTGTCTTACATGTATAAAGTTTGAGCACAAAAGTACTTTATCGCATTATTTTTTTTTCCATTTATGAAAGTGGATAATTAATTTAATACATCCCAAAAAAGAATAGCGAACAATAGATTTGAGACGTATGAAGTTTTTTATAACAATGACTCAAAATTGTACTATAAGAATTAAACTTGAATGCCCACTAAAAGATATTTAAGTCTCAACAACTAATTTACCACCATAAAGTGGCTTATATAACTATTACATATAAAAGTTGTAAGGTTTTTTCGATTTCGGTTTATCAGGGAGGACAAGTAATCTAACATCATACTCTATTGTACGTAGTCTATCGGAATTACTCTCTTGCTCTTTCCAACTCTTCCCTAGTCATCACAAGATTCGAACATAAGACCTTATATATATATATATATATATATATATATATATATATATATATATATATATATATATATATATATATATATATATATATACCTACTCATATAAAGATGGATTTGATTACTGTTCCTTTTTGTCGTTTTCTAGCCAGCTACATGATATAACCTTTATCATTCATTCGGAAGGTTTCAAGGTTCAAATCTACCCTCCATGAAAAGTTTTATCTTTTATATTTTTCATCTTTTGTCCTATATACTTTTGTTCAGAATTATCTTCTAACACCTAGATTTGTTCCCATCATAGGCCTTATCTGAATCAACGTGTCACATTTAACAATTCATGACTCATCTGTTATGAAAACTTGCTCAACGCACCCACACCAGCTGAAGCGAGGATACAATTATTTGAGACAAACTTGCAAGAAATAATAGAAAAGTAATATAAAGTAACTGATAACACGACGATTTAACGTGGTTCGACAAAACCCTGCCTACGTCAACCCCCAAGAGTTCCCTTTATTCTTATAATATAAAAGATCTCGGTACAAGAAAAAGTACACTATAATTTAACCCTAACCCAAACCCCTTAGATTTTAGGATAAAATCTAAGTTTCCTGTACACTCTTTTACACTCTTTACAAGAATAAGCTCTCGACCTTACAAAAAACACACTCCGTCGAAACCCGATCAACTATGTTTTATCATTTGTGATACTTGATCCTCACTTGGATTTGATCCATTTGGATGCCTTCTATCCTTTCCAAGTCCTTCTACTTATAGATGCACATATACATGTGAAAACCTAGCTTGCAAACTACAATTTGGCAACTATTGCTAAACACCACATGTATACATTGTATCTTGACTTTTGAGCAAGGCAAATCAAACTTTTTTACAACGACTTCTCACATGGAGAAGACAATTTTATTTTGATATCTTCACCATACAAAAGACAATTTCAATTTGTCTACTAAATGTGAGCCATCATATTGGACAACCGTCCAACAATCTCCACCTTGGCGAACATTCCATCTTCTTCGTCACCGAAAATACTAACGCCTAGTACTTTTGCCATTGGCCTCCGTATCACCGCTGCACACACCTTGAATTACCTCGGTCCTGAACCCGATTCAAATAAACTGGCCAATAATCATGTGCAGCTAACCCTGTCAACTTACCTAGTTGACACCGAAGAGGAGTCTCGAATCACCTTGTGACAACCCGAAAATTTCCAACCAAATTTAAACTTAATCTTTATATGTTTCCGACACGATAAGCAAAGTCTGTAATGTTGAAATCTCAAAAACTTTGAACTGTGTTCATATAATCAATTACTTTTGGCTGTGCCGATGATTCACGAACATTTATGTGTATAGATATGTATATATTATATATAGTTATATTAATTGGAAAACGTTAACAAAGTATTAAGTATATAATACTTTACATTAAATGTATTTGTCTCAATATATGTTTCATATGACGGAATTAAAGGATATTATCAAACGATCAAAGTAGAAGATATTTTGATAGCACCTAACATGATTGTTACGGGTCTATGTTGTGAGGTCCACTTCGATTTAGAAAATCTTTCCCTTTTGATTATATTTGGAATTAGATATATAAAATAACCTGCAACGTGTATTTAAAATAAATTTATATATATTGTATATGTAGATTCAAAAATATTTTTGTGTTTGATAATAGCACTCGTTTATGGTTAAATAAATATTTCGTTTATATTTAAGGTGTACAAATTTATATTTTTATTTTACAATGTGATAATATATAATAGTAATTTAGATATAAAACGTTTAGATATACTTTAATAGATAATGAGACGATGTTTTTAAGAAGCAAATGACCAAAACACTCGAACGTTAAAGTGACACTGCGAGTAATATAGTTTATTGATAATTTAAGACTATATTTTGACAAAGGTACGAATCACGAAACGTAAAGTACAAGTTTTCTAAGCGTACGAAAGGACGTTCGAAAAATCAGAACCGGGACATAAGTCGAACGTAAACGTACAAGACATCAGAACCAAAATTACAAGTTAACTAGGCACGAGAATATAATATAATATATAATTAATTAATATAAATTATATAAATTATATATATATTTAATCATGTCGACAAGCAAAATGTTAAACAAATCTGAGCTGGAATTCCTAGCCATGCGATCGCATGGCCATAGAGTGTTAACCCCATGCGATCGCATGGGGTGCTGTTTCAGGAAATGTCTATAAAACGCGATCGAATTCTGTTTGGTTCTCACACACATATCAATATCTATATTACTTCGTATTATATTTTATATTTATTATTTATATTATTATTATTATTAAGATTAATATTATTATTAATCTTATAGTTAGGAGTATTATTATTAGTATTATTATACATAAAATACTACGACGAGGTCATGAACGAATTATTTTCAAACGAGCTTTTCGAGCGGGATAGAGCTAAGGAAATTATGGGTTATAACTATGGAGGTTATGGGTAATGTTCATGGGTATTGTTTGCAAGTCAAACCTAGTGTATATCATCTCCGTTGCGTGTACGTACTTTCCTGCAATATTGAATCACAATATTGATAAGTGAGCATTCATATCTTATCTTTTATATATATTAATAGTGTATCCCTGTCTAGTGCTCGAGTATATATGTTTATGCATGCTAGTATGCTTTAGTTATGTCGATAGATAGTGTATGATGAATCACGAAATTGATACATATGTTATTGATATAAGGTATATGATAGTGCTCCAAATGAACATATATTTAGTAGCAATATCCTCCCAATATGTAAATTATTTAGTTGTAATTGTCCTATTTTAAGTTGTAATCGTTTATATTAAATAAGTGCGAAGACAAAAGGCGAAAACGACGATTTGAAGACGCAAATGACCAAAAAGCTCAAATGTACAAGATACAATCCAAGTGGTTCAATTTATTGATAAGAAACGTCTAAAAATGACAAAAGTACAAGTTGCGGAACGCAAAGTACAAGATATTAAATTATACAAAAGGACGTTCGAAAATCCGGAACAGGAACATGAGTCTACTCTCAACGCGCGACGCAACGGTGCAAAAATTACAAGTCAACTATGCACATAAATAAAATATAATATTTAAATAATTCTTAAAATTATTTATATATTATATTATTATTTAATTACGTCGACAAGCTAAGATCCAAAAAATTGTGAGCTGAAAAATCAAACTCCACAACTCGCGGAGTTTGAAGACCAAAAACTCCACGACTCGCGGAGCAGCCAGATTCCAAAATGCATATAAAAGGCCACGAGCTTCTGCAGTTTTAAAAATATATATATACATAATAATAATAATACTCTGTAATATATAATATATATATATATATATATATATATATATATATATATATATATATATATATATATATATATATATATATATATATAATATAGGTTAGTTTTATATTAGATTAGTTTGGGTTATGTAAAGGTTATTTTACGTGTTTTTGAAGTCGAAATTCTGTCCGTGTAACACTACGCGATAAATACTCAATGTAAGTTATGTTCTCCTTTTTAAATTAATGTCTCGTAACTAAGTTATTATTATGCTTATTTGAGCCGAAGTAATTATGATGTTGGGCTAAATATTAAAGATGGGGTTATTGGGCTTTGTATCATAATTGGGGTTTGCACAAAAGAACGACACTTGTGAAAATTAGACTATGGGCTATTAATGGGATTTATATTAACTAAATGATACCTCGTTAAATTAATATAGAGATTTACAATTTGACGTAGATATAAATAACCACATACGCTCGATCGGACACGATGGGCAGGATATCTATAAATACTAATAATTGTTCATTTGACCAGACACGGGGATGGATTAATAGTCAATGGACTCATTAAAACAGGGGTGGATTACATTCAAGGGTACTTGGTGTAATTGTTAACAAAGTATTAAAACCTTGGATTACACACAGTCGATAACCTGGTGTATTCATTAAACAAAGTATTAAGACCTTGTTACAGTTCGAATTCCCAGTTAGTTGGAATATTTGACTTCGGGCATAAGGTTAAATTTGCTGAGCATTTTATAATTATGATCGATGAACTATTGTGGACAAAAACCAGATAGGTTTCAAATACATCCAGGACAAAGGACAATTAACCCAGGACAATAAATTAAAATCAAAACGTCAAACACCATAGTTACGGAAGTTTAAATAAGCATAATATATTTTATTTCATATTTCCTCGTACTTTTATTTATTGTCATTTTAATTATTGTTATTTATTTTATATTGGTTAAATATCGTCATTTACTTTACGCTTCGCTTAAAATATAAAATCGACAAACCGGTCATTAAACGGTAAACCCTCTTTTATATATTATTAATATAATATATTTTGTACAAATATAATTGTTTAAAAATATAGTGTGCAATAAGCCCGCTCCTTGTGGAACAAACCGGACTTACTAAAAACTACACTACTGTACGATTAGGTACATTGCCTATAGTGTTGTAGCAAGGTTTAGGTATATCCCATTTGTAAATAAATAATTAAAACTTGTGTAAATTGTAACGTATTTCGTAGTAAAATATAGTACTATCACGTACCCCCACGCTACCACATCAAGTTTTTGGCGCCGCTGCCGGGGACTCGGCGAAACGCTATATTTTTAATTTATTTTTGTATAAATATATTTATATATATATTTAGAAAAACAATATAAAATTAAAAAAAAACACGTTTTTCAAACTCCACGACTCGCGGAGTTTGCAGGCTTAAAACTCCACGACTCGCGCGAGTTTTAATTATTATTATTAATTAATTAGTATTTAGGGTTAATTAATTTATTATTTAGTTTAAGTTTTAATTAATTTGTAATAATTAATTTTAATTAGTTTTATTTAAATTGTAAAATTAATAGTTTTATAAAATAAATAATATAAAAATAATATTTTTTTAAAAAAAAATTGTACTTTTTACAACTTTTAGTATATTTTTATATTTTGTCCCTTTTTATTCGTTTTTAGCGTAACTTTTGTATTTTTCGCTCGTATTTAGTTTTAAATATAGTTTTTGCCGTAGCTTATTTTTATTTTTTAGATTTTTAGGCTTTGCCGTTAAATCCCTTAAGTGCTATTTCTTTAGACTAAGATTTAGGTGCTTTAGAATTTTGCGACGATTTTAAAATTTTAGTGCATTTTAAGTCACGACTCGCTACTTTCTTATTTTTATTTTTCGACGTTTTTCGACGCGCATTCTTTTTCTTTCTTATTTCTCGACGCTTTAGTTTTTAGGACTTAGAAATTTTCTCTATTTCTTATCTACTATCTCAAATGGAAAGAAAAATTATTTAAGTGGTTAAATTAATGGACGTTGACAATTTTCTGCTTCGTAGTAATAGTTAGATTTGTTAGTGGCTGAGTTGTGAGCTTCCGATTTAAAGGGTTCTGGCTCCCTGCTGCATCTTTTGGCTATTCGAAACGTGGGCAAAAGCAGAAAAGTCTATTAATTGGACAACTTATATAAGTTTTTCTATTTTTATAACTAATAGGATAATTAGTAAATGCACCACATTGTAGCTAAAATTTGGCCATCGCAATAAAATGGAAAATTTTGAAAACAAGGCTATGGAAACTCTTTTTGATATCCAAAATCAATTAAATCAATACTCTCAAACGGGTGTTGATGACAATTCGTTCGGTCAATCTTGGATCACGAATGACGAAACAATAACTGGTTGTGAAATCTGTGGAGATTATCACTCAACATTGGAATGTTATTATTACGTTCCTATGGAAAATTACGCACCCACGGAACCTGAATGGAATGATTATGAAGAATACAATTCAAATTGGGATTATTCCCAAGAATATTTCCAAACTCAACAACCAGTAGACGAGGAAAATTACGTGTCTGAAAATTTATTAGACAATATGAAAATCAAACTCGAAGAACTCAATGCTCAAAATGAACAAATGAGAGAGTTTGTAAACCGGCAAGCTGAAACTCTATCAGACTACACACCTGTTGATCTGAGGAGTCGTGTGCAAGAAAATCTCATATCATCGAATTTTGATGAATTCGAGAGCTCCGAAATCACCAACTATCCCGATGATACTTTTTATTCAGTCTTACCAATTTCACAACATATCGACATATTAGCCTCTACCGACGAAATCATCGATCCATCAATGGATAAAGAAGAAGTAAGGGTGACAAATTGGTACTCTTGGGAATACGATAACGTTGAAAATTTTACCCCCGAGGCCAAACCGAACTTCACCATTCCACAACCTTCCAACCCAATATTCTCAATAGACGAGTCATCCACCGGAAATGAACTACGAGCTGTAATAGATAATGACACCTCGAATTTCACCCAATTGGGTAATAGAGGTGAAAACTTTGATCCTGAGAATAAAAGGAAGGAAATATTAGGAATTGTCCACCCTATAGAAATAAGTATGTCGGTGTATATCGATCCATTTGACCAAAAACCAGAAAATAGACATATCCATTTACTAAAAGCTACACTTAAAAAAGAATTAAGTAGTGACAATCGGGCGAGTCTAAACTTTAAACCCATTGATATATTATACACCACCCAAAATGTAAATAACTGGCTCACTACTCTAATTTCATGGAACTCATTCTACCGACTTCACATGTCGTCAGCTAAGTGTGGGGAAGTCTAACCCCACTTAACGTTAAATTCGGGGTTCAGGTTAGTGCATAACTCGTTAATAAAAATGCATGATAATTTAGGGTAAAATACGTATATTCAAAGATTAGCAAACAGTTCAGAAAAGCAACCGTTTTTGAAGAAAAATATGTGTGATAAAACAAGAAGGAATGAACGATGAGGCACGCCATCTATCATTTGACGAGCTTTGTAATTACAAACTGGGTATTTTCAATCACTTTTCTACACTAATCACCCTCATGAATTTATAATTAGAGTCTGATTTCATGCAAATGAGGGCATTGCATGATCTCAAGTGTGGGGAAGGGTTATAAATTCTCTCGGGTTTATACTTGGTTTATTTGCCAAATTTTATGAAAATTTGAAAATTTTTCAAATAAATGAATTTAAAATCATGTTTATATATATTTATAAACGATGAAAATTAGGTGTTAATACAGAAATTATCGTTACCTCGGAAAGGACATAAATTGAGAAACACCCTAAAACGATTGAATTCATTTAAAATGGAATAAAGGAGAATAAAAAGGCAAAGAAAGAAACTAAGTGTGGGGAGAATGTACCAAGTTATTCAATTAAAAACTGTCTATCACATGTTTCTGTAAAGTTATTGCAGGTACTTTTGTTTTGGACGATTTTAATCAGTTTTACCCGATTTACTGTAATATATTTGAAAGAAAAGATGGATCTACACGATGAATCAATTCCATCATTAAAAGGAAGTAAAGTCTTCCAAAAAAGAAACGCGCTTCTTGATTTAGGTCATGAAGTTGTCGTCCAGACCAGCTGTAGGTTGACGAAAAATCTAGAAAAGTCATCTCTAAAATCAGCAGGAAATCCACGGACCTCAGCATCAAACAGGGTCGCCAAGTGGTCAGATTTATCCTAACCATGAGAAGAATTTATCTCGTACAATGGGGGGCACCGTGCAAATTAGCTTGATAAGACTAATGAATCAGATCCCCAGAAAGGATAATCTCCTTAAAAGATCAAAAATCAGTTTTTAAGACTGATATTACTCAATCCTTGAGATTGACCTTAAAGATTGAGAATTCAAACTCATGGAATTCAATGATATCTAAACTCGAGCTTGAACGAGAAAATATTTTGATCAAAAATTACAATCCGATTTGTTTTCTGAAAACTTATTTTCAATGCGTTCATTACCATTGAACGTAAAATCCTAGGAATTCACCTGGAATTCATTAGGTCACCTGAACCAAATCGGGTGTCAACCGTAAGAACGGTGGTTGCATAGCATGGTCGAAGACAGGACCTTGTGCTAGACCAAAAAATTATAAGGGTGAGCTTTACTATTGCTCCTACAAAGGATAGTAATTGCGTCAGACACGTTATAGACCATAATCAAAAGCAAGTCATAGGACATTGTCTTAACAGTTGCTTGTTCATCACTTTCCTTTACAACCGGACGGTAGTTTACCGAAAGGTAATATACGGGACAAGTAAACTGGACGTGTTGCTTTCCTAATACAAGGTTAGCAAGTGGGTGACACAAAACCATAAGTTTTGAGCTAAAATTTTCAAATCTGAAACCCACAAAACCCACAAAAATATTTTACAACACCGGTGAAGGGTTATTCCGGAAAACTTATCTAGGGTAAAAGCTAGATTAAATTTTCAAAAAGATCAAATGTTTCCTTAAGAATCTACATTTTCATAGTCATGTGGGACTGTAAACCACATCGTTACTATCATTGTTTATACTGCCGTATCAAAATCAATGATGTATAAAGTGTGAAGAATAAAGAAGTGATTCGTGTGATTTAATTTCAAGTTCTGTATTGCTTGAGGACAAGCAACGTTCAAGTGTGGGGATATTTGATAGTGCTCCAAATGAACATATATTTAGTAGCAATATCCTCCCAATATGTAAATTATTTAGTTGTAATTGTCCTATTTTAAGTTGTAATCGTTTATATTAAATAAGTGCGAAAACAAAAGGCGAAAACGACGATTTGAAGACACAAATGACCAAAAAGCTCAAATTTACAAGATACAATCCAAGTGGTTCAATTTATTGATAAGAAACGTCTAAAAATGACAAAAGTACAAGTTGCGGTACGCAAAGTACAAGATATTAAATTATACAAAAGGACGTTCGAAAATCCGGAACCGGGACATGAGTCTACTCTCAACGCGCGACACAACGGTGCAAAAATTACAAGTCAACTATGCACATAAATAAAATATAATATTTAAATAATTCTTAAAATTATTTATATATTATATTATGATTTAATTACGTCGATAAGCTAAGATCCAAAAAATTGTGAGCTGAAAAATCAAACTCCACGACTCGGGGAGTTTGAAGGCCAAAAACTCCACGACTCGCGGAGCAGCCAGATTCCAAAATGCCTATAAAAGGCCACGAGCTTCTGCAGTTTTAAAAAAATATATATACATAATAATAATAATAATCTGTAATATATAATAAATATATATATATATATATATATATATATATATATATATATATATATATATATATATATATATATATATATATATATATATATATATATAATATAGGTTAGTTTTATATTAGATTAGTTTGGGTTATGTAAAGGTTATTTTACGGGTTTTTGAAGTCGAAATTCTGTCCGTGTAACACTACGCGATAAATACTCAATGTAAGTTATGTTCTCCTTTTTAAATTAATGTCTCGTAACTAAGTTATTATTATGCTTATTTGAGCCGAAGTAATTATGATGTTGGGCTAAATATTAAAGATGGGGTTATTGGGCTTTGTACCATAATTGGGGTTTGGACAAAAGAACGACACTTGTGAAAATTAGACTATGGGCTATTAATGGGATTTATATTAACTAAATGATACCTCGTTAAATTAATATAGAGATTTACAATTTGACATAGATATAAATAACCACATACGCTCGATCGGACACGATGGGCGGGATATCTATAAATACTAATAATTGTTCATTTAACCGGACACGAGGATGGATTAATAGTCAATGGACTCATTAAAATAGGGGTGGATTACATTCAAGGGTAATTGGTGTAATTGTTAACAAAGTATTAAAACCTTGGATTACACACAGTCGATAACCTGGTGTATTCATTAAACAAAGTATTAAGACCTTGTTACATTTCGAATCCCCAGTTAGTTGGAATATTTGACTTCGGGCATAAGGTTAAATTTGCCGAGCATTTTATAATTATGATCGATGAACTATTGTGGACAAAAACCAGATAGGTTTCAAATACATCCAGGACAAAGGACAATTAACCCAGGACAATAAATTAAAATCAAAACTTCAAACATCATAGTTACGGAAGTTTAAATAAGCATAATATATTTTATTTCATATTTCCTCGTACTTTTATTTATTGTCATTTTAATTATTGTTATTTATTTTATATTGGTTAAATATCGTCATTTACTTTACGCTTCGCTTAAAATATAAAATCGACAAACCGGTCATTAAACGGTAAACCCCCTTTTATATATTATTAATATAATATATTTTGTACAAATATAATTGTTTAAAAATATAGTGTGCAATAAGCCCGCTCCTTGTGGAACGAACCGGACTTACTAAAAACTACACTACTGTACGATTAGGTACACTGCCTATAGTGTTGTAGCAAGGTTTAGGTATATCCAATTTGTAAATAAATAATTAAAACTTGTGTAAATTGTAACGTATTTCGTAGTAAAATATAGTACTATCACGTACCCCCACGCTACCACATCAGTATATGATATGCATGTCTTTGGAAAGCTATCGAAAAATTATTAACTTTTCATTTAGAAATCGTATGTTTTTGAAGAACGGATTAAAAGTTATGGTCAACTGAATTATGATTAACATTAATTGAAATTGCTTTTGAATTTTCAATTGATATTTAAACAACTTGTATATAAGATTGATAAATTGGATTTTCAAATATTACTAATCGAGTAAATGAATTTATATATAAGGCACGTCTCGTCTTATTGAACAATTGTTAAAGTTGATTGTCTTATCATATTTTAAAGCTTTATAAACACTATAATCTGATTTTACAAGTATTGGAAAACTATGTGAAATAGTAAAATATGTTCGATTGCCATGATAATTCAAATATAACATAGCTCCTGAAATAAATAATATTTTGAGTTTGATAAACTATAAATTCGTTCAATTATCATGACTTATACTATAAACATGTATACATTTAAAGAGCATATTGGGTCAGGTTGACTTTTCAGATGACTTTTGTTAACTTTTGTTTGACAGTCTTGAGCATTAGGATTGTGATACACTATGACCTGACCTAGCTTGTTAGACATGTATTGACCAACATATGTTCTCTAGGTTGAGATCTACGCTCATTTTGCATTTCGAGTTTCGGTCACATTTCGGTGAATAACCTTATGTGCTGCTAAGGTGAGTTTCATTTGCTCCCTTTTTAATTGCTTTTGCAATCTATATTTTTAGGCTGAGAATACATGCACTTTATTTTAAACGCAATGGATACAAGTACATACTAAATTCTACACCGAGTTTGAACCAAAAATCCCTGAGCTTTGGTAACTAGTAACTGTCGGTTATAAGAACCGATGGGCGCGAATAGTTGTATATAGATCCATAGGGATTGACACCCCCGTCTGTCCAGGTATAGAAACCCTAGCCTGAACTATAAAATAGACGTATACTATTTGAGTTTAGTACACGTTGGATTGCGTGTATTGTACATGTTGGTTGCATGTATGTTAAAACAGGGGTACTTATTATAACGTTAAAGCTTAGTTACCAGGGTGCTCAATCTTGTAGAATATTTTGATAAACGTTTCTGGATGAAACAATTGAAATCTTGTGATCCACCTTTATATACAGATTATGCGCAACATTAAAACTATGAACTCACCAACCTTTGTGTTGACACTTGAAAGCATGTTTATTCTCAGGTTCCTAGAAGTCTCCCGCTGTTTGCTTATATGTGATACAAGCTATGTGCATGGAGTCATACATGCTTTATTCGAGAAAACGTTGCATTCACAAAATTATCACCATGTACCTTATTTTGACCGCATTATCAACGGATGTAGTATTGTAAACTGTTAATTACGGTGATTGTCTATATGTAGAAATCATCAAACGTCAAAAACCTTGGAATTTGATATTCAATTATGGTGTGCCTTTTCAAAAGAATGACATGTTTACAAAACGTATCATGTAGAGGTCAGTACCTCACTGCGAAATCGATGAATGATGTGTTCGTCCAAATGGATTTGGAGGGATCATCACAGTTGGTATCAGAGCTTGAGGTCATAGGAAACCAGAATTTGCATTAGTGTGTTTAACTGGTAATTGTTAGGATGCATTAGTGAGTCTGGACTATGACCGTATTTGTTTTTATCGATTTTTGCTTATCATTTCTTGTCGGAAATTACCTGTCTATTATCTTAAGTCTAAACGCGTCTTACTGCAGTGATTGCATAGATAGTGTATAGACAAAATTCATATCTTGGCATATCTATTACAGTAAACTTTGCCTGACATCTTCCGTGAAATCCTCCGTAACTTATGGGATTATGGTATTATAAATACATATGTAAACTATGTGTTGAGGAATACCAAATTAGTCCTATAATCTATTTCATTCCAAAAATCTTTTCCTTGAATATACAAAATGAATCTTGTATCTAGTTCAAATTCCTTAGATTCCGACAGCTATTCCGATATGGATTTCCACTCGAGTTCCGAAAGCAGTGTGACCGGAATGGATAAACCAATTAGCCATCATCTATATTGGATGAATTGAGGATGGGTTCGTAGTCTACTTAATCATTGGAGACAGGAAGAAGGTGACCCTTCCATCCACCACATTACCCTCTTGGCGATGAACATGAAGCACTTACCAGCGAACCTATCCGAAACACCATTTTCTCTCTCATTTCCAGAGTATCTCGTCATGATTATATACTATCTCGGATTCTAGATCTTATTTATTCGCTCGTCCGAACCAACAACCACCCCGGTGTAATAGAAGAAGTCAACGAGCTTCACGCTCGGGTAGTGGCTTTAGAGAATATGGTGCAAAGGTTACAAGCACCAGCAACATCACCGGCATCAACAGTACCACCAACACCAACAGTACCATTACCACCACCAACTAAAACCGCGTCGTAAACCTCAACTTTACAATCCGTCCCACGAACACCAGTGTCATACGCCCTGTAGATACCAAGGAATACCAACAACAACAAACGATGAAGTATTGATTCATAACCTCATCGAAGAAATATTCTGCAGAGAATACGTAGTTTATAAAAGTTTTAGAGATTATATGTTCTAGTCCTAGTCGAAAACCAGATGAGATTAATATTATGTTAACTCATTAAATCCACGATTTCATCTAAAGAAAATATATATGTAGGTATATTTTCATAAAGATTGTAATTAAGAAAATTCGTTTGTACAAACTGTTAATGGTGAGAATATTTTAACGGGTAGGTAATACCCGAGAGATATATAAATTCACAATTAATATGTTACATTCTTTGATTCTGATTCAACAAATCATCAACTATACTCACTACTTTCATAACGAGATATATTCTTTCATAGAAATCAAAACAGCCATACTCGTTCAAATTCAATTACATATTCTGATTTTAACATATCAGAATTCAAGTCGAGATATAACTGCTATTATCACTCTTAGATCCCTACATCTTTCAAAGCTGAACTTTGATTTCAAAACTATGCTAGAACCTCACTCCTATTCATAAAACCCAGAAAAATAATGACGATTGCAATCTGCATTCAAACCCTGCATAATTCTTGAAAACATCTCAATTAAGAAATAATCGAGATGATGATCCAACCACATGTTATCCACAGTTATGCACCTGGAGAACTCCCGGAACCTAAGTAGAAGTTTAAAACGCATCTATAATCTCTTAACGTTGTTATTACCGAAAATAACTTTACAATCCCTCTCCAAAGTAGTCAATTTTGTCACATCTCCAACAAATCAACATCGACCTTTCATTCGAATAGGCCTTATTATAACTTTGATATATAAGTTTTCCCTTCGTCATCGTTACCGGGGAACCTTTTATATCTCGCCACATTAGCAGTAAACTTATCAACAACTTCATTGATCTTTAAGCCTCGCCGAAAAATCACTATATTTATTCATTGAAACCCTATCATGTACTCATCTGCATCTTGTAATGGTAGTTGTCATACCAAAAAGCTTGAATCATTATTCTCGAATTTCGCAACAATTCTACGCCAACAGTTATATATATATATATATATATATATATATATATATATATATATATATATATATATATATATATATATATATATATATATATATATATATATATATATATATATAACGTCTATCTCCAAGACTTACACACTTCGAATGTGAAGTTTCTGAAAAACACACTAAACTGCGAACTAGTTCTCCGAATTTTGGGAAAAATGCTGATGAAGCAGCAAAAACTGTAAACGATCTTAACAGTCAAAAGTTTGATGATAAAGAATAATGAGAAAAAGAGAAGGTTTGAAATTGGAAAACGGATTGAGCAAACTATGAAGGAGGCTATGGACAAATCACAAAGACTAAATCGGCCTTCAAAGAATCCAAATGATTCAGTATCTGCTGAAGTCATTAACGAATACCTTGCTCCTGACTCTAAACTCTTGCGAACAATATTCTTCATTATCCTCTAATATTAAAAATTCTAAGATATCATCATATCTTTCATTATAAATATCCTCGATATTTCTGAAGATATTTGCATAACTACTCTTATCTAAAATCATTTATCTCTTCGCGTTATATGTAGTACACCATAAAGGAAACTGTTTAGTTTCTATATTCTGTAAACCTTCGAGTTTAAATTATGAATGTTTTTGAAGTAGTGTTGGGAACTGAAGCATGAGTTAATATAATATAATGACACTTGATTAACGTGATTATATTACAGTAAGTCATGCTGAGTTTCTAATGGAATATGACGATTCACAGACCATACCGTCATCATGTGCCATGTTACACGACTCTTGTATTCTATTTAACCTCTAAAAATATCAAGAAAATATTTTCTTAATGATTCGGTCTTTTCCGGATATTCAGGTAATTTGAAAAATCAAATCGTGCTATTACCTTTTCTTTCTACTTTGTATATTATGATCATTCGAAACTCAATATCTACGAATTCTGGATCATTATTCGCTTGACTTAAAGTCAGGAAGAAGAAACAAAAGCATGGAGCTCCTAAATATAAGGGAAAATATAAAGCTTGAAAACAACACATAAATTACAGACCGTGTATATCAATACGTATTGCAACGTAAAAACACGGGAGAATTAAAAATATTATAACCCTGTAACAACCCGAGTTTTTCCGTTAAAACTTCCGTTAAATACTTGACGATCGTTAGTTAAATCATACAATTTTCATACGCCAAATTTTTTTCTTTAAAGTTAACAGTGGCTACGTGAAACTTTTTCGTATTTAAAGTAATTAAATGCGTACTTGATCCTTAGTGGATTACTTGAATTAATATGTTATATTAATTAGTGAATTTAATTCGGTTGACAAATTAAACTAGAAACGGCACGATTAAAGTTAATCGCCTAGAAAACTTTTTAAGTTAACGGAACTCAGAAAAACGATAGAATAATTATTGTTAATAATTATTGAACTTACGAAAGAAATTTAATTTATTATTTACGTAATGAATTAAACACGGTGATTTTGTTTCAACGACTAGTTAATGTTCCGGAGATTCGGTACGGTTAACGGCACTCGAAACGAACCACGCGCGAACGAGCTTTTACACAAAACGAGCCCGAGACCCGAGCCCGAGGCCACATGGACATGACCTCATACCTCATCATCCTTGGCCCCATGAGTAGCCAATGCATGTTGACTATTAGTTTAGGCACATGTTTGTTGACTATTGGTTTTTAGGCCCATGTTTGTTGACTTTTGATTTTTAGGCACTAAATAACTAGTTAGATAATCCTCTAATTCCATCCTAACTATGAAAAATGCAGCTCATTCCTCCTCCCTCTCTTCTTCTTCACATCAAACACACACACACACAAATCAACCATCAAACTTGCTTGTTTGCTCTTACTCGTGTGATCAATCTTGCTCCGATAGTCGTTCTCTACGCGCTAGTATAAACAATTTTGTGATCAAAGGTATAATTAGCTAAACCCTAATCTTTAAAATCAGATTTTTATTAAGGTTTCATAAATTAGGTTGTCTATTGCTCAAGTCTTGATGTTTGATGAATACTAGATGCGATAAATTGCTCGTCTTGATTGTTTTATGCGAAAACCGAATTTGTATTTGATGTGTACAGTAATTTTAATTTTTCAATTGTATGATATTATATTATAATTAGATTCCTTTCGAAAAACTATTGATTTTAGGCTTTGGATTCGCTTGATTTCATTTCCGGATGATCAAGTTATGGCCAATTGAAATTAACGTTGTGTTTTTGTGATTGATCAGAAATCTGGGTTTGATAGACCACGAATTGGATTGTGAAATTTATACCATTGGATAGGTAATTTAAAAACACTCAGTTTACACTTGGATATCACGTCATTTGCTTATGTAAAACCCGAGATATGCTTGAATTAGTGTAAAAGTAGTTTTATACAGCACTTGCATGAAAACGACCTTGTATGATAAAATGTGTTAGCTTATGTGATTAAATATTTGCATATTTGAAATCTACACAAAAAGTACTTCATCTTTCATGTAGATATCATAGGCTAATTGTATCTAGATCTTCGGCTAATCGCGTGCGAATGTGACTAGCGAAACTAGAATCGAATCTGTAAATTGCTCTCTGTTTTATACTCTGTGGATTGTGTTTATTGAATGAGCATGTAAGCTTCTGGAATATGAATTTTAACATTATATGTGACTTATTTTTAGTTTATACCAATCTCTGAAACCTTATGTATTGGGCACAATAGGGCCATTATTTATGTAAAATCTGATTTGAGCTGAAAAACTGAATGTTCAATTTGCATGAATAAACTGTACAAATTGGCTAAACCAAAATTGCTTGATTTTTGATATGTGTTATTTTAACTTGTTTGTGAACTATGGCCACTGGTCTTGTATAAATTGCATGTCCCTAACTCCGGTTATAGCTAAAACCAAATCAGTGCGCGGTCAGAAACTGACTTGGTGAACCCCAAATGTACCCCTTCTGATTCCTGACTTTTAATTAGCGTATGAGACCCTGGCCAGACTTTTTGGAATCGATTTTGAGTATACTTATGATCTGGAGTTTTCCATGTTTACTTGAATTTTGTACTATGAGATAATATGCTACGTTTGCTACATGTACATGAACTTTGTGCACAACGATAAACTGAAATTGTAAAATTGACCAATTATGATCTAAAACGTGTTGTTTGACTTAGGTTTGATATGTTGACCAACATTTGGCATGAACTACTGATGTTGACTTTAGTTGACTACTTTGACCAAGTTTGACTTTCGGTTTGACTTCGGTTGACTTTGTTTGACTTGCATGAATTAGTTGACTGTATGTTGACTTCTACTTTGAAACGCGTCGATTCGAGCAATAAGACAACTTATACTATGAAACCACACTTGTTTAAGACATATTTATTGAACAACCTAAATACATATACTTAGGTTGCATTACTCGGCTATAAACCGTACAAGTAAGTTGTCCACTTTTCAATCCGAGCTTTATTCAAAGGTGAGTCTACAGTCCCGCTTTTTACATGTTTTTAGGGATGAGAATACACGCTATTGTTACTTACAATTTTTACAAATGCTTTTGTATTGACACAAGTACTATATATGCATATTGAGTTTGTACACAAAGCCTCTAGCTTGAATACTTTAAATACCATCGGTGTAGGCACAATTTAGATGGACGGATCCATTAGGTTGACAACCTCACCCGCTATAAAAACTGTGGTGCATTTACTTTGAACATAATACATTCGTACAAGTGTATAACATTTTTATGAGGTAAAGGCAGGTTTAGTGGATTCTATACTTGGGTCATTGCTAGTATTCAGGTGCTCATAGATTATGCAAACATTTCGCAACTTGGAGTTGTACTTGTAAAATCTCGTGGTCAAGGAAACTAAACTATATTTCTGATAACTGTTTTTCAGATACTATACAACGTTATTTAAAACTGTGGTTTACGAACAAATGAGATAAAACTTGACATGGTATTGTCTACGAATATTTGAAACTTGACATGGTATTGTCTACAAATGATTGAAACTTGACATGGTAGTGTCAACAAACTTTTGAAATGGGACACGGATTTGTCTAACTTTTAACATTGAACCTCGGTGGTCTTCCACTAATAACCCTTTTCGAAATGTATTTCTTAAATATACTGTATTGTTTACCTAAAACCTGTAGATTCACTCAACATTGTTATTGATCCGTTTTACGTGTTTTATTCTCAGTTATTAATTGCTTCCGCTGTAGAATATTGCTGTTACGTAGAAGTCAAGCCAAGCACTGGGACCAGAGTTAACATTCCGTTAAAGGGATTTTTGACTGGGTGTTACAGATGGTATCAGAGCTTTGGCTATAGGGAACTAGGATACATTAGTGTGTCTAACCGTAGGGTGCATTAGTGAAGTCTAGTCTATAGCCGTGTGTCTTGGATGACTTTTATACACCATACCTGCACTATTTGCTTCATAATACGACATGTAGGGCTACACATTACATCACGTACATATACACCCTATACCCATATGATATGGACTTGAACTAAACGTTATACTACGAATCACATACGTACACGCGACGCGAGATTTAACTAAATTAAGTTGATTACGCCATCTTGAACTTATGGAGTTATGTCGAATGGAAATGTGAGATAGCGTAATGTAATGACCGGGATTACATTACGGTAACTCATATAGAAGTTCCGACATCGCAAAATAAGGAATTCGTAGCGAGTCAAGTAGGTTACTTGGATAGATACCATTTAGAACATAAACCGTTTAATTTCAAATATGAGTAGAAATTTACACCGTACGATTTAATTGTTATTATAACCTATAAGGAGCGTGTAATCACGTCACAATTCGTCACTACCCAACACTGTCCGTCACCCCTGATTTCTACTTGGCACTACGAAGACACTGCCTGGACATACTCATCATCTTATACCACTACTCCTTGCTATTTATCGTTGCTTACTACTACTCAACGCCGCCTCTCACTGCTAGTCACGACTGGTCACTACTTCTC
Organism: Rutidosis leptorrhynchoides; assembly: GCF_046630445.1. Taxonomy (NCBI): domain Eukaryota; kingdom Viridiplantae; phylum Streptophyta; class Magnoliopsida; order Asterales; family Asteraceae; genus Rutidosis; species Rutidosis leptorrhynchoides. The sequence continues at coordinate 58,488,311 of NC_092343.1, forward strand.
ACTGCTTGTCATTACTACTTAATGCTACCCCTTGCTACTTGCTACTTGCCACTACTAAATACTACTCATTACCACTTACCACTACTAAGTACTACTCGTCACTACTAACACCTCCACATTTTACTACTCGCTACTGTGCATCACAACTCATTTTCGATACGTATTTAGAGGAGGAATTCCTGGTAACAGCTCGTACAATACGTAGTAGATGTTGTCTACTTGACTTCCAACTTACCTATCATTCAACCACCCGCAGTTTCACGCTTTTGTTTCCCAAAACGAGTCTACTGACTGATAACTATTATGTATTATTGGGTGTGTTAATATGCATGTGTGTACTTATGATACGAGTATACTACCTAATAACTTATTCGTTACTACTATCATCACTACACATCACAACCTATCGCTACTTATCGCTAACACCACCACTCATTGTTACTAGTAAGTACTACTTATTACCATATCCCTTCTCATTCCGTTCTAACGTACCTTTCGTAAGCGGCAATCATTTTCATTACACCCGAAGACACTACCGATTGACTTTGAACACATTGACGTGAACTACACTTCATCTGTTTTCCGCGAGACGCATATGTTTGGAAATCTGTACTGACTCCTTTGATTAGATATCATATTTTAGTTGAGTTGCCATTACACCTTGTTCAGTATCATTCTTCATGAAATTCGTCACAAGTTTGTTCTTATTCATCGATCATAACGTTTATATATACTGTCAACACCCGCACTGATAGAAGTTTTAACGCTAGAGAATTTGGTCACAACGTCTATAATCCTGTACCTTCATTAGACAACGTGTACCCTATAGAACTATTAAATTAGGAAGTTTTAACCTCGTGGTTGAAACAAACCAGTTATCAGACGATACAACTGAGGCAGCTACGACCTGAATGCTATTCGAACTCCTTTCACCGATAGCGAACCAATGATAGTGTACGGAGAGAAGATCAGTACACCGTCATCTTACATTAATTCCTCAAGGGTCCAGAAGTACCTGAGATGAGAATGTCTCGCAATTCAGGCACATGTGAGTATAATTGAATCAACATTTAAGGGAATTGAAGATGTCCTAACCATTAGAAACTTTCCTTAAGGTCCTTCTGGAGGAGTACCTGGTCTTCCACCTCACCAGGAAGCCGAATTTCAGATTGATCTAGTGCCAGGAGCAACCCCAATGGCACGCGCACCGTTTAGACCTTACCCCTAGAGCTATAAGAGTTGTTGGCTATGAATGCCAAGCTGAGGAGCAAGGTGCTCACATTGAATAAGAACTCCCCATGGTGAAGAACATCGGGGTTGTAATACTTTGATCAGTGTCTGGCTCAACCAGGTGAACTTTACGACCGAGGAGTTCATAGTTCGAGCTCCGGTCTTGTTTGTTAAAAAGAAGGATGGGTCGTGAGGTCAAACAGTTGAAGCAACACAGAATTCCTATCGTTAAAGTTCGGTGGAACGCGAGAATAGGACCAGAGTTCACGTGGGAACGTGAAGATCAGATGAGACTGAAATACCCGCAACTGTTTCTCGAGGAAACTACTTCAGCGGACGATCACTAAAATTTCGGGACGAAATTTTCAATAACAGGTGGGTAATGTAACAACCCGAGTTTTTCCGTTAAAACTTCCGTTAAATACTTGACGATCGTTAGTTAAATCATACAATTTTCATACGCCAAATTTTTTTCTTTAAAGTTAACAGTGGCTACGTGAAACTTTTTCGTATTTAAAGTAATTAAATGCGTACTTGATCCTTAGTGGATTACTTGAATTAATATGTTATATTAATTAGTGAATTTAATTCGGTTGACAAATTAAACTAGAAACGACACGATTAAAGTTAATCGCCTAGAAAACTTTTTAAGTTAACGGAACTCAGAAAAACGATAGAATAATTATTGTTAATAATTATTGAACTTACGAAAGAAATTTAATTTATTATTTACGTAATGAATTAAACACGGTGATTTTGTTTCAACGACTAGTTAATGTTCCGGAGATTCGGTACGGTTAACGGCACTCGAAACGAACCACGCGTGAACGAGCTTTTACACAAAACGAGCCCGAGACCCGAGCCCGAGGCCACATGGACATGACCTCATACCTCATCATCCTTGGCCCCATGAGTAGCCAATGCATGTTGACTATTAGTTTAGGCACATGTTTGTTGACTATTGGTTTTTAGGCCCATGTTTGTTGACTTTTGATTTTTAGGCACTAAATAACTAGTTAGATAATCCTCTCATTCCATCCTAACTATGAAAAATGCAGCTCATTCCTCCTCCCTCTCTTCTTCTTCACATCAAACACACACACACACAAATCAACCATCAAACTTGCTTGTTTGCTCTTACTCGTGTGATCAATCTTGCTCCGATCGTCGTTCTCTACGCGCTAATATAAACAATTTTGTGATCAAAGGTATAATTAGCTAAACCCTAATCTTTAAAATCAGATTTTTATTAAGGTTTCATAAATTAGGTTGTCTATTGCTCAAGTCTTGATGTTTGATGAATACTAGATGCGATAAATTGCTCGTCTTGATTGTTTTATGCGAAAACCGAATTTGTACTTGATGTGTACAGTAATTTTAATTTTTCAATTGTATGATATTATATTTTAATTAGATTCCTTTCGAAAAACTATTGATTTTAGGCTTTGGATTCGCTTGATTTCATTTCCGGATGATCAAGTTATGGTCAATTGAAATTAACGTTGTGTTTTTGTGATTGATCAGAAATCTGGGTTTGATAGACCACGAATTGGATTGTGAAATTTATACCATTGGATAGGTAATTTAAAAACACTCAGTTTACACTTGGATATCACGTCATTTGCTTATGTAAAACCCGAGATATGCTTGAATTAGTGTAAAAGTAGTTTTATACAGCACTTGCATGAAAACGACCTTGTATGATAAAATGTGTTAGCTTATGTGATTAAATATTTGCATATTTGAAATCTACACAAAAAGTACTTCATCTTTCATGTAGATATCATAGGCTAATTGTATCTAGATCTTCGGCTAATCGCGTGCGAATGTGACTAGCGAAACTAGAATCGAATCTGTAAATTGCTCTCTGTTTTATACTCTGTGGATTGTGTTTATTGAATGAGCATGTAAGCTTCTGGAATATGAATTTTAACATTATATGTGACTTATTTTTAGTTTATACCAATCTCTGAAACCTTATGTATTGGGCACAATAGGGCCATTATTTATGTAAAATCTGATTTGAGCTGAAAAACTGAATGTTCAATTTGCATGAATAAACTGTACAAATTGGCTAAACCAAAATTGCTTGATTTTTGATATGTGTTATTTTAACTTGTTTGTGAACTATGGCCACTGGTCTTGTATAAATTGCATGTCCCTAACTCCGGTTATAGCTAAAACCAAATCAGTGCGCGGTCAGAAACTGACTTGGTGAACCCCAAATGTACCCCTTCTGATTCCTGACTTTTAATTAGCGTATGAGACCCTGGCCAGACTTTTTGGAATCGATTTTGAGTATACTTATGATCTGGAGTTTTCCATGTTTACTTGAATTTTGTACTATGAGATAATATGCTAAGTTTGCTACATGTACATGAACTTTGTGCACAACGATAAACTGAAATTGTGAAATTGACCAATTATGATCTAAAACGTGTTGTTTGACTTAGGTTTGATATGTTGACCAACATTTGACATGAACTACTAATGTTGACTTTAGTTGACTACTTTGACCAAGTTTGACTTTCGGTTTGACTTCGGTTGACTTTGTTTGACTTGCATGAATTAGTTGACTGTATGTTGACTTCTACTTTGAAACGCGTCGATTCGAGCAATAAGACAACTTATACTATGAAACCACACTTGTTTAAGACATATTTATTGACCAACCTAAATACATATTCTTAGGTTGCATTACTCGGCTATAAACCGTACAAGTAAATTGTCCAGTTTTCAATCCGAGCTTTATTCAAAGGTGAGTCTATAGTCCCGCTTTTTACATGTTTTTAGGGATGAGAATACACGCTATTGTTACTTACAATTTTGACAAATGCTTTTGTATTGACACGAGTACTATATATGCATATTGAGTTTGTACACAAAGCCTCTAGCTTGAATACTTTAAATACCATCGGTGTAGGCACAATTTAGATGGACGGATCTGTTAGGTTGACAACCTCACCCGCTATAAAAACTGTGGTGCATTTACTTTGAACATAATACATTCGTACAAGTGTATAACATTTTTATGAGGTAAAGGCAGGTTTAGTGGATTCTATACTTGGGTCATTGCTAGTATTCAGGTGCTCATAGATTATGAAAACATTTCGCAACTTGGAGTTGTACTTGTAAAATCTCGTGGTCAAGGAAACTAAACTATATTTCTGATAACTGTTTTTCAGATACTATACAACGTTATTTAAAACTGTGGTTTACGAACAAATGAGATAAAACTTGACATGGTATTGTCTACGAATATTTGAAACTTGACATGGTATTGTCTACAAATGATTGAAACTTGACATGGTAGTGTCAACAAACTTTTGAAATGGGACACGGAGTTGTCTAACTTTTAACATTGAACCTCGGTGGTCTTCTACTAATAACCCTTTTCGAAATGTATTTCTTAAATATACTGTATTGTTTACCTAAAACCTGTAGATTCACTCAACATTGTTGTTGATCCGTTTTGCGTGTTTTATTCTCAGGTATTAATTGCTTCCGCTGTAGAATATTGCTGTTACGTAGAAGTCAAGCCAAGCACTGGGACCAGAGTTAACATTCTGTTAAAGGGATTTTTGACTGGGTGTTACAAACCCCAAGGTAATAGTAGAAGAAAATAATTTCCTCTGGTGGCAGATGAAAAAGAAGAATGAAGGATACTATAGCCAGAAAAATATCAAGAATCAGGACTGGTTTTAGCATTTTTACAATCTATCTGGATGTATGAAATAAGGAAGAAGATTATAGGAGTGGTGAAAATAAATGAAACGGAAGAGGCCAATTTATAGCAAAATATCAGACATAGCAATCGAAGCAGATTACCGCATTTAATCAAAGAGGATAATAATTTCCTTGATTACCGGAGAATCAAATCTTTTATAGATTTCAAGGATTATCTTGAGATACCTTGAAATCCGGAAATCCACCGTAACTACTTCAAAAGTTAAACCTCTATCTCAACCTTTGGTGACAGCTTCGCTCGTACACTTCACATAATCAAATCATTTTATCTATATTAGTCAATAATAATGAAACTCTGTTTATTAACTCATATTCGTCATGAAAACATTCGTATTGTTCTCCATGACGACCTCGATCGAATTTCGGGTACGAAATTTCTTTAACGGGTAGGTACTGTGACAACCCGGAAATTTCCAACCAAATTTAAACTTAATCTTTATATGTTTCTGACACGATAAGCAAAGTCTGTAATGTTGAAATCTCAAAAACTTTGAACTGTGTTCATATAATCAATTACTTTTGGCTGTGCTCGATGATTCACGAACATTTATGTGTATAGATATGTATATATTATATATAGTTATATTAATTGGAAAACGTTAACAAAGTATTAAGTGTATAATACTTTACATTAAATGTATTTGTCTCAATATATGTTTCATATGACGGAATTAAAGGATATTATCAAACGATCAAAGTAGAAGATATTTTGATAGCACCTAACATGATTGTTACGGGTCTCTGTTGTGAGGTCCACTTCGATTTAGAAAATCTTTCCCTTTTGATTATATTTGGAATTAGATATATAAAATAACCTGCAACCTGTATTTAAAATAAATTTATATATATTGTATACGTAGATTCAAAAATATTTTTGTGTTTGATAATAGCACTCGTTTATGGTTAAATAAATATTTCGTTTATATTTAAGGTGTACAAATTTATATTTTTATTTTACAATGTGATAATATATAATAGTAATTTAGATATAAAACGTTTAGATATACTTTAATAGATAACGAGACGATGTTTTTAAGAAGCAAATGACCAAAACACTCGAACGTTAAAGTGACACTACGTGTAATATAGTTTATTGATAATTTAAGACTATATTTTGACAAAGGTACGAATCACGAAACGTAAAGTACAAGTTTTCTAAGCGTACGAAAGGACGTTCGAAAAATCGGAACCGGGACATAAGTTGAACGTAAACGTACAAGATATCGAAACCAAAATTACAAGTTAACTAGGCACGAGAATATAATATAATACATAATTAATTAATATAAATTATATATATATATATATATATATATATATATATATATATATATATATATATATATATATATATATATATATATATATATATATATATATATATTTAATCATGTCGACAAGCAAAACGTTAAACAAATTTGAGCTGGAATTCCTAGCCATGCGATCGCGTGGCCATAGAGTGTTAACCTCATGTGATCGCATAGGGTGCTGTTTCAGGAAATGTCTATAAAACGCGATCGAATTCTGTTTGGTTCTCACACACATATCAATATCTATATTACTCCGTATTATATTTTATATTTATTATTTATATTATTATTATTATTATTATTAAGATTAATATTATTATTAATCTTATAGTTAGGAGTATTATTATTAGTATTATTATACATAAAATACTACGACGAGGTCATGAGCGAATTATTTTCAAACGAGCTTTTCGAGCGGGATAGAGCTAAGGAAACTATGGGTTATAACTATGGAGGTTATGGGTAATGTTCATGGGTATTATTTGCAAGTCAAACCTAGTGTTTATCATCTCCGTTGCGTCTACGTACTTTCCTGCAATATTGAATCACAATATTGATAAGTGAGCATTCATATCTTATCTTTTATATATATTAATAGTGTATCCCAGTCTAGTGCTCGAGTATATATGTTTATGCATGCTAGTATGCTTTAATTATGTCGATAGATAGTGTATGATGAATCACGAAATTGATACATATGTTATTGATATAAGGTATATGATATGCATGTCGTTGGAAAGCTATCAAAAAATTATTAACTTTTCATTTAGAAATCGTGTGTTTTCGAAGAACGGATTAAAAGTTATGGTCAACTAAATTATGATTAACATTAATTGAAATTGCTTTTGAATTTGCAATTGATATTTAAACAACTTGTTTATTGTAGTGACCCGAACTTTTCCATGTTTATATATATTAAATGAAATTGTTATTTACATGATTAAGTGTTTCCAACATGTTAAGCAATCAAACTTGTTAAGACTTGATTAATTTAAATAGGTTTCATATAGACAATTGACCACCCAAGTTGACCGGTGATTCACGAACGTTCAAACTTGTAAAAACTATATGATGACATATATATGATTATATATATAGTTAACATGATATTATGATAAGTAAGTATCTCATTAGGTATTTTAACAATGAGTTATATACATAAAATTGAGTTTATTGAATTAAGAAACTCGAAACGATATATATAACGATTATCGTTATAACAACGTGTTACTAAATACATATGAATCATATTAAGATATTTATACACTATGTTTAATCATGATAAATGATAAGTAAACATGTCATTAAGTGTATTAACAATGAACTACATATGTAAAAACAAGACTACTAACTTAATGATTTCGAAACGAGATATATATGTAACGATTATCGTTGTAACAACATTTAACTGTATATATATCATACTAAGATATATTAATATATCATAATATTATGATAATGTAATAATTTAACATCTCTTTAGATATAATAAATAATGGGTTCATTTAACAAGATCGTTAACCTAAAGGTTTCAAAACAACATTTACATGTAATGACTAACGACGACTTAACGACTCAGTTAAAATGTATATACATGTAGTGTTTTAATATGTATTCATACACTTTTGAAAGACTTCAAGACACTTATCAAAATACTTCTACTTAACAAAAATGCTTACAATTACATCCTCGTTCAGTTTCATCAACAATTCTACTCGTATGCACCCGTATTCGTACTCGTACAATACACAGCTTTTAGATGTATGTACTATTGGTATATACACTCCAATGATCAGCTCTTAGCAGCCCATGTGAGTCACTTAACACATGTGGGAACCATCATTTAGCAACTAGCATGAAATATCTCATAAAACTACAAAAATATTAGTAATCATTCATGACTTATTTACATGTAAATAAAATTACACATCCTTTATATCTAATCCATATACCAACGACCAAAAACACCTACAAACACTTTAATTCTTCAATTTTATTCATCAAATTGATCTCTCTCAAGTTCTATCTTTAAGTTCTAAGTGTTCTTCATAAATTCTATAAGTTCTAGTTTCATAAAATCAAGAATACTTTCAAGTTTGCTAGCTTACTTCCAATCTTGTAAAGTGATCATCCAACCTCAAGAAATCTTTCTTATTTATAGTAAGATATCTTTATAATATAAGGTAATACTCACATTCAAACTTTGATTCAATTTCTATAACTATAACAATCTTATTTTGAGTGGAAATCTTACTTGAACTTGTTTTCGTGTCATAATTCTGCTTCAAGAACTTTCAAGCCATCCAATGATCATTTGAAGCTTGATCTATTTTTCTCATTTCTAGTAGGTTTATCCACAAAACCAAAGGTAGTAATGATGTTCATAACATCATTTGATTCATATATATATAACTACCTTATTCGAAGGATTAAACTTGAAATCACTAGAACATAGTTTAGTTAATTCTAAACTAGTTCGCAAACAAAAGTTAATTCTTCTAACTTGACTTTTAAAATCAACTAGACACATGTTCTATATCTATATGATATGCTAACTTAATGATTTAAAACATAAAAACACGAAAAACACCGTAAAACTGGATATACGCCGTCGTAGTAACACCGCGGGCTGTTTTGGGTAAGTTAATTAAAAACTATGATAAACTTTGATTTAAAAGTTGTTCTTCTGGGAAAATAATTTTTCTTATGAACATGAAACTATATCCAAAAATCATGATTAAACTCAAAGTGGAAGTATGTTTTCTAAAATGGTCATCTAGACGTCGTTCTTTGGACTGAAATGACTACCTTTACAAAAACGACTTGTAACCTGTATTTCCGACTATAAACTTATACTTTTTCTGTATAGATTCATAAACTTAAGTTCAATATGAAACCATAGCAATTGGATTCACTCAAAACGGATTTAAAACGAAGAAGTTATGGGTAAAACAAGATTGGATATTTTTACTTGTTGTAGCTACGTGAAAATTGGTAACAAATCTATATTAATCATATCCTAGCTAACTTTTATTGTATAATACATATATTCTAATATATTATGTAATCTTGGGATACTATAGACGCGTATGCAAATGTTTTGACATATCATATCGACCCATCTATATATATTATTTGGAACAACCATAGACACTCTATATGCAGTAATGTTGGAGTTAGCTATACAGGGTTGAGGTTGATTCCAAAAATATATATACTTTAAGTTGTGATCTAGCCTGAGACTTGTATACACTGGGTCGTGGATTGGGTCAAGATAATATATATCAATTTATTTCTATACATCTAACTATGGACAACTAGTTGTAGGTTACTAACGAGGACAGCTGACTTAATAAACTTAAAACATTAAAACGTATTAGAAATGTTGTAAATATATTTTGAACAAACTTTGATATATATGTACATATTTGTTATAGGTTCGTGAATCGACCAGTGGCCAAGTCTTACTTCCTGACGAAGTAAAAATCTATGAAAGTGAGTTATAGTCCCACTTTTAAATTCTAATATTTTTGGAATGAGAATACATGCAGCTTTATAAATGTTTTACAAAATAGACACAAGTACATGAAACTACATTCTATGGTTGAACGATCGAAGCCAAATATGCCCCTTTTACTTGGTAACCTAAGAATTAGTAAACCAGTCTACTAATTGACGCAAATCCTAAAGATAGATCTATTGGGCCCAACAAACCCCATCCGTTGTAGCGGATGCTTTAGTACTTCGAGTTTTTATATCATGTCCGATGGATGTTCCGGAATGATGGGGATATTCTTATATGCATCTTGTTAATGTCGGTTACCAGGTGTTCACCATATGAATGCTTTTTATCTCTATGTATGGGATGTATTGAAATATGAAATCTTGTGGTCTATTATTATGATTTGATAATATATAGGTTAAACCTATAACTCACCAACATTTTTGTTGACGTTTTAAGCATGTTTATTCTCAGGTGATTATTAAGAGCTTCCGCTGTTGCAAACTAAAATAAGGACAAGATTTGGAGTCCATGCTTGTATGATATTATATAAAACTGCATTCAAGAAACTTATTTTTGATGTAATATATTCATATTGTAAACCATTATGTAATGGTCGTGTGTAAATGGTATATTTTAGATTATCATTATTTGATAATCTACGTAATACTTTTTAAACCTTTATCGATAAAATAAAGGATATGGTTGTTTTAAAAATGAGTGCAGTCTTTGAAAAACGTCTCATATAGAGGTCAAAACCTCGCGACGAAATCAATTAATATGGAACGTTTATAATCAATATGAACGAGACATTTCAGTTGGTATCCGAGCGTTGGTCTTAGAGAACCAGAAATTTGCATTATTGTGTCTTATCGAGTTGTTAGGATACATTAGTGAGTCTGGACTTCGACCGTGTTTTCTTTAAAAACGATTGCTTAACACTTTTGTTGGAAACTATATATTATTAACATGTAAATATTATGTGATATATTAACCTCTTAATGTGTCTGATATTGTGTGATAGATGTCTACCACAAGTACAAATCCCATCGATTCACCTAATAATAATGAAGAGTCGAATATATTTTGGGAAGACTCACAAATTCCCGAAGAGGAACCGGAAGAGGCGGAACCGGAAGAGGAGGAACCGGAAGAAGAAGAAGAGGTACCGGAGGAAGAAATATTGATACCTATAGTAAATCGATTAAATAAAAGAAAATCCTCAACCAACGGACCAAAGTTAATAATGGTCAATGGTGTTTCCGCCGAGGAAGCAAAATATTGGGAAGATCATCAATTTTCTGATGAATCAGATCCCGATGAGGATTCCGATGATGTTATTGAAATTACCTCGACCCAAATTAATAAAGCGAAAGAAAATAATAAGGGAAAAGAAATAAAAATAGAGAAACCCGATTCCAACCCCGATGAACTTTATATGTATCGGCAACATCCGTATTTCTTAAAATGTAACAATGACCCGGGAACTTCTAAACCACCAGGTTTTTCTAAAACATTGTGGAAAACGACAGCTCGTATTATAGGAACACCATATATTCCTAGAAAATTAGGAAAACGAACCAAGTCTGAAGAAGAAGAAACCAGTGATTCAGATTAGAGGATTGTAATCATGTTGTGTATTATATGTATTGTAGTGTGCTTGTACTTTTATGTTCTATGTAAAAATTGCTTGTATTGTTTGTTAATTATCTTTTACGAATCTAATCCTTGTCTATTTTACAGTATAAAAACAAAATGGACGTTAAGGGTAGACAACCGAATATTTTAGAAGACCTACCAGAGAATATGATTGAGGAAATCTTGTCTAGAGTCGGTCAGAATTCATCAGCACATTTAGTTATGGCGAAATTAACTTGTCAAACATTTGAAAGACTTTCTAAAAATGCCTTAGTTTATAAAAGGCTTTCCTTTGATAGGTGGGGTATATCACATTGGGGAGATCGTAAGTTACGCCGTGTTTTCTTTAAAGCGTTAAATGCGGGGAACCCAAATGCAATTTTACGCTACGGGTTAAGAACCTATTTTGACTCAACATATCCCAACATAGGATTTCGTGAATTAGAAAGAGCATCTAACATGCAACATAAAGAAGCATGTTATCTTACGGGTTAGTGATGTTCGCTTCTTACCAAAGTGAGAAAAAGAACATCGGATTGCAGCTTTTAAATAAAACCTTCCCACAAGTGACGGATTCAGTAGTTGGGGTGAGAAACAAGGTTTTTAGATTATTACGGGGCTGTTGGACATTACGAAACCCTCGTCCTTTTGATGACATTACAACATGCTGCCTAGCCAATGGTCATAATGGTTATTTTCCACAAGATCAAGGATGGGAAGTCGTCTTAGTAAAACCAGAATGCATGACTTGTTTCTGGACTTATGAATTACGTGTCTTTATTTCTTTTGCTGAACAACTTGCGTATTAACTAGAATTGCCTTCATAACTGTCGTGTAGCAAAGTTATTATGTGCTATATTTCATCCTATATGTATTATAGCGGTATTGTAAGTTTGTAAAATATTGTATAAAGTTTGAACACGAAATATTATTGTAATAAGTTTTTCATATAGAATCGTAGTAGTTGAATTGTATAATAGCTGCTAAGTATGAACTTAACGGGTAGGTACTACCCGAATTAAAACTATAAAATGCTAATATGAAGAAAAAGCTTTTATAAATAAGTTCATATTATGCTATGAAATACTATTGACTATTCTTAAATTCTATATGATTAACTCAATTCTTTTGGCTATTTTGAAGGAAATGGCACCGGCAACTCGTCAGAACTTGAACATGAGTGAGGAAGACTTCCGTGTTTTCCTTACTACGAACATAGCCGTAGTGCAGGCTGCAATGCAAAATAACAATAACTCTAGATCTAGCAGTGGAACTAATTTCGCAAGAAATCGTGTAGGATGCTCCTACAAAGAATTCACTGCCTGCAAACCTTTGGAATTTGATGGAACCGAAGGACCAATTGGATTGAACCGGTGGACCGAGAAGGTCGAATTGGTGTTTGCCATAAGTAAGTGTACTGAAGAGGACAAAGTTAAGTACGCTACGTATACCTTCACAGGTAGGGCGTTAACTTGGTGGAATACCTATCTCGAGCAGGTAGGACAAGATGCTGCTTATGCACTACCATGGTCAGCATTCAAGCAATTGATGAACGAGCAGTATCGTCCCAGGAACGAGGTCAATAAGCTCAAGGTAGAGCTTAGAGGATTACGAACGCAAGGTTTCCATATCACCCCGTACGAATGACGATTCACAGAATTGTGCCTATTGTGTCCCAGAACGTTTGAAGACGAAGAAGAGAAGATCGACGCATTTGTAAAAGGGTTACCGGAAAGAATTCAAGAAGATGTGAGTTCACACGAGCCCACCTCCATACAAAAGGCAAGTCGAATGGCTCACAAATTAGTGAACCAGATCGAAGGAAGGATTAAAGAGCAGGCGACCGAAGAGGCTAACATGAAACAAGTCAAGAGAAAGTGGGAAGAAACCAATGACAAGAGTCACCAATACAACAACAACAATCACAACCAAAATCGCAACAACTATCCCAATAACCGCAACATTAATCGTAACAACAACTTCAACAAATGTCCCAACAGCAACTACAATAACCAGTCCAATAACAACAACAACAACAGCAACAATAACAATCCCAACAACAATCTCAATAACAACAATGGCAACAAAAACCAAAAACAGCCATGCCAAAGATGTGAAGAGCATCACCTGGGGTTCTGCATGACATTTTGCAACAGGTGTAAAAGAAATGGTAATAGCGCGAAGAAGAGCAAAATCTACGGACCAATGCATAACATAACTAAAGGAACAAACAATGTCTGAACAAATAATATCGCCATAGTTTGTTTTGGATGTGGAAAACCGGGCCACTTTAGTAGAAATTGCCCAAATCAGGGGAATACTAATGGGCAGGGCCGCAGAAGAGTTTTCAATATTAATACGGCAGAAGCGCAGGAAGACCCGGAGCTTGTTACGAGTATGTTTCTCATTGACAATAAATCTGCTTATGTTTTATTTGATTCGGGTGCGGATAGAAGCTATATGAGTAGAGATTTTTGTGCTAAACTAAGTTGTTCACCGACGCCCTTGGATAATAAATTTTTACTCAAATTAGCAAATGGTAAATTAATTACAGCAGATAATATATGTCGGAATCGAGAAATTAAACTGGTTAGCGAAACATTTAAGATTGACTTGATACCAGTAGAGTTAGGGAGTTTTAATGTGATAATCGGTATGGACTGGTTGAAAGAAGTAAAAGCAGAGATCATTTGTTACAAAAATGCAATTCGCATTATACGAGAAAAAGGAAAACCCTTAATGGTGTACGGAGAAAAGAGCAACGCGAAGTTAAATCTTATTAGTAACCTGAAGGCACAAAAACTAATAAGAAAAGGTTGCTATGCTGTGCTAGCACACGTCGAGAAAGTCAATTCCGAAGAAAAGAACATCAATGATGTTCCAGTCGCAAAAGAATTTCCCGATGTATTTCCGAAAGAATTACCGGGACTACCTCCCCACCGATCCGTTGAATTTCAAATAGACCTTATACCGGGAGCTGCACCAATAGCTCGTGCTCCATACAGACTCGCACCTAGCGAAATGAAGGAACTTCAGAGCCAATTACAAGAACTTTTATAACGTAGTTTCATTCGACCAAGCACATCACCGTGGGGAGCTCCTGTTTTGTTTGTCCAGAAGAAGGATGGTACATTTAGGTTGTGTATCGACTATCGAGATTTGAACAAACTTACCATCAAGAACCGCTACCCACTACCGAGAATCGACGACTTATTTTTAACATCCCGCCTTTTTCCGGTTACTTTCCGTTTAACTATTTTAAAGTCCGTTATATATTTATAACATCTTTCGTTAATACGCGTTTTAAATTATCTCGATTAGGTAATTCACGCACCCGATTCAAACTTGAGGGACTAAACTTGCCAAAATTCCAAAATGGTGACTAGGTCAAAGGAGTCAAACTCCTCTCATCCATTCATTTCATCTTCTCCATCTTTCTTCTTCTTCTTTTTCTCTCAAAAACACCAACAAGAATTCATCATCTAAATTCGGATTAGGAAGTTAGCAACAAAACAAATTACAAATTCGTGATCCTTGCATCTTCCTCTTCGATTCCATACCGATTTCATTACATTTGGGTAACTTTCTAAAATCACTAGATTTTGTGTTCTTGATGTTTTTAACTTATAAAAGTGGTAATTAGTGTCTATGGCTCAAGTCAAACATGAATATATGAATTGTATGCTCGATCTTGTTGTTTTGAAGTAACTAGCATGAACTTGAATTTTGGTGTGTTGTTCTTGAGTTTTGGATGATCATATGTTGTTAGATGTTAAAAGTTCATGTTCTAATTGTGTTCCTAGTATCACTAGCTTCAATTTGATGTGTAGGTTGCTTTAGAAAAGTTCATGAACTTGATTTATGATTTTGGTGAATTTGGGTTAGGGTTTGATGAACTTGAAATGGACTTTTGATGCATTGAATGCCATGGATTATTATTGGTAAGTTTTTAGTTGGATTGTATGCTTGATTACCTTCGAAACGGTATATCATTCATGTAAATTGGTTGCCCGAATCATTGAATTGCATTTATGAACTTGTATGCGGTTAATGTTAAGCATTAGATGCGGTTTTGGTTGTTGTAATAGGTAGATTGATTGATGAAATGTGTTTAGTTGTTTTCCTCGTCAAATTACCTTCCCAATGGTATAAGATACTTGTCTTGATTGTTTGCGGATCATAAATTGTGTTTGTTTGGATTTTGGTTTGTGCACTTGAGACTTTCAGCAAACAGAACCTGAATACTAATCTGGACGCCGTCCAGATAATAGGACGCTGTCCAGTTCTTCGATACTGGACACCGTCCAGATATTGGGACGCCGTCCAGTCCTTTAATACTGGACGCCGTCCAGAAAATCTGGACGCCGTCCAGTTACACTTGAAGTTTCTGTTTCGTTTTACCATTTTTCGAAAAATGTTTACTATGCTACGCACCTCTGATTCACATGTAACTTGTTCTAACGTGCTCATATATGATTAAAAACCTCAGAGAAATAGTTCGGGACCCGACCCGAATGTGTTGACTTTTTCGTTGACTTTGACCCGACCAAGTTGACTTTTAATCAAACTTAACCAAATGTTTGTGCAAATCGTTCTAACATGCTTTTATACTTGTATCTTGCATGAAACATGACAATTTGACTCACATGTTGTAGTATTCGAGTCGTAACGAGCCATAGGACTAATTGAACATCTTTGACCTATCGTGTTTACCGTTATTGATACAACCTATTGTTTAGGTCAAGACTAGCATTGTTCTTTGTACACGTTTACTTGTTGAAGTACTTTACTACTCGTGCACTCAAGGTGAGATCATAGTCCCACTTTTACTCTTTTGAAACTTACATTTGGGATGAGAAAACATAAATGTTCCTTTTTAACTAAGTGAACACAAGTACAGGAAAACAAACATTCTATATACGAGTTTAGAACAAAAATCCTCAATTCGATTATCATTAGTTACACTTGCCGGGTGTAAGCGAGAACTTATGTTATATGGCCATATGGGTTTGACAAACCCTCATTCAAACGGTTCGCTACCGTTTATGAATGAAATATATTTTCGAGAAACAGTGTATGTTCTAGCACTAAGGTGATGGGGTTCTATGGAAGGAATGTTAAGCATTGATAATTGGGTGCTCGTGATAACAAATTTTTGGAATGGTTAACTATTATTGAAATTTTATAAATCTTGTGGTTCATTTGTACTTACTTACTTAAACCTATGATTTCACTAACGTTTTCGTTGACAGATTTCTATGTTTTTCTCAGGTCCTTGAACGATACATGATACATGCTTCCGCTCATTATTTTGATACTTGCATTGGATGTCGAGTATATATGCATACATGGAGCGTCTTTTGGCTACTTTTAAATTGTGTCGCATAAGTTTCATTTGTACTTATAACTTTGTAACGTAACTTATGGTGGAACTATTCTTGTAAACTTTGAACAATCTTTACATTTGAAACGAATGCGACATATCTTTTGGTCAAACGTTGTTTTAAAGACTTATGACCACGTAACGGGACCTAAGTAGACAGCGCCGTCAATGACGATTTTGTCGGGTCGCTACAGATGGTATCAGAGCATTGGTTGTAGGGATTTAGAGTTCATTGGTGTCAACCTCGAGTCATAGGGTACATTGGTGAGTCTAGACTACAACCGGCATATAGACTTGAAGTAGGAATTACTTGACTACTTATGCATTTATACTCGAACGCTTCTACTCATATCTACTCTTAGTTCATCTTAATCTCACGTTGTTTAATTTGATTGACACGCCACCTTGACTATATGAAATGATGTCGAATGCACATATGAATCAGGGTAATATAATTTCCGGGATTAAATTACGGTGACTCATATGAACGTTCCGACATTGTGGCATAAAGAATTTAAGGCGAGTCAAGGAAAATTTTCTCTCTATCTTTATTCAATATCACGGTTAGTATTATTTAGAATACTAACCAACGGTATTCTTTGAAGGAACAATGCCTCCTCGCCGTGCACCACGCCGTGAAACTCCCGAACAAGCTCTACAATGCATGATAGCCACCGCCGTAGATGCGGCCATGGCCAGTCACTCATCCAACAACAATAATAATAACAACTACAACAACAACAACAACAACAACAACAACAACAACAACAACATCAATGGAGCCGGTAACTCAAACGAGGGATGCTTCTATAAAGCTTTCATGGGGTGCAAACCTCACACTTTCGATGGAACCGGAGGACCGGTTGCTCTCACTCGATGGTTTAAGCAAACGGAAGCCGTTTTTAGCATAAACGGTTGTCGGGACCAAGACAAGGTCAAGTACTCCACTCACACTTTCTCCGGCGTCACTCTCACTTGGTGGAACACCTATGTACAATCGGTGGGTACCGATGAAGCCCACGCTCTCTCTTGGTCCGATTTGAAAGGAAAGATGATCACCGAATACTTTCCGCGCGAGGAAACCCGAAAGCTCGAACAAGAGCTAAGAACTCTAAAAGCGGTCGGAAACGATCTCAAGGCCTATAATCAACGATTTTCTGAACTAGCCTTGATGTGCCCAAACCTTGTGAACCCCGAGTCTTTAAGGGTTGAACTTTACATGGATGGTCTTCCAAAGAGCATCAAACACGGAGTAATGTCATCCAAACCCCCTAATCATCAAGAAGCTTTGAACATGGCCCGCAAATTGATAGAGACGGTGGACGAAATCGTAGTACCGGCACCTAAAGCCGAGGACAAGTCGGGTAACAACAAAAGAAAATGGGAAGCTCCCCAATCAAGCAACAACAACTTTGCCAAGAAATCTTTCACCTCCGACGGCAAGAAGGGTTATGCCGGAAATCTACTTCTTTGCAACAAATGCAACAAACATCACTTTGGCGAATTTAGTAAGCTAATTTGCCATCGGTGCCAAGGAATTGGTCATAAGGCCAACGATTGTAAAAGTGCCACTCCCGTCGCTTGAAAGTGGCCCAGTGCACCAAAGACGGGCACTTGTTACGAATGTGGCCAAACGGGTCATTATAGAAATGCATGCCCAAAGAAGAAAGATAACCCCAACACGCGTGGCCGAGCTTTCAACATCAACACCGAGGAAGCCCGGGATGACACTGAACTAGTCACGGGTACGTTTCTTCTCAACAATTCTTATGTCTCTTGCTTATTCGATTCGGGTGCCGATAAATGCTTTGTATCCAAGACTTTGACTCATTCTTTTAGCACTCCACCTCTTCCATTAGATACCACTTATACCATTGAAGTGGCTAACGGGAAACTATTAAGTGCCGACACATATTACCGGGGGTGTACGTTAAACATTTTGGGTAAGGAATTTGAAATTGACTTGATACCCATGGAACTAGGAAGCTTTGATGTAATAATCGGTATGAATTGGTTAGTCAAAACGAAATCTCACATCCTTTGTGATCTTAACGCAATCCGAATTTCTATCGAGAATGGTGAACCTTTGATTGTTTATGGCGATAAGAGTTGCACCAGACTCAACCTCGTTTCGTGCCTTAAAGTTAGAAAACTACTCCGTAAGGGTTGTTTTGCGATCCTTGCCCACGTTAAGAAAGTCGAGTCCGATGAGAAGCATATCGATGATGTGCCAATTGTTAGTGACTTTTCCGATGTATTTCCTGACGAATTGCCGGGTCTTCCACCTCATCGACCAGTAGAATTCCAAATCGATCTTATTCCGGGAGCCGCACCCGTAGCACGTGCACCGTATAGACTTGCTCCATCCGAAATGCAAGAATTGCAAAGTCAAATCCAAGAACTACTTGACCGTGGTTTTATCCAACCTAGCCATTCACCATGGGGCGCTCCGATTTTGTTTGTTAAAAAGAAAGACGGATCCCTACGAATGTGCATTGATTATCGTGAACTAAATAAATTGACGGTTAAGAACCGATATCCTTTTCCTCGCATCGATGACCTATTTGATCAACTACAAGGGTCTTGTGTATATTCGAAAATCGATCTCCGCTCGGGTTATCATCAATTAAGGGTTAAGGGGGAAGATGTATCCAAAACCGCTTTCCGGACTCGTTATGGTAGTTATGAATTCCTTGTCATGCCATTTGGTCTCACTAACGCACCGGCGGTGTTCATGGATCTTATGAACCGCGTGTGCAAACCGTATCTCGATAAATTCGTTATTGTGTTCATCGATGACATATTGATCTATTCTAAAAATGAAGAAGAGCACGAACAACATCTCTGACTTGTGCTTGAACTCTTGAGACAAGAATGACTTTATGCCAAATTCTCCAAGTGTGAATTTTGGTTGAAGGAAGTTCAATTTCTTGGTCATGTTGTAAGTGATCAAGGTATTAAAGTCGATCCCACGAAAATAGAAGCCATTATTAAATGGGAGACTCCTACTACTCCTACTCACATTCGTCAATTCTTGAGTCTCGCCGGGTACTATCGTAGATTCATCGAAAACTTCTCTTTGGTTGCACGTCCTCTAACCGCATTAACTCACAAGGGAAAGAAATTCATTTGGGCGATCGAGCAAGAATCCATGTTTCAAATCTTGAAGACAAAGCTAACCACCGCTCCTATCTTGTCACTTCCCAAAGGCAATGATGATTTTGTTGTATATTGCGATGCCTCGAAACATGGTTTTGGGTGTGTATTGATGCAACGGAAGAAAGTCATTGCTTATGCCTCTCGACAACTAAAAATTCATGAACGGAATTACACGACTCATGATCTCGAACTCGGAGCCGTTGTCTTTGCACTTAAAATGTGGAGACACTATCTTTATGGAACCAAGAGTACTATCTTCACCGATCACAAAAGCCTTCAACACATCTTCGATCAAAAGCAACTAAACATGAGACAACGACGGTGGATTGAAACTTTGAACGATTATGATTGCGAGCTTCGTTACCATCCCGGGAAGGCAAACGTAGTAGCCGATGCCTTAAGTCGAAAAGAAAGAGCGGTGCCTCTTCGTGTCCGAGCTTTAAACATCACCATTCACACCAACCTCAATAGTCAAATTTGTGTAGCCCAAGACGAAGCTCTCAAGGATGAAAACATCTCTCTCGAACACTTGAACGTCCTCACCTCTCGATTCAAAGTTAAAGAAACCGGACTCCAATATTTCGCCGGAAGAATTTGGGTACCTAGTTATGGGGACTTGCGAAGCCTTATTTTGGACGAAGCCCATAAGTCAAGATATTCGATTCACCCCGGTGCCAATAAGATGTACCACGACCTCAAAGAACAATATTGGTGGCCGAACATTAAAAGGGACGTCGCTACTTATGTTGGAAAGTGCCTAACTTGCTCCAAAGTCAAAGCCGAACATCAAAGACCGTCCGGACTACTTCAACAACCCGAAATCCCGCAATGGAAATGGGAAAGGATAACGATGGATTTTATCACCAAACTACCAAAGACGGTTGGCGGTTATAATACTATTTGGGTCATTGTTGACCGACTCACCAAATCCGTGCACTTCCTAGCCATGAAGGAAACCGACAACATGGAGAAACTCGCACAACTCTACATCAAAGAAATCGTAGCCCGACACGGTGTACCCTTATCGATTATCTCCGACCGAGATGGCCGTTTTGTTTCTAGATTTTGGCGTACTTTGCAAAAAGCATTGGGAACGCGTTTAGACATGAGCACCGCATATCATCCACAAACCGACGGACAAAGCGAACGCACAATTCAAACCTTGGAAGACATGCTACGAGCTTGCGTTGTCGACTTTGGAAAAGCTTGGTATAAGCACTTGCCTCTCGCCAAATTCTCCTACAACAATAGTTATCACGCGAGTATTAACGCCGCACCATTCGAAGCATTATATGGCCGAAAATGTCGTTCTCCTCTTTGTTGGGCCGAAGTAGGCGACAAACAAATCACCGGTCCCGAACTTATTCATGAAACAACCGAGAAGATCGTTCAAATCCGAGATAGGCTTAGGACGGCCCATAGTCGTCAAAAGAGCTATACCGACACTAGACGCAACGACCTCGAATTCCAAGTCGGTGATCGCGTAATGTTAAAAGTCGCACCTTGGAAAGGTGTAATTCGTTTCGGGAAACGCGGGAAGCTAAATCCGCGGTATATTGGTCCTTTCGAAATCTTGGAGCGTGTTGGAACCGTTGCTTATCGTTTAGATCTTCCGCCTCAACTGAGTTCCGTTCATCCTACTTTCCATGTATCTAACTTGAAAAAGTGTTTAGCCGAACCCGAACTCGTCATCCCTCTCGAGGAGCTTACTATCGATGACAAACTTCATTTTGTGGAGGAACCGGTTGAAATTGTGGACACCTCTGTCAAAACGTTAAAACAAAGCCGAATTCCAATTGTCAAGGTCCGTTGGAATGCTAAAAGGGGACCCGAGTTTACTTGGGAAAGACAAGATCAAATGCAAAGGAAGTATCCTCATCTATTCGTGAATTCGGAAACGCAAGATCTCGAGGTAGAAATAACGACTACTACGGCTACTTAAATTTCGGGACGAAATTTCTTTTAAGGAGTAGGTAATGTAACATCCCGCCTTTTTCCGGTTACTTTCCGTTTAACTATTTTAAAGTCCGTTATATATTTATAACATCTTTCGTTAATACGCGTTTTAAATTATCTCGATTAGGTAATTCACGCACCCGATTCAAACTTGAGGGACTAAACTTGCCAAAATTCCAAAATGGTGACTAGGTCAAAGGAGTCAAACTCCTCTCATCCATTCATTTCATCTTCTCCATCTTTCTTCTTCTTCTTTTTCTCTCAAAAACACCAACAAGAATTCATCATCTAAATTCGGATTAGGAAGTTAGCAACAAAACAAATTACAAATTCGTGATCCTTGCATCTTCCTCTTCGATTCCATACCGATTTCATTACATTTGGGTAACTTTCTAAAATCACTAGATTTTGTGTTCTTGATGTTTTTAACTTATAAAAGTGTTAATTAGTGTCTATGGCTCAAGTCTAACATGAATATATGAATTGTATGCTCGATCTTGTTGTTTTGAAGTAACTAGCATGAACTTGAATTTTGGTGTGTTGTTCTTGAGTTTTGGATGATCATATGTTGTTAGATGTTAAAAGTTCATGTTCTAATTGTGTTCCTAGTATCACTAGCTTCAATTTGATGTGTAGGTTGCTTTAGAAAAGTTCATGAACTTGATTTATGATTTTGGTGAATTTGGGTTAGGGTTTGATGAACTTGAAATGGACTTTTGATGCATTGAATGCCATGGATTATTATTGGTAAGTGTTTAGTTGGATTGTATGCTTGATTACCTTCGAAACGGCATATCATTCATGTAAATTGGTTGCCCGAATCATTGAATTGCATTTATGAACTTGTATGCGGTTAATGTTAAGCATTAGATGCGGTTTTGGTTGTTGTAATAGGTAGATTGATTGATGAAATGTATTTAGTTGTTTTCCTCGTCAAATTACCTTCCCAACGGTATAAGATACTTGTCTTGATTGTTTGCGGATCATAAATTGTGTTTGTTTGGATTTTGGTTCGTGCACTTGAGACTTTCAGCAAACAGAACCTGAATACTAATCTGGACGCCGTACAGATATTAGGACGCCGTCCAGTTCTTCGATACTGGACGCCGTCCAGGTATTGGGACGCTGTCCAGTCCTTTAATACTGGGCGCCGTCTAGAAAATCTGGACGCCGTCCAGTTACACTTGAAGTTTCTGTTTCGTTTTACCATTTTTTGAAAAATGTTTACTATGCTACGCACCTCCGATTCACATGTAACTTGTTCTAACGTGCTCATATATGATTAAAAACCTCAGAGAAATAGTTCGGGACCCGACCCGAACGTGTTGACTTTTAATCAAACTTAACCAAATGTTTGTGCAAATCGTTCTAACATGCTTTTATACTCGTATCTTGCATGAAACATGACAATTTGACTCACATGTTGTAGTATTCGAGTCGTAACGAGCCATAGGACTAATTGAACATCTTTGACCTATCGTGTTTACCGTTATTGATACAACCTATTGTTTAGGTCAAGACTAGCATTGTTCTTTGCACACGTTTACTTGTTGAAGTACTTTACTACTCGTGCACTCAAGGTGAGATCACAGTCCCACTTTTACTCTTTTGAAACTTACATTTGGGATGAGAAAACATAAACGTTCCTTTTTAACTAAGTGAACACAAGTACAGGAAAACAAACATTCTACGTACGAGTTTAGAACAAAAATCCTCAATTCAATTATCATTAGTTACACTTGCCGGGTGTAAGCGAGAACTTATGTTATATGGCCATATGGGTTTGACAAAACCTTATTCAAACGGTTCGCTACCGTTTACGAATGAAATATATTTTCGAGAAACAGTGTATGTTCTAGCACTAAGGTGATGGGGTTCTATGGAAGGAATGTTAAGCATTGATAATTGGGTGCTCGTGATAACAAATTTTTGGAATGGTTAACTATTATTGAAATGTTATAAATCTTGTGGTTCATTTGTACTTACTTACTTAAACCTATGATTTCACCAACGTTTTCGTTGACAGATTTCTATGTTTTTCTCAGGTCCTTGAACGATACATGATACATGCTTCCGCTCATTATTTTGATACTTGCATTGGATGTCGAGTATATATGCATACATGGAGCGTCTTTTGGCTACTTTTAAATTGTGTCGCATAAGTTTCATTTGTACTTATAACTTTGTAACGTAACTTGTGGTGGAACTATTCTTGTAAACTTTGAACAATCTTTACATTTGAAACGAATGCGACATATCTTTTGGTCAAACGTTGTTTTAAAGACTTATGACCACGTAACGGGACCTAAGTAGATGGCGCCATCAATGACGATTTTGTCGGATCGCTACAGATGGTATCAGAGCGTTGGTTGTAGGGATTTAGAGTTCATTGGTGTCAACCTCGAGTCATAGGGTACAATGGTGAGTCTAGACTACAACCGGCATATAGACTTGAAGTAGGAATTACTTGACTACTTGTGCATTTATACTCGAACGCTTCTACTCATATCTACTCTTAGTTCATCTTAATCTCACGTTGTTTAATTTGATTGACACGCCACCTTGACTATATGAAATGATGTCGAATGCACATATGAATCAGGGTAATATAATTTCCGGGATTATATTACGGTGACTCATATGAACGTTCCGACATTGTGGCATAAAGAATTTAAGGCGAGTCAAGGAAAATTTTCTCTCTATCTTTATTCAATATCACGATTAGTATTATTTAGAATACTAACCAACGGTATTCTTTTGTTTTGAAGGAACAATGCCTCCTCACCGTGCGCCACGCCGTGAAACTCCCGAACAAGCTCTACAACGCATGATAGCCACTGCCGTAGATGCGGCCATGGCCGGTCACTCATCCAACAACAATAATAATAACAACCACAACAACAACAACAATATGATTTGGAATTAGGCGCGGTTGTTTTTGCATTAAAGACTTGGAGGCACTACTTATATGGGGTCAAAAAGTATTATATATATACCGACCACAAAAGTCTTCAACATATATTTAATCAGAAACAACTGAACATGAGGCAGCCCAGGTGGATTGAATTGTTGAATGATTACGACTTTGAGATTCGTTACCACCCGGGGAAGGTGAATGTGGTAGCCAACGCTTTAAGTAGAAAGGAAGAAGAACCCATTCGAGTAAAAGCTATGAATATAATGATTCACAATAATCTTACTACTCAAATAAAGGAGGCGCAACAAGGAGTTTTAAAAGAGGGAAATTTAAAGGATGAAATACCCAAAGGATCGGAGAAGCATCTTAATATTCGGGAAGACGGAACCCGGTATAGGGCTGAAAGAATTTGGGTACCAAAATTTGGATATATGAGAGAAATGGTACTTAGAGAAGCTCATAAAACCAGATACGCAATACATCCTGGAACGGGGAAGATGTACAAAGATCTCAAGAAAAAATTTTGGTGGCCAGGTATGAAAGCCGATGTTGATAAATACGTAGGGGAATGTTTGACGTGTTCTAAGGTCAAAGCTGAGCATCAGAAACCATCAGGTCTACTTCAACAACCCGAAATCCCAGAATGGAAATGGGAAAACATTACCATGGATTTCATCACTAAATTGCCAAGGACTGCAAGTGGTTTTGATACTATTTGGGTAATAGTTGATCATCTCACCAAATCAGCACACTTCCTGCCAATAAGAGAAGATGACAAGATGGAGAAGTTAGCACGACTATATTTGAAGGAAGTCGTATCCAGACATGGAATACCAATCTCTATTATCTCTGATAGGGATGGCAAATTTATTTCAAGATTCTGGTAGACATTACAGCAAGCATTAGGAACTCGTCTAGACATGAGTACTGCCTATCATCCACAAACTGATGGGCAGAACGAAAGGACGATACAAACGCTTGAAGACATGCTACGAGCATGTGTTATTGATTTCGGAAATAGTTGGGATCGACATCTACCATTCAAGCATTGATATGGCGCCATTTGAAGCACTTTATGGTAGAAAGTGCAGGTCTCCGATTTGTTGGAGTGAAGTGGGGGATAGACAGATTACGGGTCCGGAGATAATACAAGAAACTACCGAGAAGATCATCCAAATTCAACAACGGTTGAAAACCGCCCAAAGTCAACAAAAGAGCTACGCCGACATTAAAAGAAAAGATATAGAATTTGAAATTGGAGAGATGGTCATGCTTAAGGTTGCACCTTGGAAAGGCGTTGTTCGATTTGGTAAACGAGGGAAATTAAATCCAAGGTATATAGGACCATTCAAGATTATTGATCGTGTCGGACCAGTAGCTTACCGACTTGAATTACCACAACAACTCACGGCTGTACATAACACTTTCCACATCTCAAATTTGAAGAAATGTTTTGCTAAAGAAGTTCTCACTATTCCGTTAGACGAAATCCAAATCAACGAAAAACTTCAATTCGTCGAAGAACCCGTCGAAATAATGGATCGTGAGGTTAAAATACTTAAGCAAAATAAGATACCAATTGTTAAAGTTTGATGGAATGCTCGTAGAGGACCCGAGTTCACCTGGGAATGAGAAGATCAGATGAAGAAGAAATACCCGCACTTATTTCCAGAAGATACGTCAACACCTCCAACTGCTTAAAATTTCGGGACGAAATTTATTTAACGGGTAGGTACTGTAGTGACCCGAACTTTTCCATATTTATATATATTAAATGAATTTGTTATTTACATGATTAAGTGTTTCCAACATGTTAAGCAATCAAACTTGTTAAGACTTGATTAATTTAAATAGGTTTCATATAGACAATTTACCACCCAAGTTGACCGGTGATTCACGAACGTTAAAACTTGTAAAAACTATATGATGACATATATATGATTATATATATAGTTAACAATATATTATGATAAGTAAGTATCTCATTAGGTATTTTAACAATGAGTTATTGTAACGACCCGGATTTTTCCGCTAATATATAGAAGATTAATATTTACATAATTAATGTTTCCAACATGTTAAGCAATCAAACTCATTAAGATTTGGTTATTTGAAATGAATTTTATACAAATGTTTGGCCACCCAGCTTGTCTGACGATTCACGAACGTCATAACTCGAAATAATTATATAATGATGTATATATGGATATATATATATATATACTTATGATTTGATAAAATGATATTTAAGTATCTCATTAAATATAATAACAATTGGTTATATACATAAAATGAGATTACTAACTTAAAGACTTCAAGATTATATACATATATATAACGATTAACGTTGTAATAACTTCTAAATTAAAATGTATGTATATGTATTGTATTAATATGTATTAATACACTTTTGAAGGACTTAAACATTTATAACATACTTATACTCAACAAAGATAGCTATACTCATAATCTCATTCAATTCCATCAAGAATTCTATTCGTATTCATTCGGTATTTACACCCGTATCATACCCAGCTTCCATACTTAAATACTATGAGTATATACCAATATAAAATACCAAGTATAGCCTCCTTAGCAGCCCTATGAGTCACAAGACAAGGATAAATATGATGGAGACTTGTGGGATCCAACATTTAACTTCTAGTTTGCATTATTATGCTATATTCCAAATTTTGATAAAGTCTCTTAACTATATGCATGAACCACGAATTTTAACACTCTTTTTACTCATTCATATTAGCTATTTAACTTACCTTCACTCTCATAATACTCACACACAAGAACTCCAAGTGTTCTCTCCATTTCTTACTCCTTAAACACTCTTTAAACACACATACTTCAAGTACTAGAAAATCTTCATTCACTTTGATCATAAACTAGCTTTAAGAACACTTTGTTAACTCATCTACTCCTCTTTATCAAGGTAAGAATCATATATAAGCTTTGGTTCAATTCATATACTTATAACTATCTTAATTCAAGATAGAAATCTTATTCGAACTTTTGTTCATTCTATGATTCCACTCCAAGGATTACAAGCCATCAAGGATATCTTTGATCACAAGATTATCATCTTATTTTCTCAGAAACTTTGTTCATTTAATTTGAGGTAGTCACCTTATTCATAATCTTTTTCGATTCATATCCATATAGCTATCTTATTTTGAGTTATAACTAATAACAACAAGAACATAGTTTAGATTATTTCTAAACTTGTTTGCATATAAACTTAATCCTTCTAACTTGACTTTTAAAATACTTCAAAACATGTATTATGACAGTATGTCAAGCTAACATAAGGATATAAAACTTGTAAACACGAAGAACACCTTAAAACTGAACATACGCCGTCATAGATCATCGGGGGCTGTTTTGGGTTTAATTTTAAAAACCTATCTTAGACTTTGAATTAAAATATTTTCTTTGGTGAAAAATCTTATTTTATATGGATATGAAATATATCCAAAATCCATGGTTAAACTCTAAGTGGAAGTATGTTTTTCAAAAGGGTCATCAAGATGTCGTTCTTACGACGGATATGACTATCTTCTCTTATTTGACACCTAAGCTGTATTTTTGACTATAAACCTATACTTTTTCTGTTATGATTAATAATGTTGAGTTCGATACGAAACCATGGCAACTCGAATCACTCAAAACGGATTTGTAACGAAGAAATTATGGGTAAAACAAAATTGGATATTTTTGCTTGTTTTTAGCTACGGTTTTGATTAATAAAAATGGATGCTAACCTTATCCTAGCTAACTTACCTTGTATCCTACATGTATTTATACATGTCTTGTTCCCGAACTTATGGAAATACAACTTTATCCAAAAAAAAACTTATGGAAATACAAGTCGTGATTAAGTTCTACGACAATATATTATAGTCTTAATAAAGATCGTAAGGCACCATATATATATGACTTGATCACCGTGAATCCGTATACCGCGTTTTGACATATCATTTTGGTTTCTTCTATATATATTATTGGAACGAACTATAAGACACCATTGGCAGTAATTTCGAGTTAGCTGTGGGTCGAAGTGGATTCCAAAATATTATATACTTTGAGTTGTGATCGAGCCTGAAACATGTATACAATGGGTCGCGGATTGCTTCAGACAATATACATATTATGTGTCTTATTATATTAAGACAATATATTATAGTGTTAGTGAATCCTAACACAATATACGCATTTATATTTATATATATATTTATACTGTTGGACTATTGAACTATTGGACTACGAACGTTGGACTACTAACAATGGACAATTAAAATTATCACAACTATCATAAGTATGGAATATTAATTATATATATATATATATTTTGACACAAGAATATTATTATTAGGTTCGTGAATTTGTCAAAAGGCCAAGTCTTATCACCATCTATTCGAAAATCATCACAAGTGAGTTATAGTCCCATTTTTACAATCTAAATTATTTTGGGATGAGAATACATGCAAATTTATAAATGTTTTACAAAATAAGCACAAGTTCGTGAAACTACATTCTACGACTGTTTTGTTATACTGGATATCTGTACTTATTATTATTATGCTTGGTAACCTAAAAATTAGTGAAAAACACTAATTGACGCGAATCCTAAAGGTAGATCTACAGGCACCAACCACCCCCATTTTCGAATAGTGGAAATGCTTTAGTACTTCGAAGGGTTCTTGTCATACATTTGAATAGTGGAATGTATGATGCCAGATATCTTAAGCGCTCTATGTTAAGGTCGGTTACCAGGCGACTCATCATATGAATAATTTTTGCAGTTGTAATGATCCTGCGCATTTAATTAAATGAAATCTTGTGGCTTATTAAATGTTATGATTATTATATAGAAATTAAACCTATGATTCACCAACATTTTTGTTGACGTTTTAAGCATGTTTATTCTCAGGTGAATATTAAAAACGCTTCCGCTGTCGTATGCCAACCCAAGGTCAAGATTTGGAGTCGGCATAATTGTTTATATTGTTTAAACTTGCATTCGGAGTATTTGTTGTAATATATTTGATCATATTGTAATTGGTTGTGTAAAAACTTATTTATTTGAGGAGATTGTCTATCATTAAGACCTTTATTCAATAATAAAGGTTATGGTTGTTTTTAAAACAGAATGCAAGATTTGAAAAACGTCTCATATAGAGGTCAAAACCTCGCAAAGACACCAATTAATATGAACCGTTTATAATTAATATGAACGGGGCATTTCAGTTGGTATCAGAGCGTTGGTCTTAGAGAATCAGAAAATTTTTCATTAGTGTGTCTAACTGATTTTTTGATGCATTTGTGAGTCTGGACTTCGACCGTAATTATTTTAAAAATGATTGCTTAATATAATTGTTGGAAACATAAGATTATTAACATATAAATATTATAAGATATATCATTCTTTTAACGTGCCTGCTATTATGTGATAGATGACTTCATCCGATCATATAAGCATCTCTAGTGATTCAGATTTCATTTACTTATCAAGTGATTCGGAGGCTGAGTCAAAGCATACGACTTATGAACCAACAGAAAAGTTAACTTTTGGTGCTACCATTAAAGTGGAAAATTATTGGGAAAATTGGGAAGATTCACAATTGCTAGAAGAGATTCCGGAAGAGGATCCGAAAGAAGATCCAGAGGAGGAACCCGAAGAAGAGGATCCTGAAGAAGTTGTGGAAATTACCGAACCACAACGTGATTTGGGAAAATCTTTGGCTGTTATACCCGATCCCAAACCCAATGAACCTATTATGACCCAAAATGTTTGTGATCATCCACCTGAACCACCTAAGAGACCAGTTTATAAAATGACCGCTCGTATAACGACTATTGGTTTTGCTCCCAAATAATTAGCTGAAAGAACCAATTGGAAGGAATTGGAAAAAGAACTATCCAAATGAAAATCCAAACGTTTGGCCGAGAAAGAAACAACGTCAACATCTAAGAAATCTCGCCGTTCTTGAACCATCGGCAGCTATCCTATATTCCATGCATTGTATAATATGTATTATATTGTGTGTTTAAGTTTGTAAGAAAATCCGCAATGTAATTTTTCTTATGATTGTATAATAATAAGAATAAGCATGGAAGGTTTATTATTATTATTACAACTTATTATTACGTAGTAACGTAATAACTTACCATAGTTTTTTATATTAGAATTTTAGTAGTTAATTAGTGTGTTAGCTGCTAAGCATGAACATTATTATAGTTATAAAACGCTAATATGAAGAAAAGGCTTTTATAATAATAAGTTCATATTAAGCTTCAAAATACTTTTTGGCTACTTCTAAAAATTCTATATGATTAACTCATTCGGCTATTTTTTAAGGAAATGGCTCCTCCAGCTACTAGACAACAATAATTGAACACAGAAGAACTTCAAGCTTTCTCTGCAAATATGCCTGTAGTGGTGAATGCAATGAACAATAATAACCAATCGGGTTCCAGCAGTGGAGGAAACAATGGCAACCGGGTAGGATGTTCCTACAAAGCTTTTATGGCCTGCAAACCCAATGAGTTTGAAGGAACTGAAGGACCCGTTGGACTAAAGCGGTGGACAGAGAAGGTTGAAGCCGTGTTCGCAATCAGCAACTGCGCAGAAGAGGATAAAGTTAAGTATGCCACACATACTTTCCGGGGTACTGCTTTGACATGGTGGAATACCTACATGGATTACGTAAGACAGAATACCGCCTACGCACTTCCATGGTCCGCTTTCAAGCACATGATGACAGAAGAGTACCGTCCCAGAACCGAAATCAACAAGCTCAAGGCAGAGCTTAAAGCACTGAAACCCAAGGGTAAGATGTCACTACCTACGAGCGACGTTTCAATGAACTGGCTTTAATGTGTCCTGGAGCATTTGAGGACGAAGAAGCAAAAATTGAAGCATTCATAAAAGGGTTGCCGGAACGAATCCAAGAGCATGTAGGTGCTAACGACCCTGCAACAATGCAGAAAGCGAGCCGTATAGCTCACAAATTGATAGGCTAAATTACAGGAAGGATAAAGAAAGAAGCGGCCGAGGAGGCCATAATGAAACAGGGGAAAAGAAAGTGGGAGGAAAGTGGTGATCAGGGTCACCAGTACAACAACAACAACAATCAAAACAACAATTACAACAACAATCGCAACCACCCCAACAACAACAATAATCGCAACAACAACCGCAACAATAACCGCAACAACCATCCCAATAATAATAACAACAACAATCCCAATCACAACAATAACAACAACAAACGTCTCAACAACAATAACCCTAACAACAACAACAACAACGACAACAAAAAGCAAAGGACTATATGCCCAAGGTGTGATATGTTTCATCCGGAATGGTTTTGTAAAGAATTATGTACCAAGTGCAATAGGAATGGCCATATTGTGGCAAAGTGTGAAGTCTACGGACCAAATAGAAACAGAGGAGCAAATAATGCCGGAACAAATAATAACGGCGTTGTTTGCTATGGATATGGAAAACCGGGCCATACCATAAACCAGTGCCGGAATGGAAATAGGCAAGGCCGTGGGAGAGCCTTCAACATTAATGGGGAGAAAGCACAGGAAGACTCGGAGCTTGTTACGGGTACGTTTCTTATCAACAATACACCTGCTTATGTTTTATTTGATTCGAGTGCCGATAGAAGTTATATGAGTAGAGAATTTTGTGCCAAATTAAATTGCCCGTTAACGCCTTTGGATAAAAAGTGTATAGTTGAAGTAGCAAACGGTAAACTAATTAAGGTTGATAAAATTTGCCGAAATCGAAAAATTAGTTTAGTTAGCGAAACGTTTGCAATTGATTTAATACCGGTGGAATTGGGAAGCTTCGACGTAATTATTGGAATGGACTGGATGTCCAAGGTGAAAGTCGAAGTTGTTTGTCATGAGAAGGCGATTTGCATTCCGAGAGAAAACGGGTTACCCTTAATGGTGTACGGAGAAAAGGGTAATGCCTAATTAAATCTTATTAGTAGTTTGAAGGCACGCAAACTAATAAGAAAAGGTTGCTATGCCATACTAGCATATGTCGAGAAGGTTGAAAAAGAAGAAAAGAAAATCGATGACGTTCCCGTTGCAAGGGAATTTCCTGAGGTGTTTCCGGACGAATTACCGGGACTACCTCCACACCGATCCGTTGAATTCCAAATAGATCTTGTACCAGGAGCCGCACTAATAGCTCGTGCTCCATATAGACTTGCGCCCACAGAAATGAAAGAATTACAAAGTCAGCTACAAGAATTATTAGAACGTGGTTTTATCCGACCGAGTACGTCACCATGGGGAGCTCCAATTTTGTTCGTTAAAAAGAAAGATAGGTCTTTTGCATGTGTATCAATTACCGTGAGCTGAACAAAGTAACCATCAAAAACCGATACCCTTTACCTCGAATCGACGACCTATTTGATCAACTCCAAGGTTCGAGCGTATACTCCAAAATCGACTTAAGGTCGGGTTATCATCAACTGAGGGTTAAAGAAGCCGATATACCAAAAACAGCCTTCAGAACTCGTTATGGCCATTACGAATTCATGGTTATGCCATTCGGTCTAACCAATGCACCCGCAGTTTTCATGGATCTCATGCACCGAGTATGTAGTCCATATTTAGATAAGTTTGTTATTGTCTTTATTGATGACATTCTTATCTATTCGAAGAATAACCAAGAACACGAACAACACTTGAGACTTGTATTAGAGTTGTTAAGAAAAGAACAACTTTATGCAAAATTCTCTAAGTGCGCTTTTTGGTTAAATGAAGTACAATTTCTTGGCCACGTAGTCAGTAGTAATGGAATCAAAGTTGATTCCGCCAAGATTGAAGCCATCAAAAATTGGGAGATCCCGAAAACTCCAACGCAAATACGTCAATTTTTAGGTCTAGCCGGTTATTATAGGAGATTTATTTAAGATTTCTCCCGAGTAGCCAAACCTTTAACTGCCTTGACACATAAGGGGAAGAAGTATGAATAGACTTCCGAACAAGAGGGTGCCTTCCAATTGTTGAAAAATAAGTTGACTACGGCACCTATTTTATCGTTACCTGATAGAATGGAAGATTTTGTTATTTACTACGACGCATCAAGAATGGGTTTTGGGTGTGTTCTTATGCAACGGAAGAAGGTGATTGCATATGCTTCTCGATAACTCAAAATTCATGAACAAAACTACACCACACATGATCTGGAATTGGGCGCCGTTGTTTTTGCATTAAAGATGTGGAGACATTATCTGTATGGAGTCAAGTTTATCATATACACCGACTACAAAAGTCTCCAACATATTTTAAATCAAAAGCAACTAAACATGAGGCAGCGTAGATGGGTTGAGCTGCTAAATGATTATGATTGTGAAATCCGTTACCACCCGGGGAAAGCGAATGTGGTAGCCGATGCCTTGAGTTGAAAGGAAAGAGAACCTATTCGAGTAAAAGCTATGAACATGATTATTCATACTAATCTTACTACTCGAATAAAAGAGGCACAACAGGAGGTTTTGAAGGAAGGAATTTTTGGAAAGGAAATACCCAAAGGATTAGAAAAACAACTTAATATTCGGGAAGACGGAACCAAGTATTTAGCTGAAAGAATTTGGGTACCAAAGAATGGGGATTTGAGGAAAGTGATACTAGATGAAGCACATAAAACCAGATATTCAATAGATCCCAGAGCGGGGAAAATGTACCAAGACCTCAAGAGAAACTTTTGGTGGCCAGGAATGAAGGCCGGTATAGCCACATATGTAGGAGCATGTTTGACTTGTTCTAAAGTCAAAGCTGAACATCAGAAACCATCGGGTCTACTCCAACAACCTGAAATCCCAGAATAGAAATGGGAAAACATTACCATGGATTTCATTGCTAAGTTACCGAGAACCGCAGGTGGTTATGATATGATTTGGGTAATAGTCGATCGTCTTACTAAGTCAGCACACTTTCTGCCAATAAAAGAAGTGGATGGTATAGAGAAATTAGCACGATTATACCTGAAAGAAGTTGTTTCTAGACATGGTATACCAATCTCTATTATCTCTGATCGTGATAGTAGATTTACTTCCAGATTCTGGCAGGCATTACACGAAGCGTTGGGAACTCGTCTAGATTTAAGTACTGCCTATCACCTACAAACTGATGGCAGAGTGAAAGGACGATTCAGACACTCGAAGACATGCTACGAGCATGTGTTATTGATTTTAGAAGCAGTTGGGATCGACATCTACCGTTAGCTGAGTTTTCATACAACAACAGCTATCATTCTAGTATTGAGGCGGCACCATTCGAGGCACTTTATGGGAGGAAGTGCAGGTCTCCGATTTGTTGGAGTGATGTGGGGGATAAACAGATTACAGGTCTGAAAATTATCCAAGAAATCACCGATAAAATCATTCAGATTCAGCAACGATTGAAAACAGCCCGGAGTCGACAAAAGAGCTATGCGGATGTTAGAAGAAAACCTTTAGAGTTTGAGGAAGGTGATATGGTTATGCTTAAGGTATCACCTTGGAAAGGTGTTATTCATTTTGGAAAGCGGGGGAAATTGAGCCCAAGATACATTGGGCCATTCAAGATTGAAAAACGCATTGGGCCGGTGGCCTATCGATTTGAGCTACCTCCACAATTAGAAAAGATTCACAACACCTTCCATGTTTCAAACCTGAAGAAATTCCTAGCTGCCGAAGATCTAATTATTCCTTTAGACGAGATTAAAATTGACGAGAAACTAAATTTCGTCGAAGAACCCGTAAGTTCGTCAAGTTCTAAGTGTTCTTCATAAATTCCAAAAGTTCTAGTTTCATAAAATCAAGAATACTTTCAAGTTTGCTAGCTCACTTCCAATCTTGTAAGGTGATCATCCAACCTCAAGAAATCTTTGTTTCTTACAGTAGGTTATCATTCTAATACAAGGTAATAATCATATTCAAACTTTGGTTCAATTTCTATAACTATAACAATCTTATTTCAAGTGATGATCTTACTTGAACTTGTTTTCGTGTCATGATTCTGCTTCAAGAACTTCGAGCCATCCAAGGATCCATTGAAGCTAGATCCATTTTTCTCTTTTCCAGTAGGTTTATCCAAGGAACTTAAGGTAGTAATGATGTTCATAACATCATTCGATTCATACATATAAAGCTATCTTATTCGAAGGTTTAAACTTGTAATCACTAGAACATAGTTTAGTTAATTCTAAACTTGTTCGCAAACAAACGTTAATCCTTCTAACTTGACTTTTAAAATCAACTAAACACATGTTCTATATCTATATGATATGCTAACTTAATGATTTAAAACCTGGAAACACGAAAAACACCGTAAAACCGGATTTACGCCGTCGTAGTAACACCGCGGGCTGTTTTGGGTTAGTTAATTAAAAACTATGATAAACTTTGATTTAAAAGTTGTTATTCTGAGAAAATAATTTTTATTATGAACATGAAACTATATCCAAAAATTATGGTTAAACTCAAAGTGGAAGTATGTTTTCTAAAATGGTCATCTAGACGTCGTTCTTTCGACTGAAATGACTACCTTTACAAAAACGACTTGTAACTTATTTTTCTGACTATAAACCTATACTTTTTCTATTTAGATTCATAAAATAGAGTTCAATATGAAACCATAGCAATTTGATTCACTCAAAACGGATTTAAAATGAAGAAGTTATGGGTAAAACAATATTGGATAATTTTTCTCATTTTAGCTACGTGAAAATTGGTAACAAATCTATTCCAACCATAACTTAATCAACTTGTATTGTATATTATATAATCTTGAGATACCATAGACACGTATACAATGTTTCGACCTATCATGTCGACACATCTATATATATTTCGGAACAACCATAGACACTCTATATGTGAATGTTGGAGTTAGCTATACAGGGTTGAGGTTGATTCCAAAATATATATAGTTTGAGTTGTGATCAATACTGAGATACGTATACACTGGGTCGTGGATTGATTCAAGATAATATTTATCGATTTATTTCTGTACATCTAATTGTGGACAACTAGTTGTAGGTTACTAACGAGGACAGCTGACTTAATAAACTTAAAACATCAAAATATATTAAAAGTGTTGTAAATATATTTTGAACATACTTTGATATATATGTATATATTGTTATAGGTTCGTGAATCAACCAGTGGCCAAGTCTTACTTCCCGACGAAGTAAAAATCTGTGAAAGTGAGTTATAGTCCCACTTTTAAAATCTAATATTTTTGGGATGAGGATACATGCAGGTTTTATAAATGATTTACAAAATAGACACAAGTACGTGAAACTACATTCTATGGTTGAATTATCGAAATCGAATATGCCCCTTTTTATTAAGTCTGGTAATCTAAGAATTAGGGAACAGACACCCTAATTGACGCGAATCCTAAAGATAGATCTATTGGGCCTAACAAACCCCATCCAAAGTACCGGATGCTTTAGTACTTCGAAATTTATATCATATCCGAAGGGTGTCCCGGAATGATGGGGATATTTTTATATATACATCTTGTTAATGTCGGTTACCAGGTGTTCACCATATGAATGATTTTTATCTCTATATATGGGATGTGTATTGAAATATGAAATCTTGTGGTCTATTATTATGATTTGATATATATAGGTTAAACCTATAACTCACCAACATTTTTGTTGACGTTTTAAGCATGTTTATTCTCAGGTGATTATTAAGAGCTTCCGCTGTCGCATACTTAAATAAGGACGAGATTTGGAGTCCATGTTTGTATGATATTGTGTAAAAACTGCATTCAAGAAACTTATTTTGTTGTAACATATTTGTATTGTAAACCATTATGTAATGGTCGTGTGTAAACAGGATATTTTAGATTATCATTATTTTATAATCTACGTAAAGCTTTTTAAACCTTTATTGATGAAATAAAGGTTATGGTTTGTTTTAAAAATGAATGCAGTCTTTGAAAAACGTCTCATATAGAGGTCAAAACCTCGCAACGAAATCAATTAATATGGAACGTTTTTAATCAATAAGAACGGGACATTTCAGTTGGTATCAGAGCGTTGGTCTTAGAGAACCAGAATTTTGCATTAGTGTGGGTAATTGGGGTAAGAAATGAGGTTTTTAGATTGTTACGGGACTGTTGGACATTACGTAACCCTCGTCCCTTTGACGACGTTACAACACGCTGTCTTATCAACGGCCATAACGGTTATGTTCCACAAGACCAAGGATGGGAAGTAGTCCTAGTAAAACCAGAATGCATGACTTGTTTCTGGACGTATGAATTACGTGTCTTTATTGCCTTTGCTGAACGACTCGTGTACTAGCTAGAATTATCTTCACAACTATCTTGTATCAAAGTTATTGTGTGCTATATTTCATGCTTTATGTAAAATAAGCGGTATTGTAAGTTTGTAAAATATTGTATAAAAGTTTGAACGTGAAATATTATTATAATCAGTTTTTCATATAGAATTGTAGTAGTTGAATTGTATATTAGCTACTAAGTATGAACTTAACGGGTAGGTACTACCCGAATTTAAACTTATAAAACGCTAATATGAAGAAAAAGCTTTTATAAATGAGTTCATATTATGCTACGAAATACTATTAACTACTCTTAATATTCTGTATGATTAACTTGTTCCATTTGACTATTTTGAAGGAAATGGCACCGACTACTCGACACACCGTGAATATGAATGAAGAGGAATTCCGTACTTTTCTAGCTTCAAACATAGCCGCAGTACAGGCTGCGCTACATACCAACAATAACCTTGGATCTAGCAGTACAGGAAATCGTGTAGGATGCACCTACAAAGAATTCACTGCCTGCAAACCTTTGGAATTTGATGGAACCGAAGGACCGATCGGATTGAAACGGTGGACCGAGAAGGTCGAATTGGTGTTTGCCATAAGTAAGTGTACTGAAGAGGACAAAGTGAAGTACGCTACGCATACCTTCACAGGTTCTGCGTTAACATGGTGGAATACCTATCTAGAGCAAGTGGGACAAGACGATGCGTACGCACTACCGTGGTCAGCATTCAAGCACTTGATGAACGAGAAGTACCGTCCCAGAACCGAGGTCAATAAGCTCAAGACAGAACTTAGAGGGTTAAGAACCCAAGGATTTGATATTACCACGTACGAAAGACGATTCACAGAATTGTGCCTATTGTGTCCGGGAGCATTCGAAGATGAGGAAGATAAGATCGACGCGTTTGTGAAAGGATTACCGGAAAGAATCCAAGAAGATATAAGTTCACACGAGCCCGCCTCCATACAACAGGCATGTAGAATGGCTCACAAACTAGTGAACCAGATTGAAGAAAGAATTAAAGAACAGACTGCTGAAGAGGCCAATGTGAAGCAAGTCAAAAGAAAGTGGGAGGAAAACGGTGATAAGAATCACCAATACAACAACAACAGCAATTACAACAATAATCGCAACAATTATCCCAACAATCGCAACATCAATCGCAACTACAACAAATGGCCCAACAACAACAACAACAACAACAACAGCAACTACAACAATCATCCCAACAACAATAATAACCGCAACAACAACAACAATCAGAAGCAGCTATGCCAAAGGTGTAAAAAGAATCACTCGGGGTTCTGCACCAAATTTTGCAACAAGTGTAAAAGAAATGGTCATAGCGCGGCGAAGTGTGAGGTCTACGGACCAGGGGTTAATAGAACGAAAGGAACAAATGGTGTCGGAACGAGTAATGGCGGAGCAAGTAGTGTCGGAGCAAGTTATGCCAATGTAGTTTGTTATAAATGTGGAAAACTGGGCCACATTATTAGAAATTGCCCGAACCAGGAGAACACGAATGGACAAGGCCGTGGAAGAGTTTTCAATATTAATGCAGCAGAGGCACAGGAAGACCCGGAGCTTGTTACGGGTACGTTTCTTATTGACAATAAATCTGCTTACGTTTTATTTGATTCGGGTGCGGATAGAAGCTATATGAGTAGAGATTTTTGTGCTAAATTAAGTTGTCCATTGACGCCTTTGGATAGTAAATTTTTACTCGAATTAGCAAATGGTAAATTAATTTCAGCAGATAATATATGTCGGAATCGAGAAATTAAACTGGTTAGCGAAACATTTAAGATTGATTTGATACCAGTAGAGTTAGGGAGTTTTGATGTGATAATCGGTATGGACTGGTTGAAAGAAGTGAAAACGGAGATCGTTTGTTACAAAAATGCAATTCGCATTATACGAGAAAAAGGAAAACCCTTAATGGTGTACGGAGAAAAGGGCAACACGAAGCTACATCTTATTAGTAATTTGAAGGTACAAAAACTAATAAGAAAAGGTTGCTATGCTGTTCTAGCACACGTCGAGAAAGTACAAACTGAAGAAAAGAGCATCAATGATGTTCCCGTCGCAAAAGAATTTCCCGATGTATTTCCGAAAGAATTACCGGGATTACCCCCACATCGATCCGTTGAATTTCAAATAGATCTTGTACCAGGAGCTGCACCAATAGCTCGTGCTCCTTACAGACTAGCACCCAACGAGATGAAAGAACTGCAAAGCCAATTACAAGAACTTTTAGAGCGTGGTTTCATTCGACCAAGCACATCACCGTGGGGAGCTCCTGTTTTGTTTGTCAAGAAGAAAGATGGTACATTCAGGTTGTGTATCGACTACCGAGAGTTGAACAAACTTACCATCAAGAACCGCTACCCACTACCAAAAATCGATGACTTATTTGATCAACTACAAGGCTCGTCTGTTTATTCAAAGATTGACTTACGTTCCGGGTATCATCAAATGCGGGTGAAAGAAGATGATATTCCAAAGACTGCTTTCAGAACACGTTACGGTCATTACGAGATTATGGTCATGCTGTTTGGTTTAACTAATGCACCAGCTATGTTCATGGACCTTATGAACCGAGTGTGTGGACCATACCTTGACAAGTTTGTCATTGTTTTCATTGATGACATACTTATTTACTCAAAGAATGACCAAGAACACGGTGAACATTTGAGAAAGGTGTTAGAAGTATTGAGGAAGGAAGAATTGTAGGCTAAGTTTTCAAAGTGTGCATTTTGGTTGGAAGAAGTTCAATTCCTCGGTCACATAGTGAACAAAGAAGGTATTAAGGTGGATCCGGCAAAGATAGAAACTGTTGAAAAGTGGGAAACCCCGAAAACTCCGAAACACATACGCCAGTTTTTAGGACTAGCTGGTTACTACAGAAGGTTCATCCAAGACTTTTCCAGAATAGCAAAACCCTTGACTGCATTAACGCATAAAGGGAAGAAATTTGAATGGAATGATGAACAAGAGAAAGCGTTTCAGTTATTGAAGAAAAAGCTAACTACGGCACCTATATTGTCATTGCCTGAAGGGAATGATGATTTTGTGATTTATTGTGATGCATCAAAGCAAGGTCTCGGTTGTGTATTAATGCAACGAACGAAGGTGATTGCTTATGCGTCTAGACAATTGAAGATTCACGAACAAAATTATACGACGCATGATTTGGAATTAGGCGAGGTTGTTTTTGCATTAAAGACTTGGAGGCACTACTTATATGGGGTTAAAAGTATTATATATACCGACCACAAAAGTCTTCAACACATATTTAATCAGAAACAACTGAATATGAGGCAGCGTAGGTGGATTGAATTATTGAATGATTACGACTTTGAGATTCGTTACCACCTGGGGAAGGCAAATGTGGTAGCCGATGCCTTGAGCAGGAAGGACAGAGAACCCATTCGAGTAAAATCTATGAATATAATGATTCATAATAACATTACTACTCAAATAAAGGAGGCGCAACAAGGAGTTTTAAAAGAGGGAAATTTAAAGGATGAAATACCCAAAGGATCGGAGAAGCATCTTAATATTCGGGAAGGCGGAACCCGGTATAGGGCTGAAAGGATTTGGGTACCAAAATTTGGAGATATGAGAGAAATGGTACTTAGAGAAGCTCATAAAACCAGATACTCAATACATCCTGGAACGGGGAAGATGTACAAGGATCTCAAGAAACATTTTTGGTGGCCGGGTATGAAAGCCGATGTTGCTAAATACGTAGGAGAATGTTTGACGTGTTCTAAGGTCAAAGCTGAGCATCAGAAACCATCAGGTCTACTTCAACAACCCGAAATCCCGGAATGGAAATGGGAAAACATTACCATGGATTTCATCACTAAATTGCCAAGGACTGCAAGTGGTTTTGATACTATTTGGGTAATAGTTGACCGTCTCACCAAATCAGCACACTTCTTGCTAATAAGAGAAGATGACAAGATGGAGAAGTTAGCACGACTGTATTTGAAGGAAGTCATCTCCAGACATGGAATACCAATCTCTATTATCTCTGATAGGGATGGCAGATTTATTTCAAGATTCTGGCAGACATTACAGCAAGCATTAGGAACTCGTCTAGACATGAGTACTGCCTATCATCCACAAACTGATGGGCAGAGCGAAAGGACGATACAAACGCTTGAAGACATGCTACGAGCATGTGTTATTGATTTCGGAAACAGTTGGGATCGACATCTACCGTTAGCAGAATTTTCCTACAACAACAGCTACCATTCAAGCATTGAGATGGCGCCGTTTGAAGCACTTTATGGTAAAAAGTGCAGGTCTCCGATTTGTTGGAGTGAAGTGGGGGATAGACAGATTACGGGTCCGGAGATTATACAAGAAACTACCGAGAAGATCATCCAAATTCAACAACGGTTGAAAACCGCCCAAAGTCGACAAAAGAGCTACGCTGACATTAAAAGAAAAAATATAGAATTTGAAATTGGAGAGATGGTCATGCTTAAAGTTGCACCTTGGAAAGGCGTTGTTCGATTTGGTAAACGAGGGAAATTAAATCCAAGGTTTATTGGACCATTCAAGATTATTGATCGTGTCGGACCAGTAGCTTACCGACTTGAGTTACCTCAACAACTCGCGGCTGTACATAACACTTTCCACGTCTCGAATTTGAAGAAATGTTTTGCTAAAGAAGATCTCACTATTCCGTTAGATGAAATCCAAATCAACGAAAAACTTCAATTCATCGAAGAACCCGTCGAAATAATGGATCGTGAGGTTAAAAGACTTAAGCAAAACAAGATACCAATTGTTAAGGTTCGATGGAATGCTCGTAGAGGACCCGAGTTCACCTGGGAGTGTGAAGATCAGATGAAGAAGAAATACCCGCATCTATTTCCAGAAGATTCGTCAACACCTTCAACTGCTTAAAATTTCGGGACGAAATTTATTTAACGGGTAGGTACTGTAGTGACCCGAACTTTTCCATGTTTATATATATTAATTGAGATTGATATTTACATGATTAAATGTTTCCAACATGTTAAGCAATCAAACTTGTTAAGACTTGATTAATTGAAATATGTTTCATATAGACAATTGACCACCCAAGTTGACCGGTGATTCACGAACGTTAAAACTTGTAAAAACTATACGATGACATATATATGGTTATATATATAGTTAACATGTTTTTATTATAAGTATGTATCTCATTAGGTATTTTAACAATGAGTTATATACATGAAAATGAGACTATTAATTTAAGAAACTCGAAAACGATATATATAACGATTATCGTTATAACAACGTCTTACTAGGTACATATGAATCATATTAAGATATTGATACACTTGGTTAATTAATGTAAATGATAAGTAAATATATTATTAAGTGTATTAACAATGAAATACATATGTAAAAATAAGACTACTAACTTAATGATTTCGAAACGAGACATATATGTAACGATTATCGTTGTAACGACATTTAACTGTATATACATCATACTAAGATATATTATATATCATAATATCATGATAATATAATAATTTAACATCTCATTTGTTATAATAAACAATGGGTTAACAACATTCAACAAGATCGTTAACCTAAAGGTTTCAAAACAACATTTACATGTAACGACTAACGATGACTTAACGACTCAGTTAAAATGTATATACATGTAGTGTTTTAATATGTATTCATACACTTTTGAAAGACTTCAAGACACTTATCAAAATACTTCTACTTAACAAAAATGCTTACAATTACATCCTCGTTTAGTTTCATCAACAATTCTACTCGTATGCACCCGTATTCGTACTCGTACAATACACAGCTTTTAGATGTATGTACTATTGGTATATACACTCCAATGATCAGCTCTTAGCAGTCCATGTGAGTCACCTAACACATGTGGGAACCATCATTTGGAAACTAGCATGAAATATCTCATAAAATTACAAAAATATGAGTAATCATTCATGACTTATTTACATGAAAACAAAATTACATATCCTTTATATCTAATCCATACACCAACGACCAAAAACACCTACAAACACTTTCATTCTTCAATTTTCTTCATCTAATTGATCTCTCTCAAGTTCTATCTTCAAGTTCTAAGTGTTCTTCATAAATTCCAAAAGTTCTAGTTTCATAAAATCAAGAATACTTTCAAGTTTGCTAGCTCACTTCCAATCTTGTAAGGTGATCATCCAACCTCAAGAAATCTTTGTTTCTTACAGTAGGTTATCATTCTAATACAAGGTAATAATCATATTCAAACTTTGGTTCAATTTCTATAACTATAACAATCTTATTTCAAGTGATGATCTTACTTGAACTTGTGTTCGTGTCATGATTCTGCTTCAAGAACTTCGAGCCATCCAAGGATCCATTGAAGCTAGATCCATTTTTTTATTTTCCAGTAGGTTTATCCAAGGAACTTAAGGTAGTAATGATGTTCATAACATCATTCGATTCATACATATAAAGCTATCTTATTCTAAGGTTTAAACTTGTAATCACTAGAACATAGTTTAGTTAATTCTAAACTTGTTCGCAAACAAAAGTTAATCCTTCTAACTTGACTTTTAAAATCAACTAAACACATGTTCTATATCTATATGATATGCTAACTTAATGATTTAAAACCTGGAAACACGAAAAACACCGTAAAACCGGATTTACGCCGTCGTAGTAACACCGCAGGCTGTTTTGGGTTAGTTAATTAAAAACTATGATAAACTTTGATTTAAAAGTTGTTATTCTGAGAAAATAATTTTTATTATGAGCATGAAACTATATC
This sequence comes from Rutidosis leptorrhynchoides, assembly GCF_046630445.1. Classification (NCBI taxonomy): domain Eukaryota; kingdom Viridiplantae; phylum Streptophyta; class Magnoliopsida; order Asterales; family Asteraceae; genus Rutidosis; species Rutidosis leptorrhynchoides. Next base: position 58,533,296 of record NC_092343.1, read on the forward strand.
CAAAAATTATGGTTAAACTCAAAGTGGAAGTATGTTTTCTAAAATGGTCATCTAGACGTCGTTCTTTCGACTGAAATGACTACCTTTACAAAAACGACTTGTAACTTATTTTTCTGACTATAAACCTATACTTTTTCTGTTTAGATTCATAAAATAGAGTTCAATATGAAACCATAGCAATTTGATTCACTCAAAACGGATTTAAAATGAAGAAGTTATGGGTAAAACAAGATTGGATAATTTTTCTCATTTTAGCTACGTGAAAATTGGTAACAAATCTATTCCAACCATAACTTAATCAACTTGTATTGTATATTATGTAATCTTGAGATACCATAGACACGTATACAATGTTTTGACCTATCATGTCGACACATCTATATATATTTCGGAACAACCATAGACACTCTATATGTGAATGTTGGAGTTAGTTATACAGGGTTGAGGTTGATTCCAAAATATATATAGTTTGAGTTGTGATCAATACTGAGATACGTATACACTGGGTCGTGGATTGATTCAAGATAATATTTATCGATTTATTTCTGTACATCTAATTGTGGACAACTAGTTGTAGGTTACTAACGAGGACAGCTGACTTAATAAACTTAAAACATCAAAATATATTAAAAGTGTTGTAAATATATTTTGAACATACTTTGATATATATGTATATATTGTTATAGGTTCGTGAATCAACCAGTGGCCAAGTCTTACTTCCCGACGAAGTAAAAATCTGTGAAAGTGAGTTATAGTCCCACTTTTAAAATCTAATATTTTTGGGATGAGGATACATGCAGGTTTTATAAATGATTTACAAAATAGACACAAGTACGTGAAACTACATTCTATGGTTGAATTATCGAAATCGAATATGCCCCTTTTTATTAAGTCTGGTAATCTAAGAATTAGGGAACAGACACCCTAATTGACGCGAATCCTAAAGATAGATCTATTGGGCCTAACAAACCCCATCCAAAGTACCGGATGCTTTAGTACTTCGAAATTTATATCATATCCGAAGGGTGTCCCGGAATGATGGGGATATTTTTATATATGCATCTTGTTAATGTCGGTTACCAGGTGTTCACCATATGAATGATTTTTATCTCTATGTATGGGATGTGTATTGAAATATGAAATCTTGTGGTCTATTATTATGATTTGATATATATAGGTTAAACCTATAACTCACCAACATTTTTGTTGACGTTTTAAGCATGTTTATTCTCAGGTGATTATTAAGAGCTTCCGCTGTCGCATACTTAAATAAGGACGAGATTTGGAGTCCATGTTTGTATGATATTGTGTAAAAACTGCATTCAAGAAACTTATTTTGTTGTAACATATTTGTATTGTAAACCATTATGTAATGGTCGTGTGTAAACAGGATATTTTAGATTATCATTATTTGATAATCTACGTAAAGCTTTTTAAACCTTTATTGATGAAATAAAGGTTATGGTTTGTTTTAAAAATGAATGCAGTCTTTGAAAAACGTCTCATATAGAGGTCAAAACCTCGCAACGAAATCAATTAATATGGAACGTTTTTAATCAATAAGAACGGGACATTTCAATATATATACTTATGATTTGATAAAATGATATTTAAGTATCTCATTAAATATAATAACAATTGGTTATATACATAAAATGAGATTACTAACTTAAAGACTTCAAGATTATATACATATATATATAACGATTAACGTTGTAATAACTTCTAAATTAAAATGTATGTATATGTATTTTATTAATATGTATTAATACACTTTTGAAGGACTTAAACATATATACTAACATACTTATACTCAACAAAGATAGCTATACTCATAATCTCATTCATTTCCATCAAGAATTCTATTCGTATTCATTCTGTATTTACACCCGTATCATACCCAGCTTCCATACTTAAATACTATGAGTATATACCAATATGAAATACCAATTATAGCCTCCTTAGAAGCCCTATGAGTCACAAGACAAGGATAAACATGATGGAGACTAGTGGGAACCAACATTTAACTTCTAGTTTGCATTATTATGCTATATTCCAAATTTGATAAAGTCTCTTAACCATATGCATGAACCATGACTTTTAACACTCTTTTTACTCATTCATATTAGCTATTTAACTTACCTTCACTCTCATAATACTCACACACAAGAACTCCAAGTATTCTCTCCATTTCTTACTCTTTAAACACTCTTTAAACACACATACTTCAAGTACTAGAAAATCTTCATTCACTTTGATCATAAACTAGCTTCAAGAAAACTTTGTTAACTCATCTACTCCTCTTTATCAAGGTAATAATCATATATAAGCTTTGGTTCAATTCATATACTTATAACTATCTTAATTCAAGATAGAAACTGAACATACGCCGTCATAGATCATCGGGGGCTGTTTTGGGTTTAATTTTAAAAACCTATCTTAAACTTTGAATTAAAAGATTTCCTTTGGTGAAAAATCTTATTTTATATGGATATGAAATATATCCAAAATTCATGGTTAAACTCTAAGTGAAAGTATGTTTTTCAAAAGGGTCATCAAGATGTCGTTCTTACGACGGATATGACTATCTTCTCTTATTTGACACCTAAGCTGTATTTTTGACTATAAACCTATACTTTTTCTATTAAGATTAATAATGTTGAGTTTGATACAAAACCATGGCAACTCGAATCACTCAAAACGGATTTGTAACGAAGAAATTATGGGTAAAACAAAATTGGATATTTTTGCTTGTTTTTAGCCACGGTTTTGATTAATAAAAATGGATGCTAACCTTATCCTAGCTAACTTACCTTGTATCCTACATGTATTTATACATGTCTTGTTCCCGAACTTATGGAAATACAATTTATAATAGTCGTGATTAAGTTCTACGACTATATATTATAGTCTTAATAAAGATCGTAAGGCACCATGTATATATATGACTTGATCACCGTGGATCCGTATACAGCGTTTTGACATATCATTTTGACTTCTTCTATATATATTATTGGAATGAACTATAAGACACCATTGGCAGTAATTTCGAGTTAGCTGTGGGTCGAAGTGGATTCCAAAATATTATATACTTTGAGTTGTGATCGAGCCTGAGACATGTATACAATGGGTCGCGATTGCTTCAGACAATATACATATTATGTGTCTTATTATATTAAGACAATATATTATAGTGTTAGTGAATCCTAACACAATATACGCATTTATATTTATATATATATTTATACTGTTGGACTATTGGACTATTGGACTACGAACGTTGGACTACTAACAATGGACAATTAATATTATCACAAGTATCATAAGTATGGAATATTAATTATATATATATATATATATATATATATATATATATATATATATATATATATATATATATATATCTTGACACAAGAATATTATTATTTGGTTCGTGAATTTGTCAAAAGGCCAGGTCTTATCACCATCTATTCGGAAATCATCACAAGTGAGTTATAGTCCCATTTTTACAATCTAAATTATTTTGGGATGAGAATACATGCAAACTTATAAATGTTTTACAAAATAAGCACAAGTTTATGAAACTACATTCTACGACTGTTTTGTTATACCGGATATCTGTACTTATTATTATTATGCTTTGTAACCTAAGAATTAGTGAAAAACACTAATTGACGCGAATAGTGGAAATGATTTAGTACTTCGAAGGGTTCTTGTCATACATTTGAATAGTGGAATGTATGATGTCAGATATCTTAAGCGCTCTATGTTAAGGTCGGTTACCAGGCGACTCATCGTATGAATGATTTTTGCAGTTGTAATGATCCTGCGCATTTAATTAAATGAAATCTTGTGACTTATTAAATGTTATGATTATTATATAGAAATTAAACCTATGACTCACCAACATTTTTGTTGACGTTTTAAGCATGTTTATTCTCAGGTGAATATTAAAAACGCTTCCGCTGTCGTATGCCAACCCAAGGTCAAGATTTGGAGTCGGCATAATTGTTTATATTGTTTAAACTTGCATTCGGAGTATTTTTTGTAATATATTTGATCATATTGTAATGGGTTGTGTAAAAACTTATTTATTTGAGGAGATTTTCTTTGATAGACAATCTAAATTATGTCATTAAGACCTTTATTCAATAATAAAGGTTATGGTTGTTTTTAAAAACGAATGCAAGATTTGAAAAACGCCTCATATAGAGATCAAAACCTCGCAAAGAAACCAATTAATATGAAACGTTTATAATTAATATGAATGGGGCATTTCAGTTATATACATAAAATTGAGTTTATTGAATTAAGAAACTCGAAACGATATATATAACGATTATCGTTATAACAACGTCTTACTAAATACAAATGAATCATATTATGATATTGATACACTATGTTTAATCATGATAAATGATAAGTAAACATGTCATTAAGTGTATTAACAATGAACTACATATGTAAAAACAAGACTACTAACTTAATGATTTCGAAACGAGACATATATGTAACGATTATCGTTGTAACAACATTTAACTTTATATATATCATACTAAGATATATTAATATATCATAATATCATGATAATGTAATAATTTAACATCTCTTTAGATATAATAAACAATGGGTTAACAACATTTAACAAGATCGTTAACCTAAAGGTTTCAAAACAACATTTACATGTAACGACTAACGATGACTTAACGACTCAGTTAAAATGTATATACATGTAGTGTTTTAATATATATTTATACACTTTTGAAAGACTTCAAGACACTTATAAAAATACTTCTACTTAACAAAAATACTTACAATTACATCCTCGTTCAGTTTCATCAACAATTCTACTCGTATGCACCCGTATTCGTACTCGTACAATACACAGCTTTTAAATGTATGTACTATTAGTATATACACTCCAATTATTAGCTCTTAGCAGCCCATGTGAGTCACCTAACACATGTGAGAACCATCATTTAGCAACTAGCATGAAATATCTCATAAAATTACAAAAATATTAGTAATCATTCATGACTTATTTACATGTAAACAAAATTACACATCCTTTATATCTAATCCATATATCAACGACCAAAAATACCAAAAAATACTTTCATTCTTCAATTTTATTCATCAAATTGATCTCTCTCAAGTTCTATCTTCAAGTTCTAAGTGTTCTTCATAAATTCTATAAGTTCTAGTTTCATAAAATCAAGAATACTTCCAAGTTTGCTAGCTTACTTCCAATCTTGTAAAGTGATCATCCAACCTCAAGAAATCTTTCTTATTTACAGTAATATATCTTTCTAATACAAGGTAATACTCATATTCAAACTTTGATTCAATTTCTATAACTATAACAATCTTATTTCGATTGGAAATCTTACTTGAACTTGTTTTCGTGTCATAATTCTGCTTCAAGAACTTTCAAGCCATCCAAGGATCCTTTGAAGCTAGATCTATTTTTCTTATTTCCAGTAGGTTTATCCACAAAACCAAAGGTAGTAATGATGTTCATAACATCATTCAATTCATATATATAAAACTACCTTATTCGAAGGTTTAAACTTGAAATCACTAGAACATAGTTTAGTTAATTCTAAACTTGTTCGCAAACAAAAGTTAATCCTTCAAACTTGACTTTTAAAATAAACTAGACACATGTTCTATATCTATATGATATGCTAACTTAATGATTTAAAACCTGAAAACACGAAAAACACCGTAAAACTGGATATACGCCGTCGTAGTAACACCGCGGGCTGTTTTGGGTTAGTTAATTAAAAACTATGATAAACTTTGATTTAAAAGTTGTTCTTATGGGAAAATTATTTTTCTTATGAACATGAAACTATATCCAAAAATCATGATTAAACTCAAAGTGAAAGTATGTTTTCCAAAATGGTCATCTAGACGTCGTTCTTTCGACTGAAAGGACTACCTTTACAAAAATGACTTGTAACCTGTATTTTTGACTATAAACTTATACTTTTTCTGTATAGATTCATAAACTTAAGTTCAATATGAAACCATAGCAATTGGAGTCACTCAAAACGGCTTTAAAACGAAGAAGTTATGGGTAAAACAAGATTGGATATTTTTACTTGTTGTAGCTACGTGAAAATTGGTAACAAATCTATATTAATCATATCCTAGCTAACTTATATTGTATAATACATATATTCTAATATATTATGTAATCTTGGGATACCATAGACACGTATGCAAATGTTTTGACATATCATATCGACCCATCTATATATATTATTTGGAACAACCATAGACACTCTATATGCAGTAATGTTGGAGTTAGCTATACAGGATTGAGGTTGATTCCAAAAATATATATACTTTGAGTTGTGATCTAGCCTGAGACGTGTATACACTGGGTTGTGGATTGGGTCAAGATAATATATATCAATTTATTTCTGTACATCTAACTATGGACAACTAGTTGTAGGTTACTAACGAGGACAGCTGACTTAATAAACTTAAAACATTAAAACGTATTAGAAATGTTGTAAATATATTTTGAACATACTTTGATATATATGTACATATTTGTTATAGGTTCGTGAATCGACCAGTGGCCAAGTCTTACTTCCCGATAAAGTAAAAATCTGTGAAAGTGAGTTATAGTCCCACTTTTAAAATCTAATATTTTTGGGATGAGAATACATGCAGCTTTATAAATGTTTTACAAAATAGACACAAGTACATGAAACTACTTTCTATGGTTGAACGATCGAAGCCGAATATGCCCCTTTTACTTGGTAACCTAAGAATTAGTAAATCAGTCTATTAATTGACGCGAATCCTAAAGATAGATCTATTAGGCCCAACAAACCCCATCCGTTGTATCGGATGCTTTAGTACTTCGAGTTTTTATATCATGTCCGATGGATGTCCCGGAATGATGGGGATATTCTTATATGCATCTTGTTAATGTCGGTTACCAGGTGTTCACCGTATGAATGATTTTTATCTCTATGTATGGGATGTATTGAAATATGAAATCTTGTGGTCTATTATTATGATTTGATAATATATAGGTTAAACCTATAACTCACCAACATTTTTGTTGACGTTTTAAGCATGTTTATTCTCAGGTGATTATTAAGAGCTTCCGCTGTTGCATACTAAAATAAGGACACGATTTGGAGTCCATGCTTGTATGATATTATGTAAAACTGCATTCAAGAAACTTATTTTTGATGTAATATATTCATATTGTAAACCATTATGTAATGGTCGTGTGTAAATGGTATATTTTAGATTATCATTATTTGATAATCTACGTAATGCTTTTTAAACCTTTATCGATAAAATAAAGAATATGGTTGTTTTAAAAATGAATGCAGTCTTTGAAAAACGTCTCATATAGAGGTCAAAACTTCGCGACGAAATCAATTAATATGGAACGTTTATAATCAATATGAACGGGACATTTCATTTATAAGATTGATAAATTGGATTTTCAAATATTACTAATCGAGTAAATGAATTTCTATATAAGGCACGTCTCGTCTTATTGAACAATTGTTAAAGTTGACTGTCTTATCATGTTTTAAAACTTTATAAACACTATAATCTGATTTTACAAGTATTGAAAAACTATGTGAAATAGTAAAATATGTTCAATTGCCATGATAATTCAAATATAACATAGCTCCTGAAATAAATAATATTTTGAGTTTGATAAACTATAAATTCGTTCAATTATCATGACTTATACTATAAACATGTATAGATTTAAAGAGCATATTGGGTCAGGTTGACTTTTGAGATGACTTTTGTTAACTTTTGTTTGACAGTCTAGAGCATTAGGATTGTGATACACTATGACCTGACCTAGCTTGTTAGACATGTATTGACCAACATATGTTCTCTAGGTTGAGATCTACTGTTATGTTGCATTCCGAGTTTCGGTCACATTTCGGTGAATAACCTTATGTGCTGCTAAGGTGAGTTTTATTTGCTCCTTATTTAATTGATTTTGCAATCTATATTTTTGGACTGAGAATACATGCACTTTATTTTAAACGCAATGGATACAAGTACATACTAAATTCTACACCGAGTTTGAACCAAAAATCCCTTAGCTTTGGTAACTAGTAACTGTCGGTTATAAGAACCGATGGGCGCGAATAGTTGTATATGGATCTATAGGACTTGACATCCCGGTCTGTTCCAGGTATAGAAACCCTAGCCTGAACTATAAAACAGGCGTATACTATTTGAGTTTAGTACACGTTAGATTGCGTGTATTGTACATGTTGGTTGCATGTATGTTAAAATAGGGGTACTTATTATAACGTTAAAGCTTAGTTACCAGGGTGCTCAATCTTGTAGAATATTTTGATAAACGTTTCTGGATGAAACAACTGAAATCTTGTGATCCACCTTTATATACATATTATGCACAACATTAAAACTATGAACTCACCAACCTTTGTGTTGACACTTGAAAGCATGTTTATTCTCAGGTTCCTAGGAGTCTTCCGCTGTTTGCTTATATGTGATACAAGCTATGTGCATGGAGTCATACATGCTTTATTCGAGAAAACGTTGCATTCACAAAATCATCACCATGTATCTTATTTTGACTGCATTATCAACGGATGTAGTAATGTAAACTATTAATTACGGTGATTATCTATATGTAGAAATCATCAAACGTCAAAAACCTTGGAATTTGATATTCAATTATGGTGTGCCTTTTCAAAAGAATGCCATGTTTACAAAACGTATCATGTAGAGGTCAGTACCTCACTGTGAAATCGATGAATGATGTGTTCGTCCAAATGGATTTGGAGGGATCATCACACACCTCTTCCACCACCGTAGGATTTTCCTTCTCACCATCGTCTACCTTAGTGAAACATGTCCCAACATGTTCCCGACCTGTTTCCCGCGTGCACGCTTTCAAAACCTTCGAGACATGAGTACATTTTGTACTCGCCACCAGACGTTGTAAACCCTCATACTTCTCTCCCTTCATCAGGACCTTCACGCCACGCGTGATTTTTATAACTTCTCCTACGGCCGAATAGCCGTATCCTTACTGGCTTAAGGATATTAGATTCTTGCACATCTTTGGTGTGTACGCCACACCACCAAGCGTGTAAGAAGCTCCGTGAAACACTTTTATTTTCACCATGCTAACAACCTCAACATCACATGTCGATCCACCACCTAAAGTCAGCACCCCAACCTTTTTTAATATTAGCTTAACAAAATAAGCTTTCTTGGAATACACATGCATCGTACAACCTGAATCTAAAATCCATACATCTTGAGCAGAAGTAGAACTTTTGGAGACAGTGAGAACATCTCCTAAATTAACTGATTCATTAACTGCTTTATTAACTGTTACTACAGCTAATGACCCCCCAGATTTATCTTCACCATTCTTCCAGTGTGAACAACCCTTCTTGTAGTGACCCCACTCTTGACATTTGAAGCACTGGACACCCTTCACGCCGTCTCCAGATCTAGACATACTATTATCACTTGATCTCTTCTCGGCAAACCTTCCTCTTCCATGACCAATCATAGCAAACCCATGCTCAAAACGGCCACTGGATCTTCGTCTCTTATCATGTGATAAGATTACCGGTACTACATCCTCCATCTTTACAGTAGCCTTACCATAAAGAACAGTAGTAACCATAATATCATACGAACTGGGAAGAGAGGTAAGAAGAATAAGGGTCTTATCTTCTTCCTCAATATAAACATCAACTTTTGCAAGTTAATCAACTAGACCATTATACACGTTCATGTATTCAATGATATTCCAATCGTCATCCGTCATCTTCTCTGGCTTGCCGTCCTTTTTACCTTCAAAGACTTTGCCAAGCCTTGTTGAACCAGAACATCCTTCACCCTTGCTTGCCACAAAGTGAAATTTCCGGTTCTATCAAAAGGCTCCACCTTAAATCGCATACCGCTATTTCCCGCCATCTCCAAACGAAAAATATCCGATAAACCCGGATACGCTCTGATACCACTTGTTATGACAACTTGCCCAACGCACCCACACCAGCGGAAGCGAGGATGCAATTGTTTGAGACAAACTTGCAAGAAATAATAGAAAAATAATATAAAGTAACTGATAACACGACGAATTAACGTGGTTCGGCAAAACTCTGCCTACGTCAACCCCCAAGAGTTCCCTTTATTCTTATAATATAAAAGATCTCGGTACAAGAAAAAGTACACTATAAGTTAACCATAACCCAAGCCCCTTAGATTTTAGAATAAAATCTAAGTTTCCCGTACACTCTTTTACACTCTTTACAAGCATAAGCTCTCGACCTCACAAAAAAACACACTCCGTCGAAACCCTATCAACTATGTTTTATCATTTGTGATACTTGATCCTCACTTGGATTTGATCCATTTGGATGCCTTCTATCCTTTCCAAGTCCTTCTACTTATAGATGCGCATATACATGTGAAAACCTAGCTTGCAAACTTCAATTTGGCAACTATTGCTAAAGACCACATGTATACATTGTATATTGACTTTTGAGCAAGACAAATCAAACTTTTCTACAATAACTTCTCACATGAAAAAGATAATTTCATTTTGATATCTTCACCATACAAAAGACAATTTCAATTTGTCTACTAAATGTGAGCCATCATATTGGACAACCGTCCAACATCATCCCCATCCATCCCCATCCCCATCTCCATCCCCAATAAATAAATGTTGTACACCAAATAAAATCACTTATATCGCCGCAAAAATGGAACATCCTCATCTTCACCCATTTGTCACTGTAAAACTCATCTCTCGTAGGTATTTATATTTCTTCTTCTTTTATACTCCCTCCGTCCCAGATTAATTGTCCCCAGACAAAAAACGCACAGTTTTAGAAAATCCCACTAACTTTATTTCTCCACCAATGAAATATCTTCTCTCTCCAGATCCACAATGAAATATCTCCTTTCCTTTCTATTTATGGAATTAGACAATTAATTTGGGACATCCCAATGGACAATAATTTAGGGACCGAGGGAGTACATTTCTTCTATTTATATTTCTTCAACTTGATATATGTGTATTGTACAAGATTAATTTTGTATATAAATATATTCTTATGCCTCAATTTATTTGATTGTTGTTGTCTTTGAATAGTTATAAACCAGTTGAAGGCAAATCTTGATAGGGCTTGCGATTCAAGGTGAGATTACATCTTATTGTTGTCTTTAATGTCCATGTTTTGTTGGATCTTGCTTTGTCTGGAACTTTATTGTGTAATACTGTTATATGATTCTAACCCTCATAGAGGGTTTATTTTTTTTGTAACTAGCAGGATGTAAATGAATGATGTTGATGCTGAATTTTGACATAGATTGGGAACCCAGGTTGGTTTAGCTTATACGGTTGATCAAAGTTCGGCTTTTTCTATCTTTTTGTAAAACTTTGGATTGCCATACAAGTCATTTGGCTAGAGAAATATAATAGCAATTGGCTTTATTCTTTTTTTTTTATGTGGGCTAAAATATTTTTATTCACATTCAAAAGTATATACTCCGTATTTTGTTTGTAATTGGATGCCTTCGTAGTAGTAAAGAAATTGGCTTTTAGACTTTCAGAGCTCAAATAAGGTTCGGTTTACAAATTGTGATGTAGGTGCTTATATAAGGTTTTGTTCAGGTGAAGCACACGTAAAAGAGCTGGACAGAGTGACGGGTAATGGAAACATGGGTGATGGTTTACGTATTTGCCTTAAGAGGCTTTTGAAACAACCTTCCAGCACGCTAACAGTTATTGCTAATTATTGTCATGGATTTCCTTTGTTACTTCTCTTGTTTGCTTTTATTTATATGTTTCTTGTTCTCTTTATGAAATTAATGTGTCAAGGTTCGTTGAACTTTAATATATAGATGCCTCTATAGGAAAATGGGAAACAGACTTCAGCTTAAGCAGACACTTCATTCCATCACCCCAAGGGTAAAATATAACAGTTGGTTAGTTCATATATGTTTCTTTCTTTTGTTAATAGTAGTTGTACATGAATACCAACTTTTTAATGTATGATACCATATTGGAGCGTTGTGATTAAGACTTGATCAGTATCTACAAATTACAGTAAGACATATTCACTCATTTGGTTCCAATATTTAGGTTTATTAAGTTGTACACTACACAAATTGTGATCAGGTATGGAACTCTCTGCGTTGGTGACAATTCTAAAATGCTTTTAATTGGTACAACTGAACTACTAGAAAATCAGTGATTAGGGACGGCAAAATCTGTCCCTAAACGGGTTTAGCAACGGATTTCCAACGGAAATAGGTCGACAGTAAAAACGGCCTCGGGAATATTTAGCAACAGATTTTGCGACAGAACTGAAATTAGCGACGGATCAGCGACGGACGTTTTGGGACGGATTAGCGACGGTCACTTTGGGACGGATTAGCGACGGGCACTTTGAGACGGATTAGCGACGGATAATTTGGGACAGATTAGCAACGGATACTTTGGAACGGATTAGTGACGGACACTTTGGGACGGATTAGCGACAGACACTTTGAGACGGATTAGCGACGGAACACTTTGGAATGGATTAGCGACGGCATGCACAAATTCGTCGCTAATGCTACTTTCCCTGTAAATTATTTTGTTTAAAAATCTTTTCCCAAATATTTTCAAATGGCGTCTTGTAGCAATTTAGTTTTGCCTATAGAAATTATATCCCTGAATCGATGTAGAACAATTTTGGTAAACCTTGGATTTACATTAAAGAAATTTGAAAGCTACCATTTTATTTTGACTAAATTTTGGAATTACATATAAACAAAAGCAAATCAGTAAACTACAATTTCATTTCCATCAAACTTTGAAATTACAAAGTAACCTTCCCTGCCAATTCATACCAAGATCTATTACATACACTCTGAAATCAAAAATTTAAGCGCTTCATAATTTGGTGCATCTGCTGCAAGATTTTTAAGATATAGATCTTGTTCTTCTCAACTAACTTCTTGCTTCTTCTTCTTTTCTAGATCTTGTTCTCCTCAACAAATTGCTTGCTTCTTCTTTTTTTCTTTATCAAAAGCGGCGGCTCCAAAAGTTTCATCCTGGACTTTGATTATCATATTTTTGATGGAATAGAAATAAATGAAAGTAAAATGAAAAATGGTAGAGTTATCTTTATGTGAATGATATATGGTGTCATATGATTGGTGGGAATTAGGTGTAGTGGATTAAGAATCGTGACCGTTGATATAGTGGGTCCATAGTAATGTAGTGTTTTCTGTTTTGGTTTTAGCCGCCTCAAATATTTAATATTTATATTTATATTTATTTATATTTATATTTATACGGAGTATTATATTTATATTTTATATTTTATTTTATACATTTAAATTATACTACGAAGAAGACAAAATCATGATTGGTGTACAACTCAAATATATACTCCGTATGTAAAAAATACTAATTTGAAGGTATATATCTAAAAAACTTAAAAACTCATATATCTGTGCGAGTAATGATTTATCAACCTACCATATTAACCTACCTTTCAACCTAAAATGATTTTCAACCTAACAATCAACCTACCATCTAACCTACCATTCTAGGATTATACATACGACAAACGTATAATATATTGATGTAGAGATGTTATATTTGATAGTATAAGTGTATTCTAAGATACTTTAGTACTTATACGTGTTCATTCGTACTCGTAAATGAAACAACCCAACCCGTATTCTATACGATAATTTTTTTTTTTTTATAATACACATTTACGCGCCAATTAAATATGTAAACCATTCCACAAGTTCCATTTAAACGTACATCAATTTAAATGTTTACAAAAGGCACGGAGGCCATTAATTAAGTTTTATACAAGTTTGACCCACTACAATGATAGTTTATAATCCAAACGACACTCGAGCACGGTTTGGGGCTAAACTATCCAAAACGTTAGGCCAAACTTCAAAAGCTATGCCAAAAGCACCCCATGTCAACATAAACGGGAGACAACTAATCCAACCGTATGCCCTTACCCTTGTCCAAGTCGGAACCTATAAAATGATAAACAACGAGAGGGTAAGCAATGCTTAGTGAGTGCAACAATTATACATGCATATATATATAACCTATCCATTTGCAATCACAACACCAAATACCCCATACGAACTTGTAACTCAATTAGCATGTCAACATACCCGTAACACTAACAAGTCGTACATTATCACACCAATTCATTAGCATATACTCAACTCAGTATATATATAATATGCTAAACAAAGCAACAATCTCAATATGGTTAACCAATATCGCTATGGTGCTACCGGCTCGGTGGTTCATACCATAACATTCACAAATAAATATGCTATATACACATACGTATAATTACTCCACTCACCTTGTCACAAGGATGATGATTTAGCACTTCCGAGCTTCTACCTAAATCATTAAGTGCACATTCAATTTCACAACTAGTGGGATTAACCACAATACTCCCACTTGAGCATTTAATGACCCAATTTGCATTAAATGACTAAACTACACACAACCGCCCATAAATGGCCAAGACTCGACTTTAATCACTAAGGCTAGTGAATTAAAGTCTACTAACTTCAATTAACACAAAACTTAGGGTAATCCATACCCATTTCATCTAATTAGGTCAACTAGTACATTTTGACCCATTTTATATTACTTCGACTCACAATCAAGTCAAACTTACTCATTAACACTTCTTTCATTAATCTTAAAGTGCATTAGTGACTAACAACACCATTTGACACTTACAACCTCAAATCATAATGCCAAAACCCTAGATTGTGGCTATTAGGGTTTCATTACAACAACACAACCCCAAATTCACCCATTTTACCCTCAAATGGGTCATACAAATCTCTAGTAACCAAAACCCTAGCCATTAACCAATTAAAACTTAAAACATAAAGTTAGAACTTACCAAGACTATCCTCTTGTAGCTAACAACAAGGAGAACAACTTTAATTCTTGCTCCTAGGTTTGATTCACAAATCTTCACCTTCAAATCTCAAGATTAAACTAAGTGAGTTTTGTGTTTTGGGAGAGAAATTGGAAAGAAAAGAGAAAATGAAAATGAAACAAATGGAACAAGTGGCTGTGATTTAATGCTCCAATCTGATCTACAAGCAAAAAGACCAAATTACCCCTAAAACCCTTTTAAATTGAGTAGAAATCGGAGTCAGAACAGCAGAGATGCCGCGGCGCGGCCCATTTGTCGCGGCCTGACTTATCGAAGGAAAAACGACCCCTTTTAACCCAACTTCTGATCCAGATTTGCTTGTTATGCCGCGGCGCGGACCCAATTGTCGCGGCGCGGCCTAAGGCTGCATCTGAACAGCTCGACCAACTTAAACAATTTTCGATTTTATTTAATTTGTACATTCCAAACCCGCTTCCTATATTCACCTAGCCTTCCACAATAGTCTCACAAGACTTAACGCTAACCAAACCCATGTTTAAACTTATACATGCACACATTATCAAGTATATATATATATATATATATATATATATATATATATATATATATATATATATATATATATATATATATATATATATACACACACACATATATTCATACATTTACGCATAAGCTAACGAGTTATAAACGTACAAATGATTAAGTAAGTACATTTCGATACGTACGGGAAAACGGGATGTTACAGTAAACTCGATAACAGCTCAATTTTTTTTTAAAAAAACATCCGTCTCAAATTCATCCCTAATACTCAGATTTACCGACGGATTAGGGACGGTCATATATTTATATATTTTTTTAAATTACGATTTAGACGAAAACGCATAGACACTTATTCTTAAATGCATATACACTAGTCAACAAACATTTTTAAAAAAAATACTAAGTAGCGTATAAATGTAAACACATGTACGGGCATTCATACATTCACTAACAACGATTATGGAATTTATATATAAAAACACTTGATCGAAGGTGTACATATGATGAACGTATAATATATTGATGTTTATATATTAGATTTATAGCATATGTTTATTCTAATAGATTTTGGTACGAATGCATCTATATTAGTTAGCAAACATTTTAAAAATATTAAGTAGCGATAAATGCAAACACGTACGAGTATGCATATATTTACTAACAACGATTATGGAACTTGTATATAAAAACATTAGATCAAGGATATACATCCGACAAATGCATAAAATATTGATGTATATATGTTATAATTAATAGTAAAAGTGTATTCTAAGATATTTTGGTACTTATACGTGTTCATTCGTGCTCGTAATCTCGATAATATCTCAATTATTAAAAACATCTGTCCCAAATCCGTCCCTAATTACCGACGGATTAGGGACGGTCATATATGTATATATTTTTTAAAATTACGATTTAGACAAAAATACATAGACACTTATTTCTAAATACATCTATATTAGTTAACAAATGTTTTAAAAAATACTAATTAGCGTATAAATGCGAACACATGTACGAATATGCATATATTCACTAACAACGATTATAAAACTTGTATATAAAAACACTAGATCAAAGGTATACATTCGAAAAACGTATAAAATATTGATGTATATCTGTTATATTTGATAGTAAAAATGTATTCGAAGACATTTTGGTAGTTATAAGTGTTAATTCGTGCTCGTAAACTCGATAAAATCTCAATTATAAAAAAACATCCGTCCCAAATCAGTCCCTAATTACCTACGGATTAGGGACGATCATATATTTATATATTTTTCAAATTACGATTTAGACGAAAACGCATAGATACTCATTCCTAAGTGCACCCATATTAGTTAACAAACATTTTAAAAATACTAAGTAGCGTATAAATGCAAACACATGTACGAGTATGCATATATTCACTAACAACGAACATGGAACTTATATATAAAAACACTAGATTAAAGGTATCCATTTTCATGGCATCATCATTTTACATTTTACGATCTCTCTCTCTCTCTCTCTCTCTCTCTCTATATATATATATATATATATATATATATATATATATATATATATATATATATATTGTCCCCTTTTTGGCCGGAGGTCTGCTGGAAACAATCTCTTTATCCGTCGAACATAGAGAGGGAGAAATCTCTCTACTCTTGTGAGTGTTTCACTCGAGGTGGAGAAATGACTTCTCTTTGTTCTATGGTAGAGGAAGGATTGTTTACGTCTCACCTCCCCCATACCCTATACATGTGGGATTGGGTATTGTTGTTGTTGTTGTACTAGATTAAAGGTATAAATCCGACAAACGTATAATATATTGATGCATATATGTTATATTTGATAGTAAAAGTGTATTTTAAGACATTTTAATATTTATACGTGTTCATTCGTGCTCGTAAACTCGATAAAATCTCAATTATAAAAAACAGCCGTCCCAAATCCGTCCCTAATTACCGGCGGATTATGGACGGATTATGGACGAATTTCTGGACGTAGCTAATCTGTCGGTAATCTGTCGCAAAATTTATATTTAGGGACAGATTACCGACGGACGAGTCGCCGTAGTTAATCCGTCGCTAAACCGACGCAAATGTGTTTTTTATGAGTTCGTTGGAAAGTCGTCAAAAATTCGTTGGTAATTAGGGACGGAATTAGAGGTCATCGCAAATTCGAAGCTAATTCCAGATTTTCTAGTAGTGTGATATATAATTGGATTTATGGTTGATCTTCAAAAATGATCAGTGTTTGTGTGTATGGTTGATCTTCAACTCAGAATGAGCCTATTGGAGATGGGTAGATGGATAGACATTGACGTTTTTTATGGACATAAGTTAGTAGTGAACTATATATCTATACTCTATACTATATATAATAACAAAACTAAAAATAGATCATTTTAAGTTGCTTCAATTAATCTTAACCATTCATTAATTAATGATCACTAATCTAGACCATCCATTTTTCACTAATCTTCATTATGACCTCATAATCAAGCACCTGATTTGTTTGATTACCACATTACCTTTTTATCAAAAAAATTGGGCGGCACAAACTTGATGATGTCGAATAGTGAGAAGTTTTTATGAATACTCGATCTTTAATGTTTAATATGTTTGGATAGCCGCATCGATCGAATCTTGATACACATCAGGTATATGATGCATATCGATTAAAATAATTGTTCCTCACCCACATCAGGTAATTAGGGTTTGCTAAATCATGGTGTGTATCATCCAAATAGGGTTTGTAAAATCAAAGGGTTTGTTTTAAATATCATCCAATTCAAGGTTCGTATGCATTTTTTTAATTATCTAAATTAGGTTATATGATTTTGAGTTATAAATGGGTTATATGATCTAAATTAGGTTATACGATTAGAATTAATAATATACACTATATGATTTCGATTACAGTATCATCTAATTCAAGGTTCGTATACATTTTTTTAAATCTAAATTTGCTTGAAATTGCCACTCCCACACATACGTCTGATGAATCCAATTTTGTTGGCGATCTTCAATTCAAGGTTCGTATGATTTTGTTTTATGCACAATGAATTCAGATTGTTTTGTATCAATTTAGGGTTTTTACTATATTGTTTCTTAATTAACCGGTGTTGGGGCTTTTTTTGTGTTCTAATGCAAAATAGTTCTGCTTTCGTTAGACTAAAGAACTTTGAAGTATTGCAGTTTAAAGAATGTATTCATTTAAGATTTTAGGTAATTAAGTTCAAAGCTCTACAACTGCTGTTCTGATCATGTAAGATTTTCAGAGCATGCTTTCACTAAAAAACACTTATGTATGACCATATGTTTAATTATCATTGACTATAGCCTATGAATGAGGATGGTCTTGAGCCTTTTTTAATATACCACTGACAGCGTAAATTTATGCATAAATTGAGGATTTATGATTCAAGATAAAAGATTATTTGATAAAGCTAGATGTCGCACAAAGTGTAATGGCATTTGGTGCTTCATGGACCATTACATGTTACCGTATGAAATGTGTCATGATTTATTAATGTGGTTCTGACATGATTTTTCATGTACCACAGGAGGCGCAGGACAATGTTGGGAAGTTATTGCGCACGACAATTTTCCAGGTACATTTGCTCATCGGGACATACTCAAACTAAATGGATCTAATCTTTGTTTGATGAGTATATGAAGAGTTGGGTATGTACGATACAAACATCAGGCATTACCCTTATGTCAAGGTTAAACGGGTCAGAAGGGTTGGAAGTCGCCCAAAGTGCGATCCTACATGTGTATAGTTAATGGATACTATAAACGCGTAAATTTGGTTATATTAAAAAGTTTCTCTGAGATGGACACAAATTTTGGTAACGCGGTTCCTTAAGTATCTTAAAAAAACAACCCATGTGATTCGCCCTCGCACCGCGGGGCATCCCTATCACTTGTTATATTCAATATAATATGAATAATTTCGTAGATTATTTCAATTGCTAATTGTGGAAATACTTGGCATACTAATTTGAATGAAACGAATTATCATTCACTCGAGAAGGTAAATATAAATTTAAGAAAACTATAGTTGTTTGTATTATTTGAGATCCTTTGAATAGATTGAATTATAGGAGTTGGAGCGAAAATTTAAACTGTGAGAGGTTAGTAAAGAATTTAGAGAAATTTCGAAGGTAAATAAGGTTCTCCAAATAAGTTTTATAATAATATCTCATTTTAAAAAACCTTTTTGTCAACCATAAGGGTATTCCGATTGTGAGACTAAAGAAGAGATAATAATAACATGGCTGATCTTGGTCGACTTGCGTATTTGATCTTCAAATGATTCATGACCAAATACGTTGATATTTCATTTTGATGTGAACCACTTGTCAACATGGTTTTGAAGTAGTGTAGAGAGGGAACTATATCGGGGTTTGCATTTGTATAAACATTTACATTTGACCATTTCATTTGATTCAGAATTATTTTTAAATCGATTTACCGAGATGGGAAGATGGACTAGGCTAGGTTGCCCTGCTAGCACAATTTATGTTTATATTTATATAAATTTATAAATACATAACGTGTTGTGTTCTTCATTATGAAACAGTTCTTATACAATACAAATCTTAAATGGTGAATATACAGCTGT
Source organism: Rutidosis leptorrhynchoides (assembly GCF_046630445.1). Classification (NCBI taxonomy): domain Eukaryota; kingdom Viridiplantae; phylum Streptophyta; class Magnoliopsida; order Asterales; family Asteraceae; genus Rutidosis; species Rutidosis leptorrhynchoides. The sequence continues at coordinate 58,553,416 of NC_092343.1, forward strand.
ATGTAGTTGTATATATAAAAATAAACCTTTCGCAACTTTTAACACGTTTCACCCTTTCTATATATGGCTATCTATTTTTCTGAACCACCATATGACCCGTTTAAGATTAACACAACACAAATAGGCATATTTATTAGTTAATTGTGCATTTTATTCTGCGGGATGTAAATCCACCTGTTAGAAGTTTACGGTTGTTAATTAAAAAAGATTAGAATGAATTTATTTATTTGTTTACCTTTTTACAACTATCAAATATTGAAAAGTTGGCTAGAGAAAGCGATGCAAGAGCTTTGACATATTTGAACAAGGATGCTGAAGGGAAACTTGGACCACTAGAACTCAAATCTAACCTTTTTTATTTGCAATTATTGCGACGACCTGCAATAACTCTCAAGCTTAAATGCTCCATTGTACACTTCCAAATCATTATTTTACAAACTTTTGTCTGTTGTTTATCTTCAGGTTTAAGAGGCAACACTCTTTGCCTTTTAAGCAGAACTGTGGTAAAACTTTAATTACAAGTTGTTGACAACTACCAGGGACAATCACAAAAGGCATCCTTTTAGGTAACACTTACTATATAGTTAAATAAGAATGAAGATGCTACATCCATGTACTCCCATGATATTTAATGATCGCCGTGCTAGAGGGTACAATGCACTAATGCATCTTTAAGGACTAAAATTTCCCACTTTAATTGTTTTCAGTATGTAAGTAGTATCTAGATTTAATTTAATTTTGTAATAGATTGTTGTTTTAGTCTAACTGGTGACTAAGGGTTTATGACACACATACAACTTGGATCATATATGTATCTTGGTGATAAATAATATCTTTTATATGTTGTAAATTTAGATGCTTTGTAGTTATTCAGCTTTATTACTCTGTATATGATTTCTTTTCGGTTAACTTATTTCTTTTTCTTATCCATATAAACCCAATCGAATAAACCCAATCGAATAAGAACATGTTGGATTGTAGATGTTGGTTCATGTTTTTATACAAATACGTGCTCCGAATTGTAAAAAAATGATCTTTAATTGCAAAAGTTGGTCTGCATTTTTATGGTGCTGCAGGTAATATATATTTACAATCTATACATTTTGTTTTAATTTTTTGTAACTATTATTCCTTAGAGATAACAAAATTGCTTATTGTTGCCGGGTGATAAATTGGAGACCTGAAGTTTCATTATTGCGGATAATATATATTTGTAATCTCGACAATCCCGAATTGTCAAATGTCGATGGTTAATTTGTTGGTATGAGGTTTTGAACATCATTGCGATAGAATCTATCGGATGGTGATGAAACTAAAACCACTGGTATTTAAGTATATAAAAGCTCTTTAAATTACTTTTTATCAAAAAGAAACTAGATTCTTATGTGATAATGCATTTTTAGTAATCATATTTAGCAATATACACATTCGAGTAACAATTTAAAAAGACTTAAATTAATTTTACTTGGTTTGGCAATATTTCGACTAGCATTAATTTTACTTGGTTTGACCCATTGACCCAATACCCATCTCGTCCGTACCACTTATTGTTCCAATTCTACAGTTGTATCATATTCTTCCTACTGCCACTTGCGTTCAGTTTTGAAGTATGTTGATGTCAAAGCAGAGGGGTATAAAATACTATTAAATTTTAGCAGAAAATACTATTAAATACGATACAATTTTACACAAGATATTTATTTATTTATAGAATGGATATACTTAAACCTTGCTACAACACTTATAGGCAGTGTACCTAATCGTACAGTAGTGTAGTTTTTAGTAAGTCCGGTTCGTTCCACAGGGAAATCTTTAAACAAAGCTCAACGCTATATTAGTTTACTTTTATAAAAATTCAAATATATATATAAGTAATATTATTATTATAAAGGGGGGTTTTTACCGTTTAATGACCGGTTTGTCGATTTTAAAACTTTAGTCGCAGTTAAAACCTAATGTAAAATATAAATACAAGACTAAAATTAAAGCGTAAAGTAAATAACGATAATGAAATTGCGAATAATAAAAGTGCGATAAAATTAAATTGCGATAATTAAAAGTACGATAATTAAAAATGCGATTAAATAAAATAACAATAAATAAAAGTGCGATAATTAGAAGTGCAATTAAATATAAAATAAAGGAAATTAAATATGAAATAAAAGAATTATGCTTATTTAAACTTCCGTAATCATGATGTTTGACGTGTTGATTTTAGTTTTATTCCCTTGGGTTAATTGTCCTTTGTCCTGGATTATTCAATATGTCCGTCTGGTTTTTGTCCATAACAGTCCATCAGTCATAAATATAAATTGCAAGTGTCCTTGTCAAATTATTATTATACCCGAAGATAAATATTCCAACTAATTGGGGATTCGAATTGTAACAAGGTTTTAATACTTCGTTTAATGAATACACCAGGTTATCGACTGCGTGTAAACCAAGGTTTTACTACTTTGTTAACAATTACACCAATTACCCTTGAATGTAATTTCACCCCTGTTTTAATTATTCTAGTGGCTATTAATCCATTCCCGTGTCCGGTTAAATGAACGATTATTCGTACATATAAATACCCCGCCCATCGTGTCCGATCGAGTGTATATGGTAATTTATAGGGACGCCCAATTGTAAATCTTTATATTAACATTAACAAACTTTCATTTAGTTAAACAAATATAAAGCCCATTAATAGTCCATAGTCTAGTTTCCACAAGTGTCGTTCTTTTATCCAAACCCCAATTATGGTACAAAGCCCAATTACCCAATTTTAGTAATTAGCCCAACATCATGATTACTTCGTTTTAAACAAGCATAATAATAACTTAGCTACGAGACATTAATATAAAAAGGTTGAACATAACTTACAATGATTAAAAATAGCGTAGCGTTACACGGACAGAATTTCGACTTACACCCTTACAACATTCGCTAACATACCCTTATTATTAGAATTATAATTAAAATTAAAATATAAATTATAAATATAAATATATATTACTTATGAAGAGGAAGAGAAAAAAGATGTCTTAAACTCGTCAGAAAACTGGCTTTTTATAGGACCTGACCAGCAATCTCACACCATGCGACTCGCATGGTTTTGTGCTTTTGGCCATGCGAGTCGCATGGCCACCCTGGATCCAGCCAAATGCTTTTGTTTTCTTCTTTGTCGACGTAATATAATAATAATAATATATATAATATATAATTATATATAATTATATATATATTATATTATATTCTTGTGCATAGTAGACTAGATATCTTTGGTCCGTTGCGTCGGGCGTTTCTTCTTGGCTCAGGTCCCGGTTCCGGATTTTCGGACGTCCTCGCGTATTATTTTAAATCGCGTACTTTGCGTTCCGCAACTTGTACTTTTGTCATTTTGAGACGTTCCTTATCAATATTTTGAACCTTTTTAATTGTATCTTGTACTTTTTAGCTCTTTGGACCTTTTTGTCTTCAATTTGTCGAATCTGTCTTTTGTCTTCACCTTTTATTATTTAAACGAATATCACTTATAAATAGAACAATTGCAACTAAAAGCTTGTCTTTCTTGAGGAATAATGCTATGAAATATATGTTCGTTTTTAGCATTATCAAATATTCCCACACTTGAGCGTTGCTTGTCCTCAAGCAATATTGTCTTGAAATACTAGAATCACTTCTTTATTCTTCACACTTTGTACATCAGTGATTTCTATACGGCGGTATAAACAATGGTAGTAACGATATGGTTTACAGTCCCACATGACTATAAAAATTTAGATCCATTAAGGAAATTGGATCTTTATGAAAACATTTGATCTTTCGAAATCTAGTTTTTTTACCCTAGATAAGTTTTCCGGAATAACCCTTTACCGGTGTTTGCAAAATATTTTTGTGGGTTTGGTGGGTTTCAGATTTGAAAATTTTAGCTCAAAACTTGCGGTTTTGTGTCACCCACTTGCTAACCTTGTATTTGGAAAGCAACACGTCCAGTTTACTTGTTCCGTATATTACCTTTCGGTAAACTACCGTCCGGTTGTAAAGGAAAGCGTTGAACAAGCAACTGTTAAGGCAATGTCTCGTGACATGCTTTTGATTATGGCCTATAACGTGTCGGACGCAATTACTATCCTTGGTAGGAGCAATAGTAAAGCTCACCCTTATAATTTGTCGGTTTGGCACAAGGTCCTGTCTTTGACCATGTTATGCAACCACCGTTCTTACGGTTGACACCCGATTTAGTTCAGGTGACCTAATGAATTCCAGATGAATTCCTAGGATTTTACGTTCAATGGTAATGAACGCATTGAAAATAGGGTTTTCAGAAAACAAATCGGTTTATAATTTTGATCAAAATATTTTCTCGTTCAAGCTCGAGTTTAGATGTCATTGAATTCCATGAGTTTGAATTCTCAATCTTTAAGGTCAATCTCTAGGATTGAGTAATATCAGTCTTAAAAGCTGATTTTTAATCTTTAAGGAGATTATCCTTTCTGGGGATCTGATTCATTAGTCTTATCCTGCTAATTTGCACGGTGCCCCCCCATTGTACGAGATAAATCCTTCTCATGGTTAGGATAAATCTGACCACTTGGCGACCCTGTTTTATGCTGAGGTCCGTGGATTTCCTGCTGATTTTAGTGATGACTTTTCTAGATTTTTCGTCAACCTACAGCTGGTCTGGACGACAACTTCATGACCTAAATCGAGAAGCGCGTTTCTTTTTCGGAAGACTTTACTTCCTTTTAATGATGGAATTGATTCATCGTGTAGATCCATCTCTTCTTTTCTTTCATCGGGTAAAACAGTTTAGTTTAGTTCAAAGCAAAAGTATTTTTAGTTATTTGTTACAGATATATGTGACATATGTTTAAAATAACTTGGTAAATTTTCCCACACTTGGCTTTTATTTTCCTTTTTATCGTCCTCTATTCCATTTTAAATGAATTTTAACATTTTAGTTTGTTTCTCAATTTATGTCCTTTCCGAGGTAACAATAATTTCGGTGTTAAAACCTAGTTTTATCGTTCATAAATATGTATAAACATGATTTGAATTCATTTAATTGAAAATTTTTTTAAAATTTTACTAGAATTGGGTAGTCAGTATATAAGACTAGTGCTGTTCTTTTTTATCAGAGAGCACTAGATTCTAATACAACTACTGCTTTACTAGTATTTTTAATGGTAACCAAGTGTTTAATATAAAAATTTTAAAATCCGAAAGAATTTAACCCCTTCCCACACTTAAGATCTTGCAATGCCCTCATTTGCAAGAAATCAGTAACAATTTAAATTATTGAGGGTGATTTGTGTGAAAATGATTAAATTTTTACCAAAGTTTCCAAATATATTGGCGTTTGTTTGCTGAATGATAAATGGTGCACGTCATTTGTTCATTCCGTCTTGTTGTTATTTCACATACATTTTGCATCATTGTCGTCAAAATTACTTGCTTTTGCTGAACTTAATGCCAGTCTTTGAAAATGCTTTGTTTTACCCTGTTTTGTGCATAAAATAGAATACATACAATACAAATATAATCATACATGCAATTTGAAATGGAACTTTGGCATCCCACTTTCAAACTATAAGAAAAATATTAGTACACAATAATAATAAGAATATCAAACATTACATAAACGTAATAAAATGTTAAGTGTTTTAAAAAAAAATAAAAATAAAAATTACCAACTTATCTCTACTGATCAGGAGGTGGGTTAGGAGGATAATTAGGATAGGGATCCCAATTCATGTTCGCGTCCGGGTTCCATGGCTGATTATAGGTGTACTGGTATGCTGCGTCATAATCATATGAATCATAGGGTGGTCTCATCTCTGGCTGATGTGCGGGATAGTATGCGGGTCGGGTCGGATAATACATCTCGCCAGGCTGCAACTGGCTTATAATTTGGCGCTGATGATAATCCCATCGGCCATGCTCTCGTTGCCGGGAATGCTCGTAGTCATTCCGGCGTTGCCATGCCTCGTACTGCATATGCCTATCATAGTTCGTCATGTATTCATCCTCCATACGAATGCCTAAATCAAGAGCAGTCTCCCGAACAACTCCTATAATGTTGTTCGTCTCCTCCATCTCGTCATCCGAACCTCTCTCTACCTGTCGCTGAGGTCCCTCGTATCGATATACCCGACCACGTCTCATCAATAATACCCTTGCACCGTGATAAAGGTTTGAACTTATAGTTTCACCTCCGTCCTCTATTTCGTTCATTGGACCCCCTTGGTGCTTATCTACACCTAAATACTCTCCAATGAGAGTAATGAAAATACCACCACCTATAATACTCCCCGATTTCATCCCCGAAACTACATTAGCGAGATAATAACCAACACAATAGGGAATGTTAACGAAACTCCTCGGGTCTCTAATACACTTGAGGTAGAACAAATCGTTTACGGTCAATTTCTCCTTATTCCTACCCCTTTGTGTAATTGTGTTTGCTAAGAATCTATGAATCACCCGGAGTTCAGCTCTGTCTATATCTAAGTATGTATGATTTCCACTGGCGTGAAATTCATTAAAGTGTGACATACGCCTCCAGACAGCGTTAACATCAAATTCCCTATCTACCCTTTCTCCTTGGGCAATCAGGCTATTACAGTCGGGGCTCAAAAGTTCAGCAGGGGTGTAAATCTGTAAGGCCCTGGCTAAATCTATCATGGACATTCTGTACATGCGTCCACCTAACAGAAATCTAATAAAGCTTCTATCATCTATCCTCCTAACATCACTGTTTAACTTAATAGTACTAAGTAATTCTATACACCATTCCCTATATATTGTTCTACGAATGGAAAATAGGCGCATCCAATCGTTAAACTGAGAATTACCATACCTTTGCACCAATAATCCCCGAATTGGTTCGGCAAGGTCAACTGTTTCCAAAGGTACCCAGTCAATTGCCCTTGGCATTTCAACAACCTTATTGTAGAGAATGTGCATGTTCTTTTGATAATCTGGATATTCTATCCAACACCGATCAAATCTCAGATTTGGGTGTAACTGATCTTCATTAATGTCTAAGCTCAGAATCCTTTGATGTGGAGCGAATTGACGAAACTGATTCATGAATAACTGATCTTGATCGTGATATGGAATATGTTGCTCCTCCTGTTCTTCTTCTTCTTGTTGCATATGCTGTTCTTGTTCATGAAACATTTCCGGTTCGGGCTCTGGTTGCCTGGATGATGATGCTCCTGAACCTCCAGTATCGGCTTTCTGCAAAACACATTAAACACAAAATTTGTGCATCCAAATATGCATTAGTGTTAACAAAATAATAACGTGAAACAATTATGATGACATGTTCAATTCATAACACATTTTATACACATTTTCTTAACAATAACAATTCTACATTTTTACATACGAAAAATGTATACAATGTTTTATCACATTTAAACTCTTAAACATGTCAACAATAATCATTATAGCAATTAAACACTTGTTACATGGCATTCAAATCAAACTAGTGCTCATTTTCATATTTTTGTCAAGTCTACACTTTGTCAAATAAGCATATACGAAAAATGTACATCAAGTTCATAAGTATTTATCTCAAATAACATGCCAAAATAATCACTACTAGCAATGAAACAAGTTTCAAATGGCCTTTATATCAAATTATCCAAGTTCATGAATTTTTAGACTTAAAAAGTCCACTTTAATTCTCAAAAACATGTTTAGGCTCAAAGTTTGGATCAATTAACTACCTAAACATGTTACACTACTTAATTTAGTAACAATTCATGACAAAAATCGGCCATAACCTGTTTATATCAAAAAGCCCCAAATTGCTCAAGAACACAAACCCTAGATTCTTAAAAATTTGAAGTTTTTAGCTTCAATTCATGTTAAATAGCTTCTATCTAGGATATACATGCATAATATAACAACAATTTAGCTCTAATTACACCTGAATTTAACAAAATCAAAATATAAATTTTCTAGCTCAAGAACACAAAAATTCGAATTTAAAGAGATTAGGGGTGAAATCTTTACCTTTCTCCTGAAGGGGTTGAGACTACTGAATCTAGGCATGATTATTGTGAAGTTTTGCAAGAAATTTGGTGAAAATTGGTGAAAAATTGAGAGGGTTTTGGAGATGGTTCGTGTATATGTGTGTGTAATGTGAGAGACAGAGCAGCTCGCTGGAAGTTTTGATCCTGTCCAGTATTTTATGGCCATGCGAGTCGCATGGCCTTCTGCCCATCCCCATGCGACTCGCATGGGGGTCAATTCCCAGGTATTTTTTTTTTTTTTTTTTTTTTTATATATAAACCTTAAACTTTTTAGAACATAAAATTTAATAAAATTTTAAAAATTTTGTTTCTTTTTAAGACGAGGTCGTTTCGGGACTATGCCCTAGTCCGTCCCTCGACAAAATTTTAAAATTTGTCTTTTTGTAGCGATTGTTTTAAAAGCTAAGATTTTTGGGTTTTTTAATGTTTTTGGCATACTTTAAATCAATAAGATTAAAAATAATGATAATAAAAGTTCTCGTCCCTCCCTCGGGTAAAGCAATTTCGGTTCAAAGACCTAGTCTTCAACTTACGACGAATTTTAAAAATCATATTCTTAACTTAATGAGATAAAGTAAATTTTTTTGTTTTTAAATTCACACAACTTAAATATAGAATTCAAAATTAATATTAAAAATTCACACCAAACTTAAAATTTGAAATGCATAAAATTAAAAATTAATATTTTAAAAATTAAAAATTCACACCAAACTTAATTTAAAAATTTATAAATTCATATCAAACTTATATTAATTTTTCAAAGATTTACAATTTTAAATATATTGTTTTTATAAAGTTTACAATATTAATTTAAGGTTTAAATATTAAGATTAAAAACATAATAAAATTAAAAATCTTTTTGTCTTTTTATCCCACTTTAATCAATCAAATATTATCAAAAATATGCGCCCCTCTTTTCGGTAAAGTAATTTCGGTTCCAAGACCTAATTTAACTCATGACGAATTTTTAAAATATTTTGGGTTGATTGATTAAAGATATTTATACCTTAAGAATAAACGTTAAATTTCGCAGTGATGTAATAAATTTTTGAACAATATCAATAATTTCGGTCGCCAAACCTAATTTTATTTAATACCAATTTAATACTTTTTAGCGAAAAAATTAGCGTTTATTATCAAAAGGTTAAAAATAAAAACTGTACAGACATACCTGTGAAATAGATTTCTTAGTTATATGATCTATTATATTCATAAGATAGTCGGTTTAATTGGTCTTCCATGGCTGCATAGGCGTAACCTCGAGCATTCATTGTCTTTTCTTCTAAACATATGAACGGTCCGTCTCTGCATAAAGTAACAAATTCGGTATTTGAATAGGTTTGATTATTTGAACATTTACCTCCATGTGACCATTTTCCGCATTTGTGACATCGTTCTAGGTGTCGTGCTCTTCTTTTCGCTGCGGATTTTGATTTTCCTTTACCAAATTGTAACTTATTATCTTCGCATCTGGATCCTTTTCTAACTCCGTCCATTCTTTCTCTGATTACTGATACTATTTCACTCGGGAGTATGTCATTATTACGTTTAGTGATCAAAGCGTGTAGCATTAGACCATGGTTTAGTTCACAGGCAGTCTTCATTTCGTAAAAACCTAAAAAAAAAATAAAAATTCAGAATGGGGGGAGAAGACTAGTTCTTTAGGGTCTGCTAGGGAAAGACCATACGTGTTCCATTTTCGAGAACTACACGAAAACAGACAATCTAACTCTAACAGAAATATATATTATCCTTTAAAGACTTGATTCTCCCCACACTTAGTTAGCTGTGGTGTCGAAATTGTGATTAACTTCGTTGTCGACTTCCATCGGACCATGTATGTAATGTTTAACTCTGTGACCATTAACTTTAAATTCAATCCCATTTGAATTTATCAATTCTATCGTTCCGTATGGGAAAACTCTTTTGACTATAAATGGTCCAGACCATCTTGATTTCAATTTTCCAGGAAATAGCTTGAATCGTGAATTGAAAAGAAGAACTCTGTCTCCTTCTTTGAATTCTTTTGATCTTCTGATTCTTTTATCATGCCATTTCTTCGTTCTTTCTTTATAGATTAACGAATTTTCGTATGCTTCATGTCTTAATTCTTCTAATTCGTTTAGTTGACTTAATCGTAGACGTCCGGCTTCATGTAAATCAAGATTACATGTCTTCAAAGCCCAAAATGCTTTGTGTTCAATTTCTACTGGAAGATGACATGCTTTTCCATACACAAGTCTAAAAGGTGTGGTTCCAATTGGAGTTTTGTAGGCTGTTCTAAAAGCCCAGAGTGCATCCTCCAATTTAATGGACCATTCCTTTGGATTTGATCCTACGGTTTTCTCAAGAATACGTTTTAAAGCTCGGTTTGTATTTTCAACTTGTCCACTTGTTTGTGGATGATATGCGGTGGAGATTTTATGAGTTACTCCATATCTTTTAAGAACTTTTTCAAGTTGATTATTACAAAAATGAGTACCCCGATCACTTATTAAAGCTTTCGGTGTTCCAAACCTTGCAAAAAGACGTTTTAAAAAGTTGACTACAACTCGTGCATCGTTAGTTGGGAGAGCTTGTGCTTCCGCCCATTTAGATACATAATCAATGGCTACGAGTATATATAAATTATTATGAGATTTTGGAAATGGACCCATAAAGTCAATACCCCAAATGTCAAATACTTCACATACTTGGATGACATTTTGTGGCATTTCATCACGTTGACTTATTTTTCCGGTCCTTTGACATGCATCACAAGATTTGCAAAGAAGGTGTGCGTCTTTGTAAATTGTAGGCCAATAGAATCCAGCTTCATAAACTTTTCTTGCTGTTAGTTGAGGCCCATAATGCCCTCCTGTTGGTCCTGTGTGACAATGGTTTAAAATTTTACTCGCTTCATCTCCAAATACACATCGGCGTATTATTCCATCGGGACAACTTTTAAACAGATGTGGATCTTCCCAGAAATAGTGTTTTATATCACTGAAGAATTTCTTTCGTCTTTGGTACGATAATCCTTTTTCAAGGAATCCACAAACTAAGTAGTTTGCATAGTCTGCAAACCATGGGATTTCTTTATAATCTATCTTCAATAGATATTCATCAGGAAAGTTGTCTTGTATGGCCGATTCATTCAGAACTTCTAATTCGGGATTTTCAAGACGAGAAAGATGATCAGCGGCGAGATTTTCTGCTCCTTTTTTATCTCGGATTTCAATATCAAACTCTTGTAAGAGTAAGATCCAACGGATTAATCTTGGTTTAGCATCTTGTTTTGAAAATAGGTATCTAAGAGCAGAATGGTCGGTATAGACCACCGTTTTTGCTAGAACGAGATATGATCGAAATTTGTCAAAAGCAAAGACAATAGCAAGGAGTTCTTTTTCAGTAGTTGTATAGTTCGTTTGTGCTCCTTGTAATGTCTTACTAGCATAATATATAGGTTGAAATCGTTTTTCAATCCTTTGTCCTAAAACGGCTCCCATTGCAAAATCACTTGCATCGCACATTAGTTCAAATGGTAGATTCCAATTTGGTGTTATCATGATCGGCGCATTAGTGAGTTTTTCTTTAAGAATATTAAAAGATTTGATACATTCATCTGAAAAGATGAATGGCGCATCCTTTTCTAGGAGTTTATTCATAGGAGTGGCAATTTTAGAAAAATCTTTTATGAAACGTCGGTAAAAACCGGCATGCCCTAGAAAACTCCTAACTCCTCTAACATTTGTGGGATGTGGAAGTTTAGCAATTACATCTACTTTAGCTCTATCCACTTCAATTCCTTCTTTTGAAATTTTATGTCCAAGAACGATGCCTTCTTTAACCATGAAATGGCATTTCTCCCAATTAAGTACTAGATTTGATTTTTCGCATCTAATTAGCATTCGTTCCAGATTAACTAGACATGATTTAAATGTATCACCGAAGACTGAAAAGTCATCCATGAATACTTCCATGCATTCTTCTATCATGTCGTGAAAAATCGCCATCATACACCTTTGAAAGGTTGCAGGGGCGTTACAAAGTCCAAATGGCATTCTTTTGTAAGCAAAAGTACCATAAGGGCACGTGAATGTGGTTTTCTCTTGGTCCTCGGGTGCTATTGGAATTTGAAAATATCCGGAAAATCCATCTAGAAAACAATAGTAACTATTTCCGGCTAATCTTTCCAACATTTGATCTATGAAAGGTAAGGGAAAGTGATCTTTTCTGGTGGCGTCATTTAATTTTCTATAATCAATACATACACGCCATCCTGTTACAGTCCTAGTAGGAATAAGCTCATTTTTCTCATTTGTAATGACAGTCATGCCACCCTTCTTCGGCACGCATTGAACTGGGCTTACCCATGGGCTATCAGAAATTGGATATATCAAACCTGCATCTAGCAGTTTAATAATCTCTTTTTTAACTACATCTTGCATATTAGGATTTAGTCTTCGTTGGCGTTGCACATACGTTTTATGACCTTCTTCCATAAGGATTTTATGTGTGCAATACGAAGGACTTATTCCTTTAATATCATGAATCTTCCATGCAATGGCTGGTTTATGAGCTTTCAACACAGAAATGAGTTGTGATTTCTCATTTTCAGTAAGAGAAGACGATATTATTACAGGTAATTCAGATTCACCATGTAAATAAGCGTATTCCAAATGGTTTGGAAGTGGCTTTAACTCTAATTTCGGAGGTTCTTCTATCGATGATTTATAACGATATCTGTCTTCTTCTTTTAGCATTTGAATTTCTTCTGTTGTTGGTTCATATCCATTAGCTATAAGTGTAGCTAACATTTCAGCTTCATCAATTGGTTCATTACCTTCTCCTAAAGAACATTCTCCCGTTCCTTGTAATTCTGGAAATTCTTCTAATAATTCTGCATGTGCATCTATAGTTTGAATATAATAACATGTATCATCTGCAGATTGTGGTTGTTGCATTGCTCTATCAACTGAAAAGGTAACACTCTCATCCTCTATACTTAGGGTCAGTTTCTTACCGAACACGTCTATCATTGCTTTAGCCGTGTTTAAGAATGGTCTTCCTAATATGAGAGGAACTTGAGAATCTTCTTCCATGTCCAAAACAACAAAATCTACTGGAAATACTAAAGTACCAACTTTAACTAGCATGTTTTCCATTATCCCTCTAGGATATTTTATTGATCTATCGGCTAGTTGTATGCTTATTCTGGTTGGTTTCAATTCTCCAAGGTCTAGTTTAGCGTATAGTGAATACGGCATTAGATTTATACTAGCACCTAAGTCTGCCAATGCTTCTATTGAACTAAGACTACCCAGAAAACATGGAATTGTGAAACTTCCTGGATCAGATAGTTTTTCTGGTATCTTATTCAACAGCACTGCTGAACAATTTGCATTCATAGTAACAGCCGAGAGTTCTTCCATTTTCTTTCTATTTGTGATTAGATCTTTCAAGAATTTAGCATATCTTGGCATTCCTGAAATCACATCAATGAAAGGAAGATTTACATTTATCTGTTTAAACATATCCAAGAATTTGGATTGCTCGGCTTCAAGTTTTTCTTTCTTCATTTTACTTGGATAAGGAAGTGGTGGTTGGTATGGTTTAACATAAGGTTTATCCTTAACTGTGTTATCTTCATTAACCTTTTCAACTACCGGTTCTTTTTCCTTATCTTGATCAGGTTGTGGTTCTTGTGGAGTAGGAATAGTTTTATCAGAAGTTACAGGTATTTCAGGTGGTTTAAGTGTTGTACCACTTCTTGTGGTAATAGCTTTAGCTGTTTCATTCCGGGGGTTAGCATTTGTATCACTAGGTAAACTTCCCGGTTTTCTTTCACCTATTAACCTTGCTAGGTTACTTACTTCTTGTTCCAGATTTTGAATAGAAGCTTGTTGATTTCTAAATGCTTGAGCATTTTGTTCATTTGTTTGTTTTTGAGATGTGAAAAACTGCGTTTGAGTTTCAACTAGCTTCGTCATCATATCTTCTAAATTCGGCTTTTTATCATCGGTTTGTTGTGGTGGTTTGTTTTGAAAATTCGGTCTTTGCTGATTGTAAGTATTATTGGATACTTGTTGATTGCTAGGACCTTGTTGGTTGTTGTATGGAATATTTCGGTTATAATTCTGGTTTTGATTGTAAATCGGTCTTGGCGGTTGATAATTATTCTGATAATTATTTCCAGGCCTTTGGTTTATGTATGAAATATTCTCTCTTTGTTCCATTGTTAATTCAATACTGAGACAATCTTTTGTCAAATGTGGTCCTCCACACTGCTCACAACTAATTCGTATTGAGTGAATATCCTTAGTCATCTTTTCCATTCGTCTCTCCACAGCATCTATCTTTGCGGAAATGGAATCTAAGTCATGGCTAGAATCGGCTCTAGCTGCTTTAGATGATCTAATGATATCTTTTTCTTGGTGCCACTCATGCGAGTGGGAAGCAGTATTATCAATAATTTTGTAAGCATCAGTTTCGGTTTTCTTCATAATAGAACCACCAGCTGCTATATCTATATCTTTCCTTGTAGTGATGTCGCATCCTTGGTAGAATATTTGTACTATTTGACAGGTGTCTAAACCATGTTGCGGACATCCTCTTAACAACTTTCCATATCTTGTCCACGCCTCATATAGAGTTTCATTTGGTTTCTGTGTGAACGTAACAATTTCTGCTTGAAGTCTTACGGCTTTAGATGCAGGAAAGAATTGTTTAAGAAATTTGTCAATTAAAACGTCCCATGTATCAATCGCCCCTTCAGGTAACGATTCCAACCAATCTTTGGCTTCTCCCTTTAAAGTCCAGGGAAATAACATGAGATATATTTGTTCATCCTCCACTTCTCGTATTTTAAATAGTGTGCAGATCCTATTAAAGGTACGTAGATGTTCATTTGGATCTTCCTTCGGCGCACCGCTAAATTGGCATTGATTAGTCACCATGTGTAGAATTTGTCCTTTGATTTCATAATCTGGCGCATTAATGTCTGGATGAGTGATTGCGTGACCTTGGCCAGTGCGTTTAGCTCTCATTCGGTCTTCCATACTTAAAGGTTCCAGATTCTCCATAATTGAATTTGTGGAATCGGTATCACTAGATGATTCTGATTTAATGGTTCGTTCCTCAACAATCTCTGTTTGAATGATTTGTGGTTCCGGAGGAAAGTTTAGTGGTTCAGGATCTATGAACCGTTCCTGAATATTTTCTGGATTCTCAATTGTGAGGTTTGTTTCAAAAACTGGATTATCGGAAATTTGAACTGAAGTACTTGGTCGACTGGATGACGATTCTAAAGAAAAATCAACGGCGGTTATATTTGTTAAACGATGTCTTGATCTAGTTACAGGTGGTGAACGTACAAACGGTGGTGAACGTCTTGCTCGGTGCATTCACTGAATATCCTATTAGTTTTTAAAAGGAAAGAAAAATTATAATAAGTTATCCAATCAATAGACTTTTCTGATTTTGCCCACGTTTCGAATAGCCAAAAGATGCAGCAGAGGGGCAGGATTCGTTTGGTCTCAATATAATTGAGGACTGTTTGGCTCCAATAACCCGGTCCACGTACAAATCCAACTATTACTACGAACCAGAAAATTTTGATGTCTATCAATTTAACCACTTAAAATAAATTTTCGTAATTTTAAGAAATTTAGAGAAGAAGTAGAAAAAAAATCTAAGTCCTAAAAACTAGAATGGCGAGAAATAAGAAAGAAAAAGATTGCGCGTCGAAAAATGTCGAAAAAGAAAAAAAATGGTTGAAAAATAAAAAGTGACGGAAAAAATAAAAGAAACTTATAAAAACTTAAAAATACTTAACTAATTTAACCTTATTACTACAACTAACTTAAAATTATAATCGCAAATTGAAATTACTAATTGGAATGATAATTGGTACATAGTAAAAGGTCTAAAAATATTAAAGCTTACAGGAAAAACTAAATCCCAAATGGAAATAACTTAAAAAAGAAACTTAAAACGTAAAAAGGCGTCGCAAAATTCTAAAGCACCTAAATCTTAGTCTAAAGAAAAAGCACTTAAGGAATTCTACGGCAAAGCCTAAAAATTTAGGAGTAAAAATAACTATAGCAAAAACTAAGTTTAAAATTAAATATGAGCGAAAAATATAAATATTACGCTACAACGATTAAAAAGGGACAAAATATAAAAGTTATAAAAAGTTATAAAAATATTAGATTTTATAAAAATATTATTTTTATATTTTATAATAAAAGTATTAAGTAAATAAATAATAAAAGTAAATAAAAGTAAAAATAACTAAATAAATTAAACTTAATTATAATAATAATAATAGTATTAGGGTTTAGTTAATAATAATATAATATACCCCGTAATTAATGCGAAATTAGGGTTGGATGTGGCCCTGTCAGACCCTTCATGCGAGTCGCATGGTTTTAGTGGGGGGGTCATGCGAGTCGCATGACTGAACTGGACCAGTTCAACTGGACTGGTTTAAATGACGGGTCACGTATTATTTTATATTTAATTTCTTTTATTTTCTGTTTTAAATTTAAATAAAATATATATATATAATTAGAATAAAAACTTAAAAATAAACTTAAAATACTTTATAATTTTGTAAAAATAAAAGAAAAACTTAAAAATATACTTAAAATACTTTTTTTTTTTTTTTTTTCGATTTTAAAAGTTTTTTTTTTTTTTTTTTTTAATTTTTTATATCTTTTTAATTTTTTAAACAAAAATATAAATTTTACAAAAACTAATTATAACTTAAAAATTAAAAATATGGCGTTTCGCTTCGGCGAATGTTAGTTCCCCGGCAGCGGCGCCAAAAATACTTGATGTCAAAGCAGAGGGGTATAAAATACTATTAAATTTTAGCAGAAAATACTATTAAATACGATACAATTTTACACAAGATATTTATTTATTTATAGAATGGATATACTTAAACCTTGCTACAACACTTATAGGCAGTGTACCTAATCGTACAGTAGTGTAGTTTTTAGTAAGTCCGGTTCGTTCCACAGGGAAATCTTTAAACAAAGCTCAACGCTATATTAGTTTACTTTTATAAAAATTCAAATATATATATAAGTAATATTATTATTATAAAGGGGGGTTTTTACCGTTTAATGACCGGTTTGTCGATTTTAAAACTTTAGTCGCAGTTAAAACCTAATGTAAAATATAAATACAAGACTAAAATTAAAGCGTAAAGTAAATAACGATAATGAAATTGCGAATAATAAAAGTGCGATAAAATTAAATTGCGATAATTAAAAGTACGATAATTAAAAATGCGATTAAATAAAATAACAATAAATAAAAGTGCGATAATTAGAAGTGCAATTAAATATAAAATAAAGGAAATTAAATATGAAATAAAAGAATTATGCTTATTTAAACTTCCGTAATCATGATGTTTGACGTGTTGATTTTAGTTTTATTCCCTTGGGTTAATTGTCCTTTGTCCTGGATTATTCAATATGTCCGTCTGGTTTTTGTCCATAACAGTCCATCAGTCATAAATATAAATTGCAAGTGTCCTTGTCAAATTATTATTATACCCGAAGATAAATATTCCAACTAATTGGGGATTCGAATTGTAACAAGGTTTTAATACTTCGTTTAATGAATACACCAGGTTATCGACTGCGTGTAAACCAAGGTTTTACTACTTTGTTAACAATTACACCAATTACCCTTGAATGTAATTTCACCCCTGTTTTAATTATTCTAGTGGCTATTAATCCATTCCCGTGTCCGGTTAAATGAACGATTATTCGTACATATAAATACCCCGCCCATCGTGTCCGATCGAGTGTATATGGTAATTTATAGGGACGCCCAATTGTAAATCTTTATATTAACATTAACAAACTTTCATTTAGTTAAACAAATATAAAGCCCATTAATAGTCCATAGTCTAGTTTCCACAAGTGTCGTTCTTTTATCCAAACCCCAATTATGGTACAAAGCCCAATTACCCAATTTTAGTAATTAGCCCAACATCATGATTACTTCGTTTTAAACAAGCATAATAATAACTTAGCTACGAGACATTAATATAAAAAGGTTGAACATAACTTACAATGATTAAAAATAGCGTAGCGTTACACGGACAGAATTTCGACTTACACCCTTACAACATTCGCTAACATACCCTTATTATTAGAATTATAATTAAAATTAAAATATAAATTATAAATATAAATATATATTACTTATGAAGAGGAAGAGAAAAAAGATGTCTTAAACTCGTCAGAAAACTGGCTTTTTATAGGACCTGACCAGCAATCTCACACCATGCGACTCGCATGGTTTTGTGCTTTTGGCCATGCGAGTCGCATGGCCACCCTGGATCCAGCCAAATGCTTTTGTTTTCTTCTTTGTCGACGTAATATAATAATAATAATATATATAATATATAATTATATATAATTATATATATATTATATTATATTCTTGTGCATAGTAGACTAGATATCTTTGGTCCGTTGCGTCGGGCGTTTCTTCTTGGCTCAGGTCCCGGTTCCGGATTTTCGGACGTCCTCGCGTATTATTTTAAATCGCGTACTTTGCGTTCCGCAACTTGTACTTTTGTCATTTTGAGACGTTCCTTATCAATATTTTGAACCTTTTTAATTGTATCTTGTACTTTTTAGCTCTTTGGACCTTTTTGTCTTCAATTTGTCGAATCTGTCTTTTGTCTTCACCTTTTATTATTTAAACGAATATCACTTATAAATAGAACAATTGCAACTAAAAGCTTGTCTTTCTTGAGGAATAATGCTATGAAATATATGTTCGTTTTTAGCATTATCATATGTGTTCCTCCTTTTGTGAATTTCATGTTGCTAATGATAGAATCATACTTACGTACAAACAATATCACTATAATGAGGTAAGGTGCTTTTGAATCTTTATTCCCACTTGTGATGGTGGAGTTTAGGCTAATATGTAAATACACTATTTGTAATTTCAGCCACAACAAGAAAGGAGTCTGCTCATCTTATTTGAACCTGGACCTTTTCAAAGTAGAACAATGTATTTCAGGGACGAAGAGATATGTTTCTGTGTGCTTAATGCGTCATGCATTACCGTTCAATCTTAACAATGTTTCATTAACAAATTATCCGCTTTTTCTTCTCGGACCTCATGAGCGAGTCCCTCTAAAAGACATGGGAAATAAGATCTAAAGTTTAAGAAGAAATTTTAAAGTATGATGTTAT
This sequence comes from Rutidosis leptorrhynchoides, assembly GCF_046630445.1. NCBI lineage: Eukaryota > Viridiplantae > Streptophyta > Magnoliopsida > Asterales > Asteraceae > Rutidosis > Rutidosis leptorrhynchoides. The sequence continues at coordinate 58,572,662 of NC_092343.1, forward strand.
TTACGTTTATGGTTTTATTTGTTTTGATTTTGTCAAAAACTATACAGTAAAATTATATGATTCCGTCCGATAACTCGAAACCATTCAAATAATATAAGATATCAGTTTGTGAATTTTCAAATTTATTCTTGAAGAGTCATATAAAAAAAACCCCGCGAATTTGCGGGCATTAAGCTAGTTATTAATGAAATAAAAACTTTAATTAATATACAATTTTATGATGGTATATATGTAAGTCTTTTGAATCTTGAATTTCTGTATAGAACATTCCTATGAGTAAAAAATGTGTGTGATGGGTGATTGATTAGGCAGCAATATTTTATTTGGACAGAATGCGAGTCACAAAGGCTACTTTTGTTGGCCAACTTTTTACTTGTATGTTTCCTTTTAGATGTTTCTCAATCTTAGTTGATACATTGACGATCACTACTGGTGTTACAATTCAGGCAACGTTTGACGATTCCTAAATTGGGTCCAAAAAGATTCAAACCGTACTGGGCCGTGACAGCTAAATGCCTACTAGTATCAATATATATATATATATATATATATATATATATATATATATATATATATATATATATATATATATATATATATATATATATATATATACGTATATATACGTATAATATATATACGTATATATACGTATAATATATATACGTATATATACGTATAATATATATACGTATATATACGCAGGGGCGGTTTTTAATGGGGACAGGCGGGGGCAGCCGCCCCCAGTGAATTTGCAATTTTCAGTGTAAAATTTTTAGATTTTTCGACTTTGCCCTCAGTGGATTTATTTTTTTGCCTCAAAACCTACATATTTTGCCCCAAAACCTTCAAATTTTGTCCACAAATGTTAAAATTTTGCCCCAAAACCTCCATAATTTGCTTAAAAACCTCCATTTTTCCCCCCAAAATCTCCATATTTTGCCCAAAAAATTGCCACGGTTTTAAATTTTTTTTTTACCCCCGGTGACTTGGAATCCTGGTAACGCCACTGTATATACGTATACATATATATATATATATATATATATATATATATATATATATATATATATATATATATATATATATATATATAACGCAAATTAGAACAAGTTTTCTTCACCCAACATATCTGAACAAAAAATCCCCAATTTGTAACAGTAACACCCCAAAACAAAAAATCCCCAAGTTTTCTTCACAAGTGTTCTCAGCAGCATTCCCACAGTTCTATTAGTCACCTCAGTTTGGGGATGGTGAGAAGTGCTGAACAAAAGCTTAGTACCAAGCAGCTTCCACAATGTCTTCCAAAAATAACTTAAGAACTTTGTATCTCGATGAGACACAATGATTTTTGGCACTCCATGAATGTGATGACCCGAAAATTTCTGACCAAATTTAAACTTAATCTTTGTATGATTAACATTTCCGACACGATAAGCAAAGTCTGTAAAACTGAATCTCAAAATTTTTGAACTACTTTTATATATTTAAATACCCTTCGATTGTTTTCGACGATTCGCGAACAATTATATGTAAATAGATACATATAAACTATAACTTGAAAAGGTAACAATGTATTAATTGTTTGATACCGTACATTAAACTTATTGGTTTAAATATCTATTTGAATATATATGATAAGTTGAAATATTTATTATTAAAATTTATTTATAAATAACTTACAATGTGTATTTAACAACTGATTTATGTATATTAAAAAGATATATACATATATATAATTTCAAGTTATTTAGTAAATGATGGTAACATTCGTTTATTGATTCGATTGATATTCATATAAGTTAACTAATGCGTTTAAGATGAACCAGTAAAACACTAATTTGCTACAGTATTTTCAAATTGCTACAGTACCCAAAATGCTACAGTGTTTTCGAAAATCACTATTTGCTACAGTAAAATACTATTTTAAAATATATTTTAACAAATAGCGAGACGATGATTTATAGAAGTAAATGACCAAAACACTCAAATGTATAAGTTATATTTTGAGTAATATAATTTAGGGATAATTTAAGGCTATATTTTGACTAAGGTACGTGTCCCAAAATGTAATGTACAAGTTTTCTCAGCATACGAAGGGACATTCGAAAAACCGGAACCGGGACATAAGTCGAGTGACGACGTACGACTTATCGAAACAAAAATTACAAGTCAACTATGCACGTAAATTTAATATAATATATAATTAAATATATATATTATATATATATATATATTAATATTTAATTACGTCGACAAGCTAAATTACAAAATCATATGTGAGCTGGAAAAGGGGTCCATGCGATCGCATGGAGTCCCCTCTCAACATCCATGCGAGCGCATGGCAGGGATTTTCAGGCCACATTATAAAAGCTCGATCATTTTGGCAGTTTGAAGAACACACATACACATACACGATACAACTTACATTTATATTATTATTATTATTATTTTTATTATTATCTTTATTATTATTATCTTTTTTATTATTATTATTATTATTATTATTATTATTATTATTATTATTATTATTATTATTATTATTATTATTATTATTATTAAGATTAATTATTATTATTATTAATCTTATTATTAGTAGTATTATTATACATAAAATACTACGATGAAGTCATGAGTGTGTCATTTTAAAAATGAGTTTTACGAGCGGGATAGAGCTAAGGAAATTATGGGTTATTGCCAAGGAGGTTATGGGTAATGTTCAGGGGTATATTTATGAATCAAACCTAGTGTTTATCATCTCCGTTACGTCTACGTACTTTCCTACAATATTGAATCTCAATATTGATACGTTGAGATCTACGGTTATTTGGTAATCCGAGTTTCGGTCACATTTTGGTGAACGACTTTATATGCTGCTAAGGTGAGTTTCATTTGCTCCCTTTTTAATTGCTTTTGCAATCTATATTTTTGGGCTGAGAATACATGCATTTTATTTTAAACGCAATGGATACAAGTACATACTAAATTCTACACTGAGTTTGAACCGAAAATCCCTTAGCTTTGGTAACTAGTAACTGCCGATTATAAGAACTGGTGGGCGCGAGTAGTTATATATGGATCCATAGGGCTTGATATCCCCGTCCGAGCTAGAGCACTAGCCTTTTAACGGACGTATGCTATTTGAGAAGCGTACACGTTGGTTTGCGTGTATTATTAAGATGATTATACAAAGGGTACAAATTATATATACGTTAAGTTTAGTTACCAGGGTGCTCAATTTCGTAGAATATTTTGATAAACGTTTCTGGATTGAACAACTGAAATCTTGTGATCCACCTTTATATACAGATTATGCGCAACATTAAAACTATGAACTCACCAACTTTTGTGTTGACACTTGTTAGCATGTTTATTCTTAGGTTCCCTTGAAGTCTTCCGCTGTTTGCTTATATGTTAGACAAGCTATGTGCATGGAGTCATACATGGCATATTTTTCAAGGAAACGTTGCATTCACCAAATCATCACCATGTATCTTATTTTGACTGCATTGTCAATGGAAGTATTATTGTAAATTATTATATTAAGGTGATTGTCTATATGTAGAAATCATCAGATGTCGAAAACCTTTGATTTAAATATTCATTTATGATGTGCCTTTTCAAAAGAATGCAATGTTTACAAAACGTATCATATAGAGGTTAAATACCTCGCAATGAAATCGATGAATGACGTGTTCGTCCATATGGATTTGGAGCGATCGTCACAATGAAGGCGAAAAATCTCTTTAAAAAACATGGTTGCAACAATAGTAGCATCATTGGTTTTGTTGCAAGCTATGAAATAAGCCATCTTTGAAATCTGTTAACAACAACCATAATAGAATCTTTATCTCGTTGGGTTCTTGGCAATGCAACAATGAAGTCCATGCTCAAATCTTCCCATGGCTGGGTGGGAACAGGAAGAGGGGTATACAACCCTTTGTGAAAAGCTGACTTAGCTTGAAAGCATGTAGCACAACGATTAATCACAGCTTTAACATCTTTATCCATACATGGCCAATAAAAATGTTCATTTAGGATCTCCAATGTCTTGTTAATCCCAAAGTGACCAGCTAAACTACCTCGATGTGCTTCTCTAACCAGCAACTCCCTGATTGAATCTTTTGGGATGCACAATCTGCTGCCTTTGAATATAAAATCATCTTGTTTAACATAATCTCTTTTGGACTCAGCAGGGGAACAATTCAAGATTGGAGAAAAGTCTGGATCAGCTTCATATAACTCCGTGATAAATGAGAATCCAAGAACTCTGGCTTCCAGAATTGACAATAAAGAATATCTCCTTAATAGAGCAACCGCAACAACATTAGAAGTACAAGTGATCAGAAAAGAGAACAAACTACCTTGGCTTCAAATAATGAGACCAGTGATCAACACCTCGAATGATGGCATAAAACTCTTTATCATAAGTGGTGTAATTTAGCTTACCCATTTAGCTTTTCACTAAAATAAGCTACTGGTATTTTTCCTTGCACTAGCACAACTCCAATGCCAACACCACTTGCATCACACTCAAGTTCAAACAGCATATCAAAATTAGGAAAAACAAGTATAGGTGCTGAACTTAGCTTCTCTTTCAATGATTCAAATGCTGATTGGGCAGAAATGGACTATTCAAACACCCCTTTATTCAAACAATCAGTAATTGGAGCAACAATTGTGGAGAAGTCTTTGATAAATCTTCTGTAAAATGAAGCTAAACCATGAAAGCTTCTGACTTCAGTGATGGAAGAAGGACTAGGCCAAGACCTGATTGCTTCCACTTTAGATAGATCCATTAAAATGCGTTCTTTAGAAACCACATATCCAAGAAACACTACTTTGCTGATAAAGAAATCACACTTCTCCAGCATCCCATATAACTGATACTGTCTTAACAGCTCAAATACTTGCCTCAAATGATCCAAGTGTTCTCCTTCAGTTTTTGAGTACACTAGAATGTCATCAAAGTAAACAACCACAAACTGCCCAATAAGTGGTCGAAGCACTTCATTCATAAGTCTCATGAATGTGTTGGGTGCATTGGATAAACCAAAAGGCATAACCAACCACTCGAATAACCCACCTTTAATCTTGAAAGCTGTCTTCCATTCATCTCCCTCTTTCATTCGAATCTGATGATACCTACTTCTAAGATCAACTTTGTAGAATACACAAGAACCATGCAGCTCATCTAGCATATCATCTAATCTAGGTATGGGATACCTATACTTGATAGTGATGTTGTTAATAGCTCTGCTATCTACACACATTCTCATATAGAACCATCTTTCTTTGGAACCAGCAAAGCTGGTACTGAACAAGGACTCATGCTGGTTCTAACATACACCTTTGCAACCAGCTCATTAACTTGCTTTTCTAATTTTTTTGCTTCATGGGGAGAACATCGATAAGCTGCTTTGTTAGGAATAACAGATCCAGGTACAAGATCAATTTGATGTTCTATACCCCTGATTGGTGGTAAACCATCAGGTAACTCAATTGGAAACACATCAGCAAACTCGGATAATAATGGTTTTACCCAAGCTGGTACTTCATCATGCTGGTTCAACTCATCACTTTCAACCAACAGCAACAAGTAAGCACCAGTACTACCCTTTAACTAATTATCAACTTTAGCTTGGGTTATAAACAAAGTTTTATATTTTTAGCAGGAGGATCAGCTCTAGGTATGTCACTAGGATTTAAAGAAGTGAGGGTGATATTTTACCATGCACATATAATGAGTAAGTATTTTGATGTCCATTATGATAGACATACTTATCAAATAACGAAGGTCTACCAAGCAGCAAATGACAAGAATACATAGGAATAACATCACAAGTAATCTCATCCTGATAAACACCACCAATAGAAAATGAAACAGTAACTTGGCGAGTAACTTTTACCTCATTGCCTTGGTTAAGCCATTGAAGTTTATAGGGATGAGGATACTTCTTTGTAACCAGCTCAAGCTGTTCCACCATGTGAGCAGATGCTGCGTGTGTACATCTGCCTCCCTCAACAATCAGGCTGCATACTTTGCCTTTGATTATGCACCTTGAATGAAAGATGTTTTCACGCTGTCTCTTAACTTCAACAGTTTCTGTTGAGTGCATTATTCTTCGAATCATCAAAAACTCTCCAATATCATCAGAAACAAACTCTTCCTTATCAGACTCATCATATGCTGGTTCAGTTTCAAAACTCCTTTCCAAATCTTCAACCTCCTTTAGTGTAGTGACCCGAACTTTTCCATGTTTATATATATATTAAATGAAATTGTTATTTACATGATTAAGTGTTTCCAACATGTTAAGCAATCAAACTTGTTAAGACTTGATTAATTGAAATAGGTTTCATATAGACAATTGACCACCCAAGTTGACCGGTGATTCACGAACGTTAAAACTTGTAAAAACTATACGATGACATATATATGGTTATATATATAGTTAACATGATTTTATTATAAGTATGTATCTCATTAGGTATTTTAACAATGAGTTATATACATAAAAATGAGACTATTAATTTAAGAAACTCGAAAACGATATATATAACGATTATCGTTATAACAACGTCTTACTAGGTACATATGAATCATATTAAGATATTGATACACTTGGTTAATTATGTTAAATGATAATTAAATATATTATTAAGTGTATTAACAATGAAATACATATGTAAAAATAATACTACTAACTTAATGATTTCGAAACGAGACATATATGTAACGATTATCGTTGTAACGACATTTAACTTAACTGTATATATATCATACTAATATATATTATATATCATAATATCATGATAATATAACAATTTAACATCTCATTTGTTATAATAAACAATGGGTTAACAACATTCAACAAGATCATTAACCTAAAGGTTTCAAAACAACATTTACATGTAACGACTAACGATGACTTAACGACTCAGTTAAAATGTATATACATGTAGTGTTTTAATATGTATTCATACACTTTTGAAAGACTTCAAGACACTTATCAAAATACTTCTACTTAACAAAAATGCTTACAATTACATCCTCGTTCAGTTTCATCAACAATTCTACTCGTATGCACCCGTATTCATACTCGTACAATACACAGCTTTTAGATGTATGTACTATTGGTATATACACTCCAATGATCAGCTCTTAGCAGCCCATGTGAGTCACCTAACACATGTGGGAACCATCGTTTGGAAACTAGCATGAAATATCTCATAAAATTACAAAAATATGAGTAATCATTCATGACTTATTTACATGAAAACAAAATTACATATCCTTCATCTAATTGATCTCTCTCAAGTTCTATCTTCAAGTTCTAAGTGTTCTTCATAAATTCCAAAAGTTCTAGTTTCATAAAATCAAGAATACTTCCAAGATTGAAAGTTTACTTCCAAGTTTTCTAAATCCATTCCAAGTAATCATCCAAGATCAAGAAACCTTTGTTACTTATAGTAGGTTATCTTTCTAATACAAGGTAATAATCATATTCAAACTTTAATTCAATTTCTATAACTATAACAATCTTATTTCGAGTGGAAATCTTACTTGAAATTGTTTTCGTGTCATGATTCTGCTTCAAGAACTTTCAAGCCATCCAAGGATCCTTTGAAGCTAGATCTATTTTTCTCATTTCCAGTAGGTTTATCCAAGGAACTTGAGGTAGTAATGATGTTCATAACATCATTCGATTCATACATATAAAGCTATCTTATTCGAAGGTTTAAACTTGTAATCACTAGAACATAGTTTAGTTAAGTCTAAACTTGTTCGCAAATAAAAGTTAATCCTTTTAACTTGACTTTTAAAATCAACTAAACACATGTTCTATATCTATATCATATGCTAACTTAATGATTTAAAACCTGGAAACACGAAAAACACCGTAAAACCGGATTTACGCCGTCGTAGTAACACCGCGGGCTGTTTTGGGTTAGTTAATTAAAAACTATGATAAACTTTGATTTAAAAGTTGTTATTCTGGGAAAATGATTTTTATTATGAACATGAAACTATATCCAAAAATTATGGTTAAACTCAAAGTGGAAGTATGTTTTCTAAAATGGTCATCTAGACGTCGTTCTTTCGACTGAAATGACTACCTTTACAAAAAAGACTTGTAACTTATTTTCCCGACTATAAACCTATACTTTTTCTGTTTAGATTCATAAAATATAGTTCAATATGAAACCATAGCAATTTGATTCACTCAAAACGGATTTAAAATGAAGAAGTTATGGGTAAAACAAGATTGGATAATTTTTCTCATTTTAGCTACGTGAAAATTGGTAACAAATCTATTCCAACCATAACTTAATCAACTTGTATTGTATATTATATAATCTTGAGATATCATAGACACGTATACAATGTTTCTACCTATCATGTCGACACATCTATATATATTTCAGAACAACCATAGACACTCTATATGTGAATGTTGGAGTTAGCTATACAGGGTTGAGGTTGATTCCAAAATATATATAGTTTGAGTTGTGATCAATACTGAGATACGTATACACTGGGTCGTGGATTGATTCAAGATAATATTTATCGATTTATTTCTGTACATCTAACTGTGGACAACTAGTTGTAGGTTACTAACGAGGACAGCTGACTTAATAAACTTAAAACATCAAAATATATTAAAAGTGTTGTAAATATATTTTGAACATACTTTGATATATATGTATATATTGTTATAGGTTCGTGAATCAACCAGTGGCCAAGTCTTACTTCCCGACGAAGTAAAAAAAATCTGTGAAAGTGAGTTATAGTCCCACTTTTAAAATCTAATATTTTGGGATGAGAATACATGCAGGTTTTATAAATGATTTACAAAATAGACACAAGTACGTGAAACTACATTCTATGGTTGAATTATCGAAATCGAATATGCCCCTTTTTATTAAGTCTGGTAATCTAAGAATTAGGGAACAGACACCCTAATTGACGCGAATCCTAAAGATAGATCTATTGGGCCTAACAAACCCCATCCAAAGTACCGGATGCTTTAGTACTTCGAAATTTATATCATATCCGAAGGGTGTCCCGGAATGATGGGGATATTCTTATATATGCATCTTGTTAATGTCGGTTACCAGGTGTTCACCATATGAATGATTTTTATCTCTATGTATGGGATGTGTATTGAAATATGAAATCTTGTGGTCTATTGTTACGATTTGATATATATAGGTTAAACCTATAACTCACCAACATTTTTGTTGACGTTTAAAGCATGTTTATTCTTAGGTGAATACTAAGAGCTTCCACTGTTGCATACTAAAATAAGGACAAGATTTGGAGTCCATGTTTTTTATGATATTGTGTAAAAACTGCATTCAAGAAACTGATTTCGATGTAACATATTTGTATTGTAAACCATTATGTAATGGTCGTGTGTAAACAGGATATTTTAGATTATCATTATTTGATAATCTACGTAAAGCTTTTTAAACCTTTATTTATGAAATAAAGGTTACGGTTTGTTTTAAAAATGAATGCAGTCTTTGAAAAACGTCTCATATAGAGGTCAAAACCTCGCAACGAAATCAATTAATATGGAACGTTTTTAATCAATAAGAACGGGACATTTCAGTTGGTATCCGAGCGTTGGTCTTAGAGAACCAGAAATTTGCATTAGTGTGTCTTATCGAGTTTGTTAGGATGCATTAGTGAGTCTGGACTTCGACCGTGTTTTCTTTAAAAATGATTGCTTAACATTTTTGTTGGAAACTATATATTATTAACATGTATATATTATGTGATATATTAATCTCTTAACATGTTTGATATTGTGTGATAGATGTATACCTCTAGCACAAATCCCATTGACTCACCTAATAATAACGAAGAGTCGAATATATATTGGACTGATTCACAAGTTCCCGAAGAAGAACCGGAAGAAGAATCAGAACCGAAAGAAGAATCAGAACCGGAAGAGGAGGAACCGGAGGAGGAAATAGAACCGGTGGGGGAAATAATAAAACGGTTAAGTAAAATAAAATCCTCAACCAACCGACCAAGGTTAATTATGGTCAATGGTGTTTCCGCCAAGGAAGCAAAATATTGGGAGGATTACCAATTCTCCAATGAATCGGATTCCGACGAGAATTCCGATGATGTTATAGAAATTACCCCAACTGAATTTAAAAAGGCAAAAGAAAATAATAAGGGAAAGGGCATAAAAATAGATAAATCTAATTCCAACCCCGATGAACTTTTTATGTATCGTCAACCCCCGAAGCCCTTAAGTTGTAATAATGACCCGGGAACCTCTAAACCACCAGGTTTTTCTAAACCGTTGTGGAAAACGACAGCTCGTATTAGGGGAACATCATATATCCCTAGAAACTTGGCAAAACGAATCAAAACCGAAGAAGAAGAAACGAGCGAGTCGGAATAAGATAGTTGTATTCGTGTGGTGTAATATATGTAATATAGTGTGCTTATGCTTTATGATATATGTAAAAATTGCTTGTATTAATAAGTATTTTTTTTTATGAATCTAACTCTTGTCTATTTTACAGTATAAAAACACAAAATGGATAGACAACCCAATATTTTAAGAGACCTACCCGGAGACATGATTGATGAAATCTTGTCTAGAGTCGGTCAGAATTCTTCGGCACAACTATTTACGGCGAAATCAGTTTGTAAGACATTCGAAGAACGTTCCAAGAATGTCTTGGTTTATAAGAGACTTTCGTTTGAAAGATGGGGGATATCACATTGGGAAACCCATAAGTTACGATGTGTTTACTTTGACACATATATTGCGGGGAACCCAAATGCTATTTTACGCAACGGGTTAAGAAATTATTTTGTCTCAATGTATCCGAATATAGGACTTCATGATTTAGAAAAAGCGGCTAACATGCAATATAAAGAAGCATGCTATGCTTACGGGTTAGTAATGTTCGCTTCTCACCAAAGTGAAAAAAAGAACATCGGGCTACAACTATTAAACAAAACATTCCCACAAGTGACGGAGTCGGTAATTGGGGTAAGAAATGAGGTTTTTAGGTTATTACGAGACTGTTGGTCATTACGTAACCCTCGTCCCTTTGACGACGTTACAACACGCTGTCTTATCAACGGCCATAACGGTTATGTTCCACAAGACCAAGGATGGAAAGTAGTCCTAGTAAAACCAGAATGCATGACTTGTTTCTGGACGTATGAATTACGTGTCTTTATTGCCTTTGCTGAACGACTTGTGTACTAGCTAGAATTATCTTCACAACTATCTTGTATCAAAGTTATTATGTGCTATATTTTATGCTTTATGTAAAATAAGCGGTATTGTAAGTTTGTAAAATATTGTATAAAAGTTTGAACGCGAAATATTATTATAATCAGTTTTTCATATAGAATTGTAGTAGTTGAATTGTATATTAGCTACTAAATATGAACTTAACGGGTAGGTACTACCCGAATTTAAACTTATAAAACGCTAATATGAAGAAAAAGCTTTTATAAATGAGTTCATATAATGCTACGAAATACTATTAACTACTCTTAATATTCTGTATGATTAACTTGTTCCATTTGACTATTTTGAAGGAAATGGCACCGACTACTCGACACACCGTGAATATGAATGAAGAGGAATTCCATACTTTTCTAGCTTCAAACATAGCCGCAGTACAGGCTGCGCTACATACCAACAATAACCTTGGATCTAGCAATACAGGAAATCGTGTAGGATGCACCTACAAAGAATTTACTGCCTGCAAACCTTTGGAATTTGATCGAACCGAAGGACCGATCGGATTGAAACGGTGGACCGAGAAGGTCGAATCGGTGTTTGCCATAAGTAAGTGTACTGAAGAGGAAAAAGTGAAGTACGCTACGCATACCTTCACAGGTTCTGCGTTAACATGGTGGAATACCTATCTAGAGCAAGTGGGACAAGATGATGCGTACGCACTACCGTGGTCAGCATTCAAGCACTTGATGAACGAGAAGTACCGTCCCAGAACCGAGGTCAATAAGCTCAAGACAGAACTTAGAGGGTTACGAACCCAAGGATTTGATATTACCACGTACGAAAGACGATTCACAGAATTGTGCCTATTGTGTCCGGGAGCGTTCGAAGATGAGGAAGAGAAGATCGACGTGTTTCTGAAAGGATTACCGGAAAGAATCCAAGAAGATATAAGTTCACACGAGCCCGCCTCCATACAACAGGCATGTAGAATGGCTCACAAACTAGTGAACCAGATTGAGGAAAGAATTAAAGAACAGACGGCTGAAGAGGCCAATGTGAAGCAAGTCAAAAGAAAGTGGGAGGAAAACGGTGATAAGAATCACCAATACAACAACAACAGCAATTACAATAATAATCGCAACAATTATCCCAACAATCGCAACATCAATCGCAACTACAACAAACGGCCCAACAACAACAACAACAACAACAGCAACTACAACAATCATCCCAACAACAATAACAACCGCAACAACAACAACAACAACAATCAGAAGCAGCTATGCCAAAGGTGTGAAAAGTATCACTCGGGGTTCTGCACCAAATTTTGCAACAAGTGTAAAAGAAATGGTCATAGCGCGGTGAAGTGTGAGGTCTACGGACCAGGGGTTAACAGAACGAAAGGAACAAATGGTGTCGGAACGAGTAATGGCGGAGCAAGTAGTGTCGGAGCAAGTTATGCCAATGTAGTTTGTTATAAATGTGGAAAACTGGGCCACACTATTAGAAATTGCCCGAACCAGGAGAACACGAATGGACAAGGCCGCGGAAGAGTTTTCATTATTAATGCGGCAGAGGCACAGGAAGACCCGGAGCTTGTTACGGGTACGTTTCTTATTGAAAATAAATCTGCTTACGTTTTATTTGATTCAGGTGCGGATAGAAGCTATATGAGTAGAGATTTTTGTGCTAAATTAAGTTGTCCATTGACGCCGTTGGATAGTAAATTTTTACTCGAATTAGCATACGGTAAATTAATTTCAGCAGATAATATATGCCGGAATCGAGAAATTAAACTGGGTAGCGAAATATTTAAGATTGATTTGATACCAGTAGAGTTAGGGAGTTTTGATGTAATAGTTGGCATGGACTGGCTGAAGAAGGTGAAAGCAGAGATCGTATGTTATAAAAATGCAATTCGCATTGTACGAGAAGAAGGAGAACCCTTAATGGTGTACGGAGAAAAGGGCAACATGAAGCTACATCTTATTAGTAATTTGAAGGCACAAAAACTAATAAGAAAATGTTGCTATGCTGTTCTAGCACACGTCGAGAAAGTACAAACTGAAGAAAAGAGCATCAATGATGTTCCCGTCGCAAAAGAATTTCCCGATGTATTTCCGAAAGAATTACCAGGACTACCTCCACATCGATCTGTTGAATTTCAAATAGATCTTGTACCAGGAGCTGCACCAATAGCTCGTGCTCCTTATAGACTCGCACCCAGCGAGATGAAAGAACTGCAAAGCCAACTGCAAGAACTATTAGAACGTGGTTTCATTCGACCAAGCACATCACCATGGGGAGCTCCTGTTTTTTTTGTCAAGAAGAAGGATGGTACATTTAGGTTGTGTATTGACTACAGAGAGTTGAACAAACTTACCATCAAAAACCGTTATCCACTGCCGAGAATTAACGAATTATTTGATCAACTATAAGGCTCGTCGATTTATTCGAAGATCGATTTACGTTCTGGATATCATCAAATGCGAGTAAAGGAGGATGATATTCCAAAAACTGCTTTTAGGACGCGTTATGGTCTTTACAAGTTTATGGTTATGCTGTTTGGATTGACTAACGCACCAGCTGTGTTCATGGACCTTATAAACCGAGTGTGTGGGCTATATCTTGACAAGTTTGTCATTGTTTTCATCGATGACATACTTATTTACTCAAAGAATCATCAAGAGCACGAAGAACATTTGAGAAAAGTGCTAGAAGTATTGAGGAAAGAAAAACTGTACGCTAAGTTTTCAAAGTGTGCATTTTGGTTGGAAGAAGTTCAATTCCTCGGTCACATAGTGAACAAAGAAGGTATCCAGGTGGACCCGGTAAAGATCGAAACCGTTGAAAAGTGGGAAACCCCAAAAACTCCGAAGCATATACGTCAATTTTTAGGATTGGCTGGTTACTACAGAAGATTCATCCAAGATTTCTCCAAAATAGCAAAACCCTTGACTGCATTAACGCATAAAGGGAAGAAATTTGAATGGAAGGATGAACAAGAGAAGGCGTTTCAATTATTGAAGAAAAAGCTAACTACGGCACCTATATTGTCATTGCCTGAAGGGAATGATGATTTTGTGATTTATTGTGACGCATCAAAGCAAGGTCTCGGTTGTGTATTAATGCAACGGATGAAGGTGATTGCTTATGCGTCTAGACAATTGAAGATTCACGAGCAAAATTATACGACGCATGATTTGGAATTAGGCGCGGTTGTTTTTGCATTAAAGACTTGGAGGCACTACTTATATGGGGTCAAAAGTATTATATATACCGACCACAAAAGTCTTCAACACATATTTAATCAGAAATAACTGAATATGAGGCAGCGTAGGTGGATTGAATTGTTGAATGATTATGACTTTGAGATTCGTTACCACCCGGGGAAGGCACATGTGGTAGCCGACGCCTTGAGCAGAAAGGACAGAGAACCCATTCGAGTAAAATCTATGAATATAATGATTCACACTAACCTTACTACTCAAATAAAGGAGGCACAACAAGGAGTTTTAAAAGAGTGAAATTTAAAGGATGAAATACCCAAAGGATCGGAGAAGCATCTTAATATTCGGGAAGACGGAACCCGGTATAGGGCTGAAAGAATTTGGGTACCAAAATTTGGAGATACGAGAGAAATGGTACTTAGAGAAGCTCATAAAACCAGATACTCAGTACATCCTGGAACGGGGAAGATGTACAAGGATCTTAAGAAACATTTTTGGTGGCCAGGTATGAAAGCCGATATTGCTAAATATGTAGGAGAATATTTGATGTGTTCTAAGGTCAAAGCTGAACATCAGAAACCATCAGGTCTACTACAACAACCTGAAATCCCGGAATGGAAATGGGAAAACATTACCATAGATTTCATTACTAAATTGCCAAGGACTGCAAGTGGTTATGATACTATTTGGGTAATAGTTGATCGTCTCACCAAGTCAGCACACTTCCTGCCAATAAGAGAAGATGACAAGATGGAGAAGTTAGCACGACTGTATTTGAAGGAAGTCGTCTCCAGACATGGAATACCAATCTCTATTATCTCTGATAGGGATGGCAGATTTATTTCAAGATTCTGGCAGACATTACAGCAAGCATTGGGAACTCGTCTAGACATGAGTACTGCCTATCATCCACAAACTGATGGGCAGAGTGAAAGGACGATACAAACGCTTGAAGACATGCTACGAGCTTGTGTTATTGATTTCGGAAACAGTTGGGATCGACATCTACCGTTAGCAGAATTTTCCTACAACAACAGCTACCATTCAAGCATTGAGATGGTGCCGTTTGAAGCACTTTATGGTAGAAAGTGCAGGTCCCCGATTTGTTGGAGTGAAGTGGGGGATAGACAGATTACGGGTCCGGAGATAATACAAGAAACTACCGAGAAAATCATCCAAATTCAACAAAGATTGAAAACCGCCCAGAGTCGACAAAAGAGCTACGCGGACAGTAAAAGAAAAGATATAGAGTTTGAAATTAGAGAAATGGTCATGCTTAAGGTTTCACCTTGGAAAGGCGTTGTTCGATTTGATAAACGGGGGAAACTAAATCCAAGGTACATTGGACCATTCAAGATTATAGATCGTGTCGGACCAGTAGCTTACCAACTGGAGCTACCTCAACAAATCGCGGCTGTACATAACACTTTTCACGTCTTAAATTTGAAGAAATGTTTTGCTAAAGAAGATCTCACTATTCCGTTGGACGAAATCCAAATCAATGAAAAACTTCAATTCATTGAAGAACCCGTCGAAATAATGGATCGTGAGGTTAAGAGACTTAAACAAAATAAGATACCGATTGTTAAGGTTCGATGGAATGCTCGTAGAGGACCCGAGTTCACCAGGGAGTGTGAAGATCAGATGAAGAAGAAATACCCACATTTATTTCCAGAAGATACGTCAACACCTCCAACTGCTTAAAATTTCGGGACGAAATTTATTTAACGGGTAGGTACTGTAGTGACCCGAACTTTTCCATGTTTATATATATATTAAATGAAATTGTTATTTACATGATTAAGTATTTCCAACATGTTAAGCAATCAAACTTGTTAAGACTTGATTAATTGAAATAGGTTCCATATAGACAATTGACCACCCAAGTTGACCGGTGATTCACGAACGTTAAAACTTGTAAAAACTATACGATGACATATATATGGTTATATATATAGTTAACATGATTTTATTATAAGTATGTATCTCATTAGGTATTTTAACAATGAGTTATATACATAAAAATGAGACTATTAATTTAAGAAACTCGAAAACGATATATATAACGATTATCATTATAACAACGTCTTACTAGGTACATATGAATCATATTAAGATATTGATACACTTGGTTAATTATGTTAAATGATAAGTAAATATATTATTAAGTGTATTAACAATGAAATACATATGTAAAAATAATACTACTAACTTAATGATTTCGAAACGAGACATATATGTAACGATTATCGTTGTAACGACATTTAACTTAACTGTATATATATCATACTAAGATATATTATATATCATAATATCATGATAATATAACAATTTAACATCTCATTTGTTATAATAAACAATGGGTTAACAACATTCAACAAGATCATTAACCTAAAGGTTTCAAAACAACATTTACATGTAACGACTAACGATGACTTAACGACTCAGTTAAAATGTATATACATGTAGTGTTTTAATATGTATTCATACACTTTTGAAAGACTTCAAGACACTTATCAAAATACTTCTACTTAACAAAAATTCTTACAATTACATCCTCGTTCAGTTTCATCAACAATTCTACTCGTATGCACCCGTATTCGTACTCGTACAATACACAGCTTTTAGATGTATGTACTATTGGTATATACACTCCAATGATCAGCTCTTAGCAGCCCATGTGAGTCAACTAACACATGTGGGAACCATCATTTGGCAACTAGCATGAGTACTGCCTATCATCCACAAACTGATGGGCAGAGCGAAATGACGATACAAACGCTTGAAGACATGCTACGAGCTTGTGTTATTGATTTCGAAAACAGTTGGGATCGACATCTACCATTAGCAGAATTTTCCTACAACAACAGCTACCATTCAAGCATTGAGATGGTGCCGTTTGAAGCACTTTATGGTAGAAAGTGCAGGTCCCCGATTTGTTGGAGTGAAGTGGGGGATAGACAGATTACGGGTCCGGAGATAATACAAGAAACTACCGAGAAAATCATCCAAATTCAACAAAGATTGAAAACCGCCCAGAGTCGACAAAAGAGCTACGCGGACAGTAAAAGAAAAGATATAGAGTTTGAAATTGGAGAAATGGTCATGCTTAAGGTTTCACCTTGGAAAGGCGTTGTTCGATTTGATAAACGGGGGAAACTAAATCCAAGGTACATTGGACCATTCAAGATTATAGATCGTGTCGGACCAGTAGCTTACCAACTGGAGCTACCTCAACAACTCGCGGCTGTACATAACACTTTTCACGTCTTAAATTTGAAGAAATGTTTTGCTAAAGAAGATCTCACTATTCCGTTGGACGAAATCCAAATCAATGAAAAACTTCAATTCATTGAAGAACCCGTCGAAATAATGGATCGTGAGGTTAAGAGACTTAAACAAAACAAGATACCGATTGTTAAGGTTCGATGGAATGCTTGTAGAGGACCCGAGTTCACCTGGGAGTGTGAAGATCAGATGAAGAAGAAATACCCACATTTATTTCCAGAAGATACGTCAACACCTCCAACTGCTTAAAATTTCGGAACGAAATTTATTTAACGGGTAGGTACTGTAGTGACCCGAACTTTTCCATGTTTATATATATATTAAATGAAATTGTTATTTACATGATTAAGTGTTTCCAACATGTTAAGCAATCAAACTTGTTAAGACTTAATTAATTGAAATAGGTTTCATATAGACAATTGACCACCCAAGTTGACCGGTGATTCACGAACGTTAAAACTTGTAAAAACTATACGATGACATATATATGGTTATATATATAGTTAACATGATTTTATTATAAGTATGTATCTCATTAGGTATTTTAACAATGAGTTATATACATAAAAATGAGACTATTAATTTAAGAAACTCGAAAACGATATATATAACGATTATCGTTATAACAACGTCTTACTAGGTATATATGAATCATATTAAGACATTGATACACTTGGTTAATTATGTTAAATGATAAGTAAATATATTATTAAGTGTATTAACAATGAAATACATATGTAAAAATAATACTACTAACTTAATGATTTCGAAACGAGACATATATGTAACGATTATCGTTGTAACGACATTTAACTTAACTGTATATATATCATACTAAGATATATTATATATCATAATATCATGATAATATAACAATTTAACATCTCATTTGTTATAATAAACAATGGGTTAACAACATTCAACAAGATCGTTAACCTAAAGGTTTCAAAACAACATTTACATGTAACGACTAAAGATGACTTAACGACTCAGTTAAAATGTATATACATGTAGTGTTTTAATATGTATTCATACACTTTTGAAAGACTTCAAGACACTTATCAAAATACTTCTACTTAACAAAAATGCTTACAATTACATCCTCGTTCAGTTTCATCAACAATTCTACTCGTATGCACCCGTATTCGTACTCGTACAATACACAGCTTTTAGATGTATGTACTATTGGTATATACACTCCAATGATCAGCTCTTAGCAGCCCATGTGAGTCACCTAACACATGTGGGAACCATCGTTTGGAAACTAGCATGAAATATCTCATAAAATTACAAAAATATGAGTAATCATTCATGACTTATTTACATGAAAACAAAATTACATATCCTTTATATCTAATCCATACACCAACGACCAAAAACACCTACAAACACTTTCATTCTTCAATTTTCTTCATCTAATTGATCTCTCTCAAGTTCTGTCTTCAAGTTCTAAGTGTTCTTCATAAATTCCAAAAGTTCTAGTTTCATAAAATCAAGAATACTTCCAAGATTGCAAGTTTACTTCCAAGTTTTCTAAATCCATTCCAAGTAATCATCCAAGATCAAGAAACCTTTGTTACTTACAGTAGGTTATCTTTCTAATACAATGTAATAATCATATTCAAACTTTAATTCAATTTCTATAACTATAACAATCTTATTTCGAGTGGAAATCTTACTTGAAATTGTTTTCGTGTCATGATTCTGCTTCAAGAACTTTCAAGCCATCCAAGGATCCTTTGAAGCTAGATCTATTTTTCTCATTTCCAGTAGGTTTATCCAAGGAACTTGAGGTAGTAATGATGTTCATAACATCATTCGATTCATACATATAAAGCTATCTTATTCGAAGGTTTAAACTTGTAATCACTAGAACATAGTTTAGTTAATTCTAAACTTGTTCGCAAATAAAAGTTAATCCTTCTAACTTTACTTTTAAAATCAACTAAACATATGTTCTATATCTATATGATATGCTAACTTAATGATTTAAAACCTGGAAACACGAAAAACACCGTAAAACCGGATTTACGCCGTCGTAGTAACACCGCGGGCTGTTTTGGGTTAGTTAATTAAAAACTATGATAAACTTTGATTTAAAAGTTGTTATTCTAGAAAAATGATTTTTATTATGAACATGAAACTATATCCAAAAATTATGGTTAAACTCAAAGTGGAAGTATGTTTTCTAAAATGGTCATCTAGACGTCGTTCTTTCGACTGAAATGACTACCTTTACAAAAACGACTTGTAACTTATTTTCCCGACTATAAACCTATACTTTTTCTGTTTAGATTCATAAAATAGAGTTCAATATGAAACCATAGCAATTTGATTCACTCAAAACGGATTTAAAATGAAGAAGTTATGAGTAAAACAAGATTGGATAATTTTTCTCATTTTAGCTACGTGAAAATTGGTAACAAATCTATTCCAACCATAACTTAATCAACTTGTATTGTATATTATATAATCTTGAGATACCATAGACACGTATACAATGTTTCGACCTATCATGTCGACACATCTATATATATTTCGGAACAACCATAGACACTCTATATGTGAATGTTGGAGTTAGCTATACAGGGTTGAGGTTGATTCCAAAATATATATAGTTTGAGTTGTGATCAATACTGAGATACGTATACACTGGGTCGTGGATTGATTCAAGATAATATTTATCAATTTATTTCTGTACATCTAACTGTGGACAACTAGTTGTAGGTTACTAACGAGGACAGCTGACTTAATAAACTTAAAACATCAAAATATATTAAAAGTGTAGTAAATATATTTTGAACATACTTTGATATATATGTATATATTGTTATAGGTTCGTGAATCAACCAGTGGCCAAGTCTTACTTCCCGACGAAGTAAAAAAAATCTGTGAAAGTGAGTTATAGTCCCACTTTTAAAATCTAATATTTTGGGATGAGAATACATGCAGGTTTTATAAATGATTTATAAAATAGACACAAGTACATGAAACTACATTCTATGGTTGAATTATCGAAATCGAATATGCCCCTTTTTATTAAGTCTGGTAATCTAAGAATTAGGGAACAGACACCCTAATTGACGCGAATCCTAAAGATAGATCTATTGGGCCTAACAAACCCCATCCAAAGTACCGGATGCTTTAGCACTTCGAAATTTATATCATATCCGAAGGGTGTCCCGGAATGATGGGGATATTCTTATATATGCATCTTGTTAATGTCGGTTACCAGGTGTTCACCATATGAATGATTTTTATCTTTATGTATGGGATGTGTATTGAAATATGAAATCTTGTGGTCTATTGTTATGATTTGATATATATAGGTTAAACCTATAACTCACCAACATTTTTGTTGACGTTTAAAGCATGTTTATTCTCAGGTGAATACTAAGAGCTTCCGTTGTTGCATACTAAAATAAGGACAAGATTTGGAGTCCATGTTTGTATGATATTGTGTAAAAACTGCATTCAAGAAACTGATTTCGATGTAACATATTTGTATTGTAAACCATTATGTAATGGTCGTGTGTAAATAGGATATTTTAGATTATCATTATTTGATAATCTACGTAAAGCTTTTTAAACCTTTATTTATGAAATAAAGGTTACGGTTTGTTTTAAAAATGAATGCAGTCTTTGAAAAACGTCTCATATAGAGGTCAAAACCTAGTAACGAAATCAATTAATATGGAACGTTTTTAATCAATAAGAACGGGACATTTCATTTAGCGTAAGAGCACGCTGGTTAGGACATTGTGCTTGAAAATGCCCAAATCCATGGCACTTGTAGCATTTCCTTCTATCATCTTTGAGACTACCAGCTACAACCTGTTCTCTGCCTTTAAATGTCTTTGATGCTGCCTCGTTATACTTAGGCAGCTGATGATTGAACCTTCAAAGGTAGCATTGCTGGTTTGGAATAAGATCGACTTGAAATTATTTTTCTTTTTTGCTTGTTTCTCCACTTGAATAACCAGCTTGCAAGCACTCTCAAAAGTCCATAGAGGATGCATTTCAACTTGATCAGCAATAGAAGCATTTAAACCTTCAACGAATCTTGCTATAGTGTGTTCTTCAGCTTCTTTGACATTGGTACGAATTTTGAGCTGCTCAAACTCTCTGATGTAATCAACAACATTCATGTTGCCTTGCTTTAGTGTATTCATCTGTATATACAGACCTTGTTTGTAAGCTTGTGGAACAAACCTTTTCTGCATACACTCTTTTAACTTAGACCAGATTTTGATTGTCTTCTTTCTTTCATATTGCCTTTCGTTTTTCAAATTATCATATCACATTGAAGCATACTTCTTTAGCCTGATTACAACAACTTCCATGCCCTTTTTATCATCATAGCCTTAACCTCCATAATTCGATCCATGTTCTGAACCCATTCATAGTAATATTCAGGATTAGAAGACCCTTCAAAATCAGGTGGATCTATCTTGATATCTTTCAAATCATCAGCTCATTTTCTATGCCTTCTTCTTTTTTGTGAAGAAGCATGAGATCCATTAGTAGATCCATGGCTACCATCTTAAGATTCAGTACTAGAAGACACAATGTTGTATCTCCATTTTCAAATCTAGCTCTATTTCTTCTTGGTACATCATCTTCTAACAAATTAACCATTCTTTCCATCTAATGTTGCAGAGCTTCAATAGCTCTATGTTTTCAAAGATTATGAGCTTCTTCAAGAGTCATATTTCTAGGAATCTCACCCATTTCAAATCAGATTTGGAAATAAACTTTTCAAGTTAAAACAGAGTATGAATCAAAAACACAATAAAAATGATTAGAAAACTTTAGATTAGCAACCTAAGCTCTGATACCACTTGATGTGTAGTTATGACTTTAAAAACGCAGTTTAGAACAACACAAAACCCCCCAATTTGTAGCAGTAACACCTCAAAACAGAGTATAAAACTCTGAAATAAGAACAAAAAGGATAAAGAATATAAACCCCAAATTGATAAAGATACCACCACAATCAGAGATTTAGAAACACTTCAAACCTTCAATTACAGCTGATAAAGATTCCACCACAACTATAATATCAGATATGAAGATTTTGATTTCACCACAATGTTTGATAAAGTAACACCACAAACACTGATAAAGAAATCACTCTTAGCCACCAAAATCAAAGATTCATAATGACACAGAGATTTTGTAAATAGATAAGCTCTATTAAACTTTCATTCATTCATTAACCAAGTTTTA
Source organism: Rutidosis leptorrhynchoides (assembly GCF_046630445.1). Taxonomy (NCBI): domain Eukaryota; kingdom Viridiplantae; phylum Streptophyta; class Magnoliopsida; order Asterales; family Asteraceae; genus Rutidosis; species Rutidosis leptorrhynchoides. The sequence continues at coordinate 58,595,643 of NC_092343.1, forward strand.
CAATTACGGGAGCTCTCTATTTATAGGAGAAGCGTAACAGCTACTTTGTAGATAAGACAAAAACATAAAAAGTAAAAGGAGACAAAAAGGACAAACAAATACAAATATTAAGAAAGGGGTGAATGGAAGATCAGATGCAAGATGAAGAGTGGACATAATCTGGTTGATTGGATGGTGTTGTCAATTGTTGGATCAGATGCTGACCACGTGAAGCTTTATAAGGATAATGGCTACCTTAAGGACTTGAGGACAAGTCCTAAATTAGAAGGGGAGAATGATGAGGATATGACCACGAGATTCAAATTTCTGACTGATAAACTTGGGTTAATATTGAACACAAATCAGTTCATGTTTAATACCCAATAATATTCTGTTTTAAAGGGTCATTTCATGAGCACACCAGCTGGTAATGCTTTTGAATTCCCTACGATGTGTGGAACCAGCTTTGAAGTCAGCTCCTTAGTCAGCAAATGTCCTAAGGTCAGGTTAGAACAATCGAGGCAGCATCAAGAGGATAATATTCCATGTGGGCAGCTTTGGCGTCTACCAGAATGATGAACTAAGTGTTTTGGAGTCCTTTCAGTTTCGGTTTAATTGGAATATAATATACTTAGATTGGATGGATATTTTAGAGTTTATTTTACAAGAATAAAGTTTTGAAGTTTTCGATGGCTAACCAGCTCGAAAGACAAACCAGCACGGGTTGTTGCAAATTAATGTCAAGGTAGCTTTAAACGAATTTCTATTTAAAATGGGTTGAAGACTAAGTTCATTCAGTTGAGTTTGATCTGGTTAAGATTACTCGGCATTGAAGGATAAGAAGATGGTGCATTTCAAGAGTGAGTTGTTATGAAAGAAGAGCCAGAAAAATAAGAGACAGCACAATGTTGAATCAACTCAATGAAGGGCCAGCAACATGTTGAACTAACACAATGTTGAATCAGCTCAATGAAGGGCCAGCAAGAAGTTGAACCAGCATAAAGTGAATGATCAACGAAGAGCTAGCAACAAGTTAAACCAGCTCAACAAGAGCCAGCTCAAAGAACATATGATTAACTTTCAGCTTTAAGGTTACTTAAGAGGCAGCTTCAAAAGAAGTTAGTTCGACCAGTAAATGAACCAGCAAAAGATGCTAGTTTAACTATCATAAGTTGTTAGTTCAAACAGCAAGAAGAACCAGCATAAGTTGTTGGTTCAACCAGCACGAGGGATCTTTAGAGCCAGTACAAAAATGTGATATTCAACCAGCATGAGTTTTACTTAATCTACAAACTAAGCGCTCATCACAATGAAAGCTAGTTCACTCAGCACTTATAATTAATGTTGGACCAACCCTGATCTTTGATGCTCAATCAGCTTTTGAAGTTAATGATCCCCAACTTTTGAATGTTCTTGCCAACCAGCACGAGACGTTGAAGCTCAACCAGCTCGAAACGCAATGTTAAACCAGCCAGCTTTTAACGATGAAGACCAACCAACTTGACAATCTTCCACGAGCACTTATACTTTGAAAACGTTTGAAACTATTTCAATTCAATGACCAGCTCAAGACATGTGCTTAACACGTGTGTGGGCTATTCTAGAATATTGGGCTGTCCAAGGAAGATTCTCATCTATCATTGGCTGTTTTTAGAATGGAATGAGCATTACAAAGCGACAAGCTTTTCAGATGTTGTCTTTAATACTTATTAGCTAATTTGTAAATGCTTGTCCTTTTTGTCTCTTTTTCCTTTTTATGTTTTTTTCTTATTCAGAATTAGCTGTAATGTTTCCTCTCTAAATAGAGGCTGATTATCATTGTAAAACGAAGTTGATGATGAATGAAAACGTTTGATAGAACTTATCTATTTACTAAAATCTCTGCATCTTTAAGAATCTTTGATTCTGAAGACTACAAGTGGTTTCTTTATCAGTGTTTGTGGTATTTCTTTATCAAATATTGTGGTGAAATCTCAAATCTTCATATCTCGAGTTTATAGTTGTGTTGGAATCTTTATCATCTATAATTGAAGGTATGGAGTGTTTCTAGATTGCTGATTGTGGTGGTATCTTTATTAATTAGGAGTTTAGATTCTTAAATCTTTGTTTCAGTCTCTGTAATTGGGGTGCTTTGCTTTATCAGTTTTGGAGGTGATTTGGAGTGTTTCCTTGATTCTAGTTGTGGTGGCTTAGACTTTATCAGTTAGGGTTGGGATTATCTATGTTGGTTACTTGTTCTTGAGTGTTTACACTCTGATTTACTAGGTTTGCTGCTCAAACTTTTCAGATCTATTGGAGAAGAAAGCTTTGAGTGAAAAATGCATTTTTAAAGGTGATAATTACTCATCAACTTATCTACTTTAGTTTAAGGACTGAAATAGGGTAACCCCTGAGCCTCTTGGACCAGCTCAAAAACACTTAGATGATAAGAAAGAGATGACAACAGACCACTGCTTGACCAGATTTAGGTGTAACATCTTTTGAGCTTATACTGGTTGCATTGCTGGTTAAGTTGCCCACCTCACCCGCATCATATATATATATATATATATATATATATATATATATATATATATATATATATATATATATATATATATATATATCTGAAAATTAAGTTGTAACATTCCGCCTTTTTCCGTTTACTTTTCCTTTTACTTATTTAAAGTCCGTTATATGTTTATAACATCTCCCGTTGATACGCATTTTAAATTATCTCGTTTAGGTAATTCACGCACCCGAATGAAACTTGAAGGACCAAACTTGCCAAATGGCCAAACCTTTGACTAGGTCAAAGTGGTCAAACCATCCTCATCCATTCATCACTCCTCTTTCATCTTTACTACTTCCTCCATTTTCTCTCAACACCCAATTATCAAAGAATCATCATCCAAATCCGAACTAGCGGGTGTTTTGCAAAACAAATTACATTTTTGGAATCCTTGCAACTTCCTCTTCGATTCTATACCGATTTTATTACATTTGGGTAACTTTCTAAAATCACTAGATTTTGTGTTCCTGAAGTTTTTAACTTATAAAGTTGTTAATTAGTGTCTATGGCTCAAGTCTAACATGAATATATGATTTATATGCTCGATCTCATTGTTTTAGTGTAACTAGCATGAACATGAAAAGTGTGTGTTTGATTTTGAGTTTTGGATGATTTAATGTTGTTGTTATGATAAAGTACAAGTATTAAATTTGTTCCTAGTATCACTAGCTTCAATTTGATGTGTAGGTTGCTTTAGAAAACTTCATGAACTTGATTAGTGATTTTGGTGAATTTGGGTTAGGGTTTGATGAAATTGAAATGGACTTTTGATGCTTTGAATGACATGCGATGTTATTAGTAAGTGTTAGGTTGTATTGTATACTTGATTACCTTCGAAACGGCATATCATTCATGTAAATTGGTTGCCGGATCATTGATTTACATTTATGAACTTGAATGCATTAAATGGTGAGCTTTAAATGTGATTTTGGTTGTTGTAAAGGTAAACGTGATTGATGAAATGTGCTTTGTTGTTTTCATTGTCAAAATACCTTTACGATGATATAAAATACATGTTATAAGTGTTTGCGGATCATAAATTGTGTTTGGTTGCGTTTTGGTTCGTGCACTTGTGTGTTTTCAGCATAGCAGACCTGTGTACCAATCTGGACACCGTCCAGATTATTGGACGCTGTCCAAGCCTTCAATACTGGACGCCGTCCAGCCATTTTGGACGCTGTCCAGTTTGCCTATCAGGGGACTGTCCAACTTGGTCATTTTACGAAAAATGTTTGCCATGCTATGGACCTCCGAATCACATGTAACTTGTTCTAACATGCTCATATATGATTAAAAACCTCAGAAAAATAGTTCGGGACCTGACCCGAACGTGTTGACTTTGACCCGACCAAAGTTTGACTTTTAATCAAACTTAACCAAATGTTTGTGCAATCGTTCTAACATGCTTTTATACTTGTACCTTGCATGAAACATGACAATTTGATTCACATGCTATTATGATCGAGTCTTAACGAGCCATAGGACTAATTGAACATCTTTGACCTATCGTGTTACCGTTATTGATACAAACCTATTTGTTTAGGTCAAGACTAGCATTCGTTCTTGCACACGTTTACTTGTTGAAGTACTTTTACATACGTGCACTCAAGGTGAGATCATAGTCCCACTTTTACTCTTTTTGAACTTACATTTGGGATGAGAAAACATAAACGTTTCTTTTACTAAGTGAACACAAGTACAGGAAAACAAACATTCTACATACGAGTTTGAACAAAAATCCTCAATTCGATTATCATTAGTTACACTTGTCGGGTGTAAGCGAGAACTTATGTTATATGGCCATATGGGTTTGACAAATCCTCATTCAAATGGTTTTCTACCGTTTACGAATGGAATATATTTTCGAGAAACAGTGTATATTCTAACACTATTATGATGGGTTCTATGGAAGAAATGTTAAGCATTGATAATTGGGTGCTCGTGAAACAAACTTTTGGAATGTATTACTATTATATCAATGTTACAAATCTTGTGCTTCACTTGTAATTACTTACTTAAACCTATGATTTCACCAATGTTTTCGTTGACAGATTTCTATATTTTTCTCAAGTCCTTGAACGTTTTTGTGATACATGCTTCCACTCATTACTTTTGATACTTGCTTGGATGTCGAGTATACATGCATACATGGAGAGTCTTTTGGCTACTTTCAAATTGTGTCGCATATGTTTCAAATGTACTCTAAACTTTGTTATGTAACTAGTTGTCGAACTACTTTGTAAAACTTGAAACATCTTTACTTTTGAAATGAATGCGACATACTTTTGGTCAAATGTTGTTTTAAAGACTTATGACCACGTAACGGGACCTAAGTAGACGGCGTCGTCAATGACGATTTTGTCAGGTCGCTACAGATGGTATCAGAGCGTTGGTTGTAGGGATTTAGAGTTCATTGGTGTCAACCCCGAGTCATAGGGTACATTAGTGAGTCTAGACTACAACCGGCATATAGACTTGAAGTAGGAATTACTTGACTACTTGTGCATTTATACTCGAACGTTTCTACTCATATCTACTCTTATTTCATCTTAATCTCATGTTGTTTAATTTGATTGACACGCCACCTTGACTTAGTGAATTAATGTCGAATGCACATATGAATTAGGGTAATATAATTTTCGGGATTATATTACGATGACTCATATGAACGTTCCGACATTATGGCATAAAGAATTTAAGGCGAGTCAAGGAAAATTTTTCTCTCTATCCTAATTCCATATCATGATTAGTATTATTGAAAATACTAATTAACGGTATTCTTGTGTTTTGAAGGAACAATGCCTCCTCGCCGTGTGCCATGCCATGAGACTCTCGAACAAGCCCTTCAACGGATGATAGCCACCGCCGTGGATGCGGCCATGGCCGGTCACTCCTCCAGCAACAACAATAACAATAACCACAACAACAACAATCAAGGAGCCGGTAACTCAAGCGAAGGGTGCTCCTACAAAGCCTTCATGAGGTGCAAACCTCATACTTTTGATGGGACCGGGGGACCGGTTACTCTCACTCGATGGTTCGAACAAACGGAGGTCGTCTTTAGCATAAGTGATTGTCGGGACCAAGATAAAGTCAAATACTCCACTCACACATTCGCCGGTGTCGCCCTCACATGGTGGAACAACTATGTACAATCGGTGGGTACCGATGAAGCTCACACCCTCTCTTGGGCTGACTTAAGGGAAAAGATGATCGTCGAATATTTCCCTCGTGAAGAAACCCGAAGGCTCGAACAAGAGCTAAGAACTTTGAAAGCGGTCGGAAACGATCTCAAGGCTTATAATCAATGATTTTTCGAACTAGCCTTGATGTGCCCAACCCTTGTGAACCCCGAAGCTTTAAGGGTTGAACTTTACATGGATGGTCTTCCAAAGAGCATCAAACACGGGGTAATGTTATCCAAAACCACTAATCATCAAGAAGCCTTGAACATGGCCCGCAAGTTGATAGAAACAGTGGACGAAATTATAGTGCCGGCACCTAAAGCCGAGGATAAGTCGGGTAACAACAAAAGAAAATGGGAAGCCCCCAATCAAGCAACAACAACTTTGCCAAGAAGCCTTACACCTCCGACGGCAAGAAAGGTTATGCCGGAAACCTACCTCTGAATGTGGCAAGCTAATTTGCCATCGATGCCAAGGAGTTGGTCATAAGGCCAACGAATGTAAAAGTGTCGCCCCCATCGCTCGAAAGGGGCCCAATGCACCAAAAACGGGCACTTGTTACGAATGTGGCCAAACAGGCCATTATAGAAATGCATGCCCGAAGAAGAAAGATAACCCCAATACGCGCGGCCGAGCTTTCAACATCAACACCAAGGAAGCCCGAGATGACAATGAATTAGTCACGGGTACGTTTCTTCTCAACAACACTTATGTTACTTGTTTATTCGATTCGGGTGCCGATAAATGCTTTGTATCCAAGACTTTGATTCATTCTTTTAGCACTCCACCACTCCCACTAGATACCACTTATACGATTGAAGTGGCCAACGGGAAACTATTGAGTGCCGACACATATTACCGGGGGTGTACGTTAAATATTTAGGGTAATGAGTTTGAAATTGACTTGATACCCATGGAACTAGGAAGCTTCGATGTAATAATCGGTATGAATTGGTTAGCCTAAACAAAATCTCACATCCTTTGTGATCTTAACGCAATCCGAATTCCTATCGAGAATGGTGAACCCTTGATTGTTTATGGCGATAAGAGTTGCACCGGACTCAACCTTGTTTCGTGCCTTAAAGTTAGAAAACTACTCCGTAAGGGTTGTTTTGCAATCCTTGCCCATGTTAAGAAAGTCGAGTCCGATGAGAAGCATATCGATGATGTGCCAATTGTTAGTGACTTTTCCGATGTATTTACCAACGAATTGCCGGGTCTTCCACCTCATCGACCGGTAGAATTCCAAATCGATCTTATTCCGGGAGCCGCACCCGTAGCACGTGCACCATATAGACTTGCTCCATCCGAAATGCAAGAATTGCAAAGTCAAATTCAAGAATTACTTGACCGTGGTTTTATCCAACCTAGCCATTCACCATGGGGCGCTCCGATTTTGTTTGTTAAAAAGAAAGACGGATCCTACGAATGTGTATCGATTATCGTGAACTAAATAAATTGACGGTTAAGAACTGATATCCTCTTCTTCGCATCGATGACCTCTTTGATCAACTACAAGGATCTCGTGTATATTCTAAAATCGATCTCCGCTCAGGTTATCATCAATTAAGGGTTAAGGGGGAAGATGTCTCCAAAACTGCTTTCCGGACTCGTTATGGTAGTTATGAATTCCTTGTCATGCCATTTGGTCTCACTAATGCACCGGTGGTGTTCATGGATCTTATGAACCGCGTGTGCAAACCGTATCTCGATAAATTCGTTATTGTGTTCATCGATGACATCTTGGTCTATTCTAAAAGCGAAGAAGAACACGAACAACATCTCCGACTTGTGCTTGAACTCTTGAGACAAGAACGACTCTATGCCAAATTCTCCAAGTGTGAATTTTGGTTGAAGGAAGTTCAATTTCTTGGTCATGTTGTAAGTGATCAAGGTATTAAAGTCGATCCATCAAAAATCGAAGCCATTAGTAAATGGGAGACTCCTACTACTCCTACTCACATCCGTCAATTTTTGGGTCTCGCCGGATACTATCATATATTCATCAAGGATTTCTCTTTGGTTGCTCGTCCTTTAACTGCGTTAACTCATAAGGGAAAGAAATTCGTTTGGGAAACCGAACAAGAATTCGCATTTCAAATCTTGAAGACAAAGCTAACCACTGCTCCTATCTTGTCACTTCCTGAAGGCAATGATGATTTTGTTGTATATTGCGATTCCTCGAAACATGGTTTTGGGTGTGTATTGATGCAACGAAAGAAAGTCATTGCTTATGCCTTTCGAAAATTGAAAATCCATGAACAAAACTATACGACCCATGATCTCGAACTCGGAGCCGTTGTCTTCGCACTTAAAATGTGGAGACATTATCTTTATGGAACCAAAAGTACCATCTTCACCGATCACAAAAGCCTTCAACACATCTTCGATCAAAAACAACTAAACATGAGACAACGACGGTGGATTGAAACTTTAAACGATTATGATTGTGAGCTTCGTTACCATCCTGGGAAGGCAAACGTAGTAGCCGATGCCTTAAGTCGAAAGGAAAGAGCGGTGCCTCTTCGTGTCCGAGCTTTAAACATCACCATTCACACCAACCTCAATAGTCAAATTTGTTTAGCCCAAGACGAGGCTCTCAAGGATGAAAACATCTCTCTCGAACACTTGAACGTCCTCACCTCTCGATTCGAAGTTAAAGAAACCAGACTCCGATATTTCGCTAGAAGAATTTGGGTACCTAGTTATGGGGACCTACGGAGCCTTATTTTAGACGAATCCCATAAGTCAAGATATTCGATTCACCCCGGTGCCAATAAGATGTACCACGACCTCAAAGAGCAATATTGGTGGCCGAACATAAAAAGGGACGTTGCTACTTATGTTGAAAAGTGCCTAACTTGCTCCAAAGTCAAAGCCGAACATCAAAGACCGTCCGGACTACTTCAACAACCCGAAATCCCGTAATGGAAGTGGGAAAGGATAACGATGGATTTTATCACCAAACTACCAAAGACGGTTGGCGGTTATATACTATTTGGGTTATTGTTGACCGTCTCACCAAATCCGCGCACTTCCTAGCCATGAAGGAAACCGACAACATGGAGAAACTCGCACAACTTTACATTAAAGAAATCGTAGCCCGACACTGTGTACCCTTATCGATTATCTCCGACCGAGATGGCCGATTTGTTTCTAGATTTTGGCGTACTTTACAAGAAGCGTTGGGGACACGTTTAGACATGAGCACCGCATACCATCTGCAAACCGACAGACAAAGCAAACGCACAATTCAAACCTTGGAAGACATGCTACGAGCTTGCGTTGTCGACTTTGGAAAAGCTTGGGATAAGCACTTGCCTCTCGCCGAATTCTCCTACAACAATAGTTATCACGCGAGTATTAACGCCGCACCATTTGAAGCTTTATATGGCCGAAAATGTCGTTCACCTATTTATTGGGCCGAAGTAGGCGACAAATCACCGGACCCAAACTCATTCATGAAACAACCGAGAAAATCGTTCAAATCCGAGATAGGCTTAGGACGGCCCGAAGTCGTCAAATGAGCTATACCGACAAACGACGCAACGACCTCGAATTTCAAGTCGGTGATCGCGTAATGTTAAAAGTCGCACCTTGGAAAGGTGTAATCCGTTTTGGGAAACGCGGGAAGCTAAATCCGCGATATATTGGTCCTTTCGAAATCTTGGAGCGTGTTGGAACCGTTGCTTATCGTTTAGATCTTCTGCCTCAATTGAGCTCCGTTCATCCTACTTTCCATGTATCCAACTTGAAAAAGTGCCTTGCCGAACCCGATATCATCATCCCTCTTAAAGAGCATACTATTGATGACAAACTTCATTTTGTGGAAGAACCGGTTGAAATTGTGGATACCTCCATCAAGACGCTAAAACAAAGCCGAATTCCAATTGTTAAGGTCCGTTGGAATACCAAAAGGGGACCCGAGTTTACTTGGGAGAGACAAGATCAAATGCAAAGGAAGTATCCTCATCTATTCGCGAATTCGGAAACGCAAAATCCCGAGGAAGAAACAACGACTACTACGCCTACTTAAATTTCGGGACGAAATTTCTTTTAAGGAGTAGGTAATGTAACATCCCGCCTTTTTCCATTTACTTTTTCCTTTAACTTATTTAAAGTCCGTTATATGTTTATAACATCTCCCGTTGATACGCGTTTTAAATTATCTCGTTTAGGTAATTCACGCACCCGAATGAAACTTGAAGGACCAAACTTGCCAAATGGCCAAACCTTTGACTAGGGCAAAGTGGTCAAACCATCCTCATCCATTCATCACTCCTCTTTCATCTTTACTACTTCCTCCATTTTCTCTCAACACCCAATTATCAAAGAATCATCATCCAAATCCGAACTAGCGGGTGTTTTGCAAAACAAATTACATTTTTGGAATCCTTGCAACTTCCTCTTCAATTCTATACCGATTTTATTACATTTGGGTAACTTTCTAAAATCACTAGATTTTGTGTTCTTGATGTTTTTAACTTATAAAGTTGTTAATTAGTGTCTATGGCTCAAGTCTAACATGAATATATGATTTATATGCTTGATCTCGTTGTTTTAGTGTAACTAGCATGAACATGAAAAGTGTGTATTTGATTTTGAGTTTTGGATGATTTAATGTTGTTGTTATGATAAAGTACAAGTATTAAATGTGTTCCTAGTATCACTAGCTTCAATTTGATGTGTAGGTTGCTTTAGAAAACTTCATGAATTTGATTAGTGATTTTGGTGAATTTGGGTTAGGGTTTGATGAACTTGAAATGGACTTTTGATGCTTTGAATGACATGCGATGTTATTAGTAAGTGTTAGGTTGTATTGTATGCTTGATTACCTTCGAAACGGCATATCATTCATGTAAATTGGTTGCCGGATCATTGATTTACATTTATGAACTTGAATGCATTAAATGATGAACTTTAAATGTGATTTTAGTTGTTGTAAAGGTAAATGTGATTGATGAAATGTGCTTGGTTGTTTTCATTGTCAAAATACCTTTCCGATGATATAAAATACATGTTATACGTGTTTGCGGATCATAAATTGTGTTTGGTTGCGTTTTGGTTCGTGCACTTGTGTGTTTTCAGCATAGCAGACCTGTGTACCAATCTGGACGCCGTCCAGATTATTGGACGCCGTCCAGGCCTTCAATACTGGACGCCGTCCAGCCATTTTGGACGCCGTCCAGTTTGCCTATTAGGGGACTGTCCAACTTGGTCATTTTACGAAAAATGTTTGCCATGCTATGGACCTCCGATTCACATGTAACTTGTTCTAACATGCTCATATATGATTAAAAACCTCAGAAAAATAGTTCGGGACCTGACCCGAACGTGTTGACTTTTCGTTGACTTTGACCCGACCAAAGTTTGACTTTTAATCAAACTTAACCAAATGTTTGTGCAATCGTTCTAACATGCTTTTATACTTGTACCTTGCATGAAACATGAACATTTGATTCACATGCTATTATGATCGAGTCTTAACGAGCCATAGGACTAATTGAACATCTTTGACCTATCGTGTTACCGTTATTGATGCAAACCTATTTGTTTAGGTCAAGACTAGCATTCGTTCTTGCACACGTTTACTTGTTGAAGTACTTTTACATACGTGCACTCAAGGTGAGATCATAGTCCCACTTTTACTCTTTTTGAACTTACATTTGGGATGAGAAAACATAAACGTTTCTTTTACTAAGTGAACACAAGTACAGGAAAACAAACATTCTACATACGAGTTTGAACAAAAATCCTCAATTCGATTATCATTAGTTACACTTGCCGGGTGTAAGCGAGAACTTATGTTATATGGCCATATGAGTTTGACAAATCCTCATTCAAACGGTTCGCTACCGTTTACGAATGGAATATATTTTCGAGAAACAGTGTATGTTCTAACACTATTGTGATGGGGTTCTATGGAAGGAATGTTAAGCATTGATAATTGGGTGCTCGTGAAACAAACTTTTGGAATGTATTACTATTATATCAATGTTACAAATCTTGTGGTTCACTTGTAATTACTTACTTAAACCTATGATTTCACCAACGTTTTCGTTGACAGATTTCTATGTTTTTCTCAGGTCCTTGAACGTTTTTGTGATACATGCTTCCGCTCATTACTTTTGATACTTGCTTGGATGTCGAGTATACATGCATACATGGAGCGTCTTTTGGCTACTTTCAAATTGTGTCGCATATGTTTCAATTGTACTCTAAACATTGTTATATAACTAGTTGTCGAACTACTTTGTAAACCTTGAAACATCTTTACTTTTGAAATGAATGCGACATACTTTTGGTCAAACGTTGTTTTAAAGACTTATGACCACGTAACGGGACCTAAGTAGACGGCGCCGTCAATGACGATTTTGTCGGGTCGCTACATAAGTATAGTTAGTTATTCAGTAACTTAATTCTGTATTTATTATTAAAATCTAATATTAACGATAGTAGTGTAAATAAGTCGAGTTGTTAGATCCCGTGCATCACTTGCTAGGATCGTTAGATCAAGGAACAAGCTTCGATGAGCAATTTGAGCATAAAAGTTATAAGATATGATGAACAAGCATAAAACCCATTTAGATTAATCATTAACAGCAGAATCTAAGCATAAATCATATGTTATTAATGAAGAAAAACATTACATGAACGATTACATCGATTTAAACAAAGAAAGATGGGTTATTAAGGTGATTGGAGCATCAATTCACCTTGATTACTCTCCACCATGAAGGTGAAGTGGAGTGGAGAGCTTCTCTAAGCTTCCATTATGCTCAACTCATCAAATGAACAAGGAAACTCTTTATATATGCCTCTGTCAGCTCACGCGTACGTCTGACATCTCGACCGTACGGCTGACAGGAATCACACGCACGAGTGACACAGTCACTCGTGTAGCGTATATATTACAACAGTTTTGTCACATATGCTCCTGCGACGTGAGTTTCTAGTGTTCCAAACTATCCTAGGTGTACAACATAACCATAACTATTGCTAGTTATTCGACAGCGATGGACAACATCAGAAAATGCACTAACAACTCCCCCTTGTACATTGCTGACGAATCTTGCTATCGATAAGTCATTGAAAACACCTCTTGCAATCTTCAGTTAGTCTCTGCAGTGGTACAGGGTCTTCTGAATCTTCATGCTTCATTAAAGATCTTCTTGAATACCTAATACTGAACTTCGTACCTTAATGATTTTTGGTCATTGAGCCGAGACACACGAATTGCCGTTTAATATACCGAAACTTCGCCCCTCAATGATTTTAGGTCATTGAGTCCGGGTAGATGAATTACCAGTTATTCTTGAAGATACTTCAAATCCACTTGCACTTACCCACATAACCAATTGTAGTAGTACTTCCCCTAATACTAAAATGAGATCAATCTCTGACGAACTCCTCTGATAAAAGACACACTCAAAGTATCTTGACTGCAGAATCTTCTTTCTCAGCGTTCAATGTATCCCATTCTCTCAACACTTTAATCAAGCATAAACTTCTTCATCACGACTTGCCTACTGTAATGGGCAAAATATCAGAGAAATCTGATCCACAATTTATCTGATTCATCACACGTCGTCAATCTGGTATCTCATGATTGCGCATCACTCTTATCAATTCTCTTGACATAGTGGAATCTTCTCAAATGCTCTATATCCAGCGGAATTTCCACAACCAGCGTCCATCACACAATGGAACTCTCGAAATTTGGAATTTAAAACGTTTCGGCCCATAAATAATCAGATCATCTGATTACCCCACAAAAACTCTTCATAACACTCGTGTCTTGTGTATTCATCTTACACGGACGATGCGGAATTAAATACGTTGTTGGCCCATAAACAGTCAGATGCTCCTGGCTGCCCCACTAATCTTCGCATAACACAAGTGCTTTACATAAACACTTACTAAATAAGTTCAACGGACAAAGGAGGTTGTCCACTAAACTTTGTGCATCAATACTTCAGTGAATAGTAATCAATCTCTCACTAGAACGCGTGAGAAGGTCGATTGTGCGTCTTATAATTACTCCCACGATTAAAAATCTAAAGTAGCTACGCACGAATCAAAAGAAGATACGTGTGACACCACAACTGCACATGATGTCGCGTTGGTACTTCTGGCGTGAAAACCAAGTCAGGTCAGAAAAATTATGATGCAAGACCCAGTGAGTCACTAAATTCTCAAACGTGTAAGCTTAATTCGTATTTTCGGCACAAATCACCTCCTCTTACGCTTCTCGATACAATCACATCTCAAATACATCTCGATCACATCTCAATCGCGTCTCAAACACACATCAATCGGTTTATAAATGACTTTGCTGGTTGACAAACACATAAGCTCTTGGGTTAAATCGAGTTGTAGAATCAAATCCGGAAAGATAAACTTGAACTTCCTTTGTTTCATGGCTATTTTGTTGAATCTTTAAGCAAAAAGGACCATGGTTGAAAAGTAAAGTCACAAGCTTCAAGGACCATGGTTGAAAAATTTACAAAACTTGAGGGACCAAAACTGTAAAGTATGAAACTTTAAGGACCAAAAGTGTAAATCTTTCAAAGTTCAGGGGCTGAAAATAAAATTTTCAGAAAGTTGAGGGACCAAAAGTGAAAATTCTGAAAAAGATTTCAAAATTTTGCATTGGAGGTCCCTGGGTAATTAACAGCCGTTAAAATTAATTGACTGGAAGGACTAGCTGTGTATCATTTAATTTGGGTGTGCTGGTGGATCAGAATCCGGGTCAATAATCAGGTAACCGGGTCTGAAATTCGGATCTGGTATCTAGTTTTTGAATTTTAAATGGGTAAATTGGTTTTGGTTAAATGGGTTATAGGTTTGGTTATGAATTTGGTTAAGGAAAAAGTCCACATTCACTTGTGTATGGTTAGGAGACAAGGGGACAAGCATATGACAGGTGGTACAAGTGGGGCTCATGTTTTTCTTCATTCCTTTTATTTCAGCCGAGAAAGGAAGGTGTATCAGGTAGGGTCCACCAGCAAAGTTCACAAAATTTACAATCATGCCATCCGTATTTCCACGCTACTGTATCCCTTTTTTTTTTAATTGATTTTTCAGCCGACAAGTTGTAGAGTCAGGTGGGTCCCGCCATTAAAGATTCACTTAATTTCATTTATGCCACTCGACAGGTACTGTTCCAGCTACTTCTTGAACCTAAAACCCTAACCGTATGTTCACCATGACAACAACCAAATCCGAATTTTTCGAAGATCAACCGTACGTTTCACCAGCTTACTCGTGTATACTCAATCCCACACGTACGTTTGAGTGTTCTTCAACCTTTGAAGATTCCGGCAGCCACTAGTGGTGGTGCTGTGGCGGTTCAAGGCGGCTCACATGGAAAGCTAGCTCAAAACTTCATGAAAACTCATGAAATTTAACAGAGAGCTGCACTAGAACCCGTCAAACACTTCTCCATTAATGAATTTCCCAAACAAACACCAAAAATCACAGAATAATTCGATTTCAGTCTCAAGGACACAAAAATAAGAATTTCACATAACTCGACCAATTTAATGAATTAGGACCTGATATTTTGAGGAATCAAACACAAGATGATTACCAACAATTCCTCATTCTTAGTTTTCTCTAATTCGGCCTAAATCATCAAAACCCAAATTTAGTCAACAAAAGTCAAACCGAATTCCAAACTTCAATTTCATAAAATTGCAACAGATTAATCTAATCTTGTTTGATCTTAGGCTCTGATACCATTTGTTAGATCCCGTGCATCACTTGCTAGGATCGTTATATTAAGGAACAAGCTTCGATGAGCAATTTGAGCATAAAAGTGATAAGATATGATGAACAAGCATAAAACCCATTTAGATTCATCATTAAAAGCAGAATCTAAGCATAAATCATATGTTATTAATGAAGAAAAACATTACACGAACGATTACATCGATTTAAACAAAGAAAGATGGGTTATTAAGGTGATTGGACCATCAATTCACCCTGATTCCTCTCCACCATGAAGGTGAAGAGGAGTGGAGAGCTTCTCTAAGCTTCCATTATGCTCAACTCATCAAATGAACAAGG
This sequence comes from Rutidosis leptorrhynchoides, assembly GCF_046630445.1. Taxonomy (NCBI): domain Eukaryota; kingdom Viridiplantae; phylum Streptophyta; class Magnoliopsida; order Asterales; family Asteraceae; genus Rutidosis; species Rutidosis leptorrhynchoides. Next base: position 58,611,429 of record NC_092343.1, read on the forward strand.
AAACTCTTTATATATGCCTCTGTCAGCTCACGCGTACGTCTGACATCTCGACCGTATGGCTGACAAGAATCACACGCACGAGTGACACAGTCACTCGTGTAGCATATATATTACAACAGTTTTGTCACATATGCTCCTGCGACGTGAGTTTCTAGTGTTCCAAACTATCTTAAGTGTACAACATAACCATAACTATTGCTAGTTATTCGACAGCGATGGACAACATTAGAAAATGCACTAACACGAGTCAAGTCAAATTCAAGCTTAGTAGTGTTCGAACTCGGCTCGTATAATTTTCTAACAACTCGAACATGAGTCGAGCCCGAACTTATAAGTGTTCTAGCTAGAGTATGATAAAGTACTTTAGAAAATGACTTGGATGTTTGTTAAAGAAATTAATTGTTGAAAGAATTGTAGATATGAACTAAAAATGGAAGAAATATGAATATGTTGATCGAAGAATTCAAATAGCCCGATCATCTTTACCTACCATTTCAGGATTAGATATTTATTCATCTACTTAATGATATTAATTAATAAATATTAATAATTAAGTAATAATATTAATAATATTAAATATTATTATTATTATTATTATTATTATTATTATTATTATTATTATTATTATTCTTATTATTATTATTATTATTGTTATTATTATTGTTACTATTATTATTAGTAATAATATTATTAGTATTATTACTATTATTATTGTTCTTATTATTATTATTATTATTATTATTATTATTATTATTATTATTATTATTATTATTATTATATTTATTATTATTATTATCATTATTATTATTATCCTTATTATTGTTATCCTTATTATTATTATTATTATTATTATTATTATTATTATTATTATTATTATTATTATTATTATTATTATTATTATTAAGTCACGGTGCTAAGAAAAGTCACACGGTCGACTAAGAAACAAACAACTAGATTTCACTACACAATCGGTAGGTGGAGTGGACACAATCGGTCGGTGGAGTGGACTCAATCGGTCGGGTGTGTTCTTGACAGTAGCAGGTACGAAAACTAGGCTTTTTAAAGTAAAACGATCTAGGAACCTGTTTTTGACTGGACATTGTGATGACCCGGGAATTTCCGACCAAATTCAAACCTAATCTTATTATGATTTCGACACGATAAGCAAAGTCTGTAATATTGAGTTTCAAAAATTTTGGAACTATGTTCATATGTTCAATTGACCTTTGACCATTCCCAAACGATTCACAAACCAATGTGTGTGTGTGTGTGTGTGTATATATATATATATATATATATATATATATATATATATATATATATATATATATATATATATATGCATAAGAGTATATAAAATAATTTAAAATAATAAGTATACATTAATCAATTAGAATTAACAATGTAAGATAACAAATAAAATAATTAAATTATTATTACAATGAGCCTATATAATTTGATATATAATATTAATATGAATCTATATAAATATATATATAAAATATTTCTATTAATAATTAATATATTGTAACATGTATAAACTATATAAATATTAAATATTCAATTATGATATTATATAAAATAAGTAGAACATAATTAATATCATATTAGAGTCAACTATATAGATAGAAATTATAATTAATTTAAGTAATAATATTAATATTAATGTTATTAATATATAAACTATTGATGCAAATTTATTATATATAAATGGTTGTGGTATTATTATCACCAATATTATTAACATTAATAATATTAACATTATTATAAATAGTACTATCATTCTTATCATTAATAATATTATCATCATTTTCATTACTATTATTGTTGCTTGTTATTATTAAAATCATTATTAAAAAAAACTATTATTAATGATTATTAAAATACTTGATATTAATATTAGTATTATTATTTTTATTAGATATTATTATTATTATTATTATTTAATATTAAGATAGTAAAAGCAAAGGCAATCGTACGATATATATTCCCACTCAAATTCCAACTCACTGTCATCTATTTGGACTTTTGTTTTGATCTAGTAGTTGTTGAAAACTCATATCAAATCTGTATGATTCTGTTAGATATCGATATAACCTGTACACATTTTTGTTTTATTTTTTTTTTCTATCTTTCTACTATTGCTTGATGGATACTGTCGACACAAGGGGACTACAAAACATACGATTTATCAAAGCCATGAGGAAAACCATTCCACTCATCATAAATTACTACTATTCTCTGCCTAAAATTTGATTACTAAACAGAAGAAGAATGAAGAACATTCGAACCGTACCCTGTTCTTGTCCCATTAAATTGAAACCATCGAATATTACCAATCATCACCAATGAAATATATCACCATCGATATCCATGAAACTCAAAACAAATCGTAAACTATCATTCATCATTTTATTGTTACTTTGTTACTCGATCACCAACCAACAAAAATCACCACCATCTTCTACCACAAGTTCACCAAAATCAAAAACCATATAACTCAATACCTCTACTGCTGCGTAATCTTTTCAGTCTCAATTATACCCATCAACCGTGAAATAAACCATCAAACTGTTAGGACTCAGGTCAGTTTAATAAATCAAAATTATCAAGTTTATTTAGAAAATAAACCTTTATGATGATTATTACTTGTGTAATTGAGTTTTAACATCCCAGAATCACAATTTCGACGCCATCCAAAACCATGAACAACCACACAATCATCCCTTTATGAAGCTTATTAATTTCTCCTGTTGCTGCAGCTTTACGCGTATGATTAAACACAACTTCTACTTGCTGTCTATTATAATAATGAAAAGAGATAACGATAGAGATTGGTCCAATAATGGCACATTCTTTCCATTTCTTTTTGAGCCGACACCCACCAAATAACAACCCCACTTGAGTAAAGAATAAGGTATTTGAGCTGTAGTAAATTGTTGTTTTTTTTTTCTTTTCTTCCCATAGACAAATGGAACCCCACCTTTCCACAAACTTTGTTCTATTCAGATTAAAGTATGATACTAAATTGATAATTGAGCATGAACTAGAATGCGTATACCTTTTTCTTTTGACCAACAAATTCTTTAAAGAAAACCCCACTTGAATTATAATGGTATTATAATTGCTGCACGTTCCAAACACTTCTATTTTTACGGAATATTATTCTATTTTACGTTAGCGGATACATATAAACTAGTGCTTTAATAGGCTAGTGGGGTCTAAAAAGGAACGAACCCTAGAAGGATTCGGTTAAGGTGTAAACAACTGGACCGCTATCTAACACCTCACAAGGACTAAGACTTAGACTAACATTGGGCTCGTATTTTCAGTTTGGGCCGTGAGTAGTTGTTTTGCTTCTTGGGCCGAGAAGATAAAAGAAAGAATGATGGTCGTGATTCTTGAAAATAAAAATTGTTAATGATACAAATGATATAACAGTTATGATAATAATAAGTGTTACAAAGATACTGGATAATGATATAAGAGATCTTAAGATGATGAAGGTTAGTTCTTGGTTTGTGTTAATTGAAGAAGAACAAGTATTAGAAATGGGTTATAAGTTTATCAGATGGGTCATTAAACAGAAAAGTAATTATGGTTCATTGGCTAAGGCTGCTTCTTGGTTAGCGAGAGGTTGCGAGTTCGAATCTCTGATGGAGCATTCTTTTTAAGCCTTTTGTTTATTGAAAGGTAGTTTTAGGATTTCTTACAAATCTTATTATTATTAGTATTATTATTACTATTAATATTATTACTAGTATTATCCTTAAAATTATCATTTTTTGAAATTATTATTATTAACAAAAGTATTTTTATTAAAAAATTCATCTTCATTATCATTATAAGTATTAATATTTCTTTTATCATTACTAACATTATTATTATTATTATTATTATTATTATTATTATTATTATTATTATTATTATTATTATTATTATTATTATTATTATTATATTATTATTATTATTATTATTATTATTATTATTATTATTATTATTATTATTATTATTAACATTATTTATCAAAGAAATATTAGATGCATAAAAATATATTTGATACATAATATATAAGTATTACATAAAATTATAAAATAAACATATTAACATTAAATATATAAATATTTACATATAACAACTTATTGATTTTCAACATAATACTAATCACATATATATATAAAACTATTTAAATATTAATTATTTTAAATGAATCTACAAACTAAATATATAAGATATATAATTTAATATATAAATTTGTTCGATTACAATTATGTGTGTTAATATATATATAAATGATATAGGTTCGTGAATCTGAGGCCAACTCTATTTTTGTTCAATGACGTCATATGTATTTTTACTACAAAATACAGTATGGTGAGTTTTTATTTGCCTTTTTACCCTTTATATTTTTGGGCTGAGAATACATGCATTGCTATTATAACTGTTTTACGAAATAGACACGAGTAAATAAAACTACATTCTATGGCTGAATTACTAAATCGAATATGCCCCTTTTTAGTCTGGTAATCTAAGAATTAGGGAATAGACACCCTAATTGACGCGAATCCTAAAGATAGATCTATCGGGCCCAACAAGCCCCATCCAAAGTACCGGATGCTTTAGTACTTCGAAATTTATATCATGTTCGAAGGAGGATCCCGGAATGATGGGGATATTCTTATATGCATATTGTGAATGTCGGTTATCAGGTGTTCAATCCATATGAATGATTATTTTTGTCTCTATGCATGGGACGTTTATTTATGAGAATTGAAAATGAAAATCTTGTGGTCTATTAAAAATGATGGAAATGATTATTTATGTTAAACTAATGAACTCACCAACCTTTTGGTTGACACTTTAAAGCGTGTTTATTCTCAGGTATGAAAGAAATCTTCCGTTGTGCATTTGCTCATTTTAAAGATATTACTTGGAGTCATTCATGGCATATTTCATAAGACGTTGCATTCGAGTCATTGAGTTCATCAAGATTATAATTAAGTCAATTATAGTTAGATATATTATGAAATGGTATGCATGCCATCAATTTTCGTTGTAATGAAAGATTTTCTTTTCAAAAACGAATGCAATGTTTGTAAAATGTATCATATAGAGGTCAGGTACCTCGTGATGTAATCAACTGTTGTGAATCGTTTATAATCGATATAGACTTTGTCCGGATGGATTAGGACGGGTCGCTTCAGTTGGTATCAGAGCGGTGGTCTTAGAGAACCAGGTCTGCATTAGTGTGTATAACTGATAAGTCGTTAGGATGCATTAGTGATTCTGAACTTCGACCGTGTCTGCATGTCAAAAGTTTTGCTTATCATTTCGTGTCGAAAATTACCTGATTATCATTCTTAGGGAATCATTTGCTTATCATTCTTAGTCTGGATGCGTTTTACTACATTACCTGCATGAGTAGTGTATAGACAAAATTCATATCTTAGCGTATCTGACAACTCATATCTTAGCGTATCTGTTATTGTTACATTTGCCTGACAGCTTCCGTAGATTCCTCCGTAACTTATGGGATTTTAGTAATATATATGCATATGTAAATTATGTATTGCAAGGTACTAATCTACATCCTATAATCTATTTCTTATCGAAAATCCTTTATCTGATCGTACGAGAAGAATCCCTTAACCAGTTCGAGTCCCTTAGACTACGATAGCTATTCCGATAGTTATTCCGATAACTATTCCGACATAGATATTCACCTAAGCTCCGAAGCGGTGTCACCAGAATGAATCAACCAATCATCCATCCCCAATTCATCTGATGGGTTCGTAGTCAACTTAATCAATGGAGACGCGAAGAAGGCGATCCTTTTCACCAACCAAATTTATCTCTTGGCGATGAACCTGGAGCACTTATCAGCGAACCATTCCGAAACACCATATTTACCCTCAATTCCAGGATATCTCACAATGATTGTATGATATCCCAAAATTCCCAACCTTATTCATCCGCTTGTTCCAACCGACAATCATCCCGGAGTAATAGAAGAAGTCAATGAGCTTCGCGCTTGAGTAATCAATCTAGAAAATATGGTGCAAAACGTACCAGCTTCAGCAACATCACTGGCACCAACAATACCACCAACATCAATACCAGTACCATCAACAATCCATGCCTCAACATCTCATTCTGTACCTTGAGTATAATCATCGTTCTACGTATCGTTCTACATCAATTATCTTCGTTCTTCATGGCGATTATGTAATCTCTAATGTTTTAGAGATTATGTATTCTAGTTCTAACCATAAACCAAATAAGTTTAATATCATATTAACTCATTAAATCCATGATTACATCTGAAGAAAATATATATGTATATAAGTTTTCATAAAGATTGTAATTAAAAATTCTTTTGTACAAATGGTTAATGGTGAAAATATTTTAACGGGTAGGTAATATCAGAGGAATATTTAGATTTCACCATAATAAGTTACACTGTACATTCTTCAAAGCTGATTCAACAGTCATTTACTATCCTACTTACAACCACTGATATACGTATCTGTTCACCGCAGAATAACCTTTTTCATTCAATTTCATATTTGGATTTTGATCTATCAGAATCCAACAAGTGGCATAATGAAGAAAACATTGGACAAAAATAAAAATTTGTTAGAAACAAACAAATTAACCATGAGAAAATTTTGTTAAGAATCCACGTTAACAAAATTCTATCTAACTGTTCCTAGCTAACTGATTACATTTTATTTATAGCAGTTTATTTATCGCAATTTACATTCTCGCAATTTTATTTATCGTCATTTAATTTCTGTTATTACTTTACGCACTTTATTTATTGTTATTTAATTTCTGTTATTTATTTTACGCACTTTAAATATCGGGACACGTATACAAGGTTTTGACATATCATATCGACGCATTTATATATATATTATTTGGAATAACCATAGACACTCTATATGCAGTAATGAACGAGTTCTCTATACAGGGTTGAGGTTAATTCTACAATAATATTTATAATTTGATTTGTGATCGAGTCTGAGACATGTACACGGGTCACGATACATATTAATTAATTTGAATATTATATATTAAACTATATATGAATTATTGGACTGTCAACTGTGGACTATCGACTGTGGACTAATAACATTGGACAATTAAAATGAATTAAAATATTGATTATAATATATGAAACTAAACAATTCTTCAAGTTTACCACTTGATTTCATCCTAAACCTCATTTGTATTTTGACAATTACATTCTACGTTCAAACCTTTCATGATTCTTGAAAACACCTCAATCGAGAGTATGAACCAACTGTACTTCATCTACGGAAGAAGAGATTGACGCATATAGTTATGCACCTGAAAACACTCGGAACTTGAGTAAACGTTTAACACGTATCTGTTCTAGCTCTTTTGGCGTTGTTATTACCGAAAATAACTTTGCAATCCCTTTCCAGATTAGTCAATTTTGTCACAGCTCCAGCAAGTCAACTTCGAGTTTCATTCGGATTAACCTTATTATAATCTTGATATATATGCGTGCTCTTTTGTTGTTACAGGGGAACCGTTTATATTCCACCACATTAGCAGTAAACTTACCAGCAACTTCAAAGAATTTGGACTTTTCTAAAAATCATTATATTCATTGAAACCCCATCATGTATACATCTATGCCCTATAACAATAATTGCCATACCAATTACCGAGAATCAGCAATTAGTATTTCGAATCTCGTAGTATTTCTACATCAATAGTTATATGTATACATATTGTAACGACCCGACCAAAACCGTTATTGACGGCGTCGTTAACTTAGGTCCCGTTGCGTGGTCGTAGTCCCTATATGAGACTCGTTTGACCAAAATTATGTCGCGTTCATTTGAAAGGTACAAAGTTTAGTTTAACAAACGGATATACAATAAGTTTAAGTTTACAAAGTTATAAAGTATGAATAAAATAACTTGCGACATAATTAGTTTAAAAACACAGTTGCTATAAATAGCGTAAGTATGTAAACAATATGTTTGAATCCAAAGGTGCTATCACTAGCGTATGTATGTATGTATCTTGACTCCAAGCAAAAAAATCAGAGTGTATGCATGTATGCTCGACTCCAAGCAAGTATGAGTGTACGCGGAAGCATGTATCAAATAGCCAAGTATGAACCTGAGAAACATATAGAAAACTGTCAACGAAAAACGTTGGTGAAATCATAGGTGTTTGTAATAAACGTTGTTTTTGAACCACAAGATTTAGTATTCCCATAGTTGATTATCAAAATCGTTTGCATTCCAAAAGTATTGTTCGCGAGCACCCAATTATCAAGACTTAACGTTTCCTTCCATAGAACCCCATCACAATAGTGTTAGAACATACACTGTTTCCCGAAAATATATTTCATCCGTAGACGGTAGCGAACCGTCCGTAATGAGGGTTTGTCAAACCCGTATGGCCACACAATATAAGTTCTCGCTTACACCCTGCAAGTGTAACTAATGATAATCGAATTGAGGATTTTTGTTCTAACTCGCTGTGGAATGTTTGTTTTCCTTGTACTTGTGTTCAAAGTATAAAAGTAAGTAGTACAAAATGTAACAAAGTATATGTTTCTCAGCCCACAATTTAAAAGTATAAAAAGTTGTTGAAAAGGTGGGACTATGATCTCACCTCGAGTGCACGAGTATAAAGGTACTTCACAAAGTAACGTATGCATGAAAGTTGCTTAGCCTTGACCTAAACAAGTAAGTTATATCAATTAACCGGTTACGACACAAAGTCGGGTGAAATGTGTTCAATTAGTCCTATGGCTCGTTACGACTCGATTAAGTATAGCATGTGAATCACGTTGTCAAGTTCCATACAAGAAACAAGTATAAAAGCATGTTAGAATGATTGTATAAAAGTTTGGTTAAGTTTGACTAAAAGTCAAACTTGGTCAAAGTCAACGAAAAAGTCAACGCGTTCGGGTCGGGTCCCGAACTATTTTTCTATGCTAAACATTCATATACAAGTATATTAAAACAAGTTTCATGTGAATCGGAGGTCGGTAGCTAGTCAAACATTTCGCGTGAAATGTGACAAAGTGAGCAGAATCTGGCCAGGCGATTCTGCGCGCCGCGCGGGGATGTGGCGCGCCGCGCCACTACCTGGGCAGAGAATTCTGGTCAGTTTTTCAAAGTATGCACGAACCAAACATCAAACATTCACCATTTATGATCCGCAAACAACCAAAACATGTATCTTATATCCTCGGAAAGGTATTTTGACGAGCAATACAACTAACCACATATCATCAAACAAAAACATCATTTACAATAACCGAAAACTCGTCAATTGATCAAGAAAGGTTTATTTTCAAAGTTTCAAGTTCGTAAAACGTATTTTATGATTCGGGAATCCAATTTACACATACGATATGCCGTTTTGAAGGTAATGAAGCATACATTACAACTAAACACTTACTAATAACATTTCATGGCATTCGAAACATCAAAAGCTCGTTTTAAGTCTATCAAACCCTAACCAAAATCCGCAAAAATCAATATTCATGTTTTTGAAGTTTCCTTAATCAACCTACGCATCAAAACGAAGCTAGTGATACTAGTAACACAATTAAAACATGAACTTTAACAATTTAACAACATTAACTCATCCAAAATCAAAGATTTAGCACACCCATTTCAAATGTTCAAACTAGTTACTCAAAACAACGAATCGAGCAAACAAAACATATATTCATGTTATACACGAGCCATAGACACTAACTAACACCATTTCAAGTCAAAAACACGAATTTAGAGAAATCTAGAGTTTTAGAAATGTTACCCAAACGAGATGAAGTTGGTATCAAATTGTAGAGGATGAAGAGAGGATTCCAAATATGTAATTTGTTTTGAAGTTTGCTTCCAATCCCGAATTTAGATGATGATTCTATGAAGTTGGGGTTTGTGTGTGTGTTCTTGCTAGAGAGAAAGAGAGAGAGAGGGAGATGGTTGAATGGTGGTGATTGGGGTGGACTAGTTGACCTAGTCAACTAGTTTGCCCCGTGTTAATATTAGTCCCTCAAGTTTCAAAGCGGGTGCGGGAATTAACCAAACGAATATTTTTAAAACGCTCGAGTAAACGGGTGATGTCAAAATTAAATAGCGGGAATATAATGAACGTTACTCACGGAAACTATCAATTTAAATACGAAAGATTATGTTTAAAAAAAAAGACGGTGTTAAAATTAAATTTAACGGAAAAACGCGGGATGTTACACATATAACAATTATCTCCTAGAATTACGACATTCAATTCTAAAATTTTGAAAAGCACCCAGTCTACGAATCAATACTCCGAACATTGAAAAAGTTGAAGGAAGCAACAAAAACTGTAAATGACCTTAACCATTGAAGGTATGATAATAAATAATGGATGGTTGGAGAACTCTCAATAGAAAATTTAGTACCGAAAAATGGATTATGCGAAACTAGGAAGGAAGCCATGGACAAATCACAAGGACTAAACTTGTACATTAAGAATCCTGATGATTCTGTTCCTGATGAAATCTTTAGCGAATACCTTGCTTCTGACTCTAAACTATTGAGGAAAAATTTTCTTCACCATCCTTCGATATTAGAAATTCCAAGATATCATCTTATCTTTCATTATAAATATCCTCCATATTTCTGAAGATATTTTCATAACTATTCTTAGCTGAAATCATTAATCCCTTCGTGTTATCAGTGTTACATCATATAGAAACTGTTAGTTTCTATATTCTGTAAACTTTCGAGCTTAAAATATGAATATTAGTGAAGTAATGTTGGGAACTGATGCATGAGTTAGTATAATATATTGACACTTGATCAACGTGATTATATTACAGTAAGTCATGCTGAGTTTCTAATAGAACGTGATGATTCACAGATCATATCGTCATCATGTGCCATGTTACATAACTCTTTCATTCTGTTTAATTTCTGAACATATCAAGAAAGTATATTCTTGATAGTTCTATTCTCAGTGATTCTGGTAATTTGACAAATCAAATCGTGCTATTACGTTCTTTCTTGTTTAGAATATTAAGTTCATCTGAAACTCCATACTTACGTATTCTGGACCATTACTCGCTTTACTAGAGGTCGAGAAGAGAATAAAAAGGTAAAGAGTTCCAAAATATAAGAGGAAGTATAAAACCCAATAACAACACAGAAATTACAAACCGTGTATATCAATGCGTATAGCAATATAAAGACACGGGAGGATTAGGAATACTATCACCCCAAGGTAATAATAGAAGTAAACAGATTTTTCTGGTGGAAAGATTGAAAAGAGGGATGACAAAAATGATAATTAGAAAAATAGCAAGGATTAGAAATGGATTAAGCATTTTCACAATCTTTTGGATGTATGAACTAAGAAAGAAAGTATAAGAATGGTGAGAATAGTGGAACGGAAAAAGTTAAATTATAATGGAAATATCCGACAGAGTAATCGAGGCAGATCACCGTATTTAATTATAGAGATCTTAATTTCCTTATTCGTCGAAGAATCAAATCTTTTAGATTTCGAAGATTTTCTTTATACCCATTGAATTCCGGAGTTCAACCAAGACAACGTCAAAGTTCATTTATTCATTTCACTCTTTTGTGATAGCTTCATCCGTGCTCTTCGAATAATCGAATTATTTTATCTGTATTATTCAATAATGATAAAACTCTATTTATCCGCTCATATTCGTCAGGAAAACATATTTATTGTTAGCCATGATGACCTCACTCAAATTTCGGGACGAAATTTCTTTAACGGGTAGGTACTGTGACGACCCGGGAATTTCCGACCAAATTCAAACCTAATCTTATTATGATTTCGACACGATAAGCAAAGTCTGTAATGTTGAGTTTCAAAAATTTTGAAACTATGTTCATATGTTCAATTGACCTTTGACCATTCCCAAACGATTCACAAACTAATGTGTGTATATATATATATATATATATATATATATATATATATATATATATATATATATATATATATATATGCATAAGAGTATATATATATATATATGCATAAGAGTATATAAAATAATTTAAAATAATAAGTATACATTAATCAATTAGAATTAACAATGTAAGATAACAAATAAAATAATTAAATTATTATTACAATGAGCCTATATAATTTGATATATAATATTAATATGAATCTATATAAATATATATAAATATATATTTAAAATATTTCTATTAATAATTAATATATTGTAACATGTATAAACTATATAAATATTAAATATTCAATTATGATATTATATAAAATAAGTAGCACATAATTAATATCATATTAGAGTCAACTATATAGATAGAAATTATAATTACTTTAAGTAATAATATTAATATTAATGTTATTAATATATAAACTATTGATTCAAATTTATTATATATAAATGGTTGTGGTATTATTATCACCAATATTATTAACATTAATAATATTAACATTATTATAAATAGTACTATCATTCTTATCATTAATAATATTATCATCATTTTCATTACTATTATTGTTGCTTGTTATTATTAAAATCATTATTAAAAAAAACTATTATTAATGATTATCAAAATACTTGATATTAATATTAGTATTATTATTATTTTTATTAGATATTATTATTATTATTATTATTATTATTATTTAATATTAAGATAGTAAAAGCAAAGGCAATCGTACGATATATATTCCCACTCAAATTTCAACTCACTGTCATCTATTAGGACTTTTGTTTTGATCTAGTAGTTGTTGAAAACTCATATCAAATCTGTATGATTTTGTTAGATATCGATATCACCTGTACACATTTTTTTTATTTTTTTTTCTATCTTTCTGCTATTGCTTGATGGATACTGTCAACACAAGGGGACTACAAAACATACGATTTATCAAAGCCATGAGGAAAACCATTCCACTCATCATAAATTACTACTATTCTCTGCCTCAAATTCGATTACTAAACAGAAGAAGAATGAAGAACATTCGAACCGTACCCTGTTCTTGTCCCATTAAATTGAAACCATCGAATATTACCAATCATCACCAATGAAATATATCACCATCGATATCCATGAAACTCAAAACAAATCGTAAACTATCATTCATCATTTTATTGTTACTTTGTTACTCGATCACCAACCAACAAAAATCACCACCATCTTCTACCACAAGTTCACCAAAAGCAAAAACCATATAACTCAATACCTCTACTGCTGCGTAATCTTTTCAATCTCAATTATACCCATCAACCGTGAAATAAACCATCAAACTGTTGGGACTCTGGTCAGTTTAATAAATCAAAATTAACAAGTTTATTTAGAAAATAAACCTTTATGATGATTATTACTTGTGTGATCGAGTTTTAACATCCCAGAATCACAATTTCGACGCCATCCAAAACCATGAACAACCACACAAACATCCCTTTATGAAGCTTATTAATTGCTCCTGTTGCTGCAGCTTTACGCGTATGATTAAACACAACTTCTACTTGCTGTCTATTATAATAATGAAAAGAGATAACGATAGAGATTGGTCCAATAATGGCACATTCTTTCCTTTTCTTTTTGAGCCGACACCCACCAAATAACAACCCCACTTGAGTAAAGAATAAGGTATTTGAGCTGTAGTCGATTGTTATTTTTTTTTTCTTCCCATAGACAAACGGAACCCCACCTTTCCACAAACTTTGTTCTATTCAGATTAAAGTATGATACTAAATTGATAATTGAGCATGAACTAGAATGCGTATACCTTTTTCTTTTGACCAACAAATTCTTTAAAGAAAACCCCACTTGAATTATAATGGTATTATAATTGCTGCACGTTCCAAACACTTCTATTTTTACGGAATAGTATTCTTTTTTACGTTAGCAGATACATATAAACTAGTGCTTTAATAGGCTAGTGGGGTCTAAAAAGGAACGAACCCTAGAAGGATTCGGTTAAGGTGTAAACAACTGGACCGCTATCTAACACCTCACAAGGACTAAGACTTAGACTAACATTGGGCTCGTATTTTCAGTTTGGGCCGTGAGTAGTTGTTTTGCTTCTTGGGCCGAGAAGATAAAAGAAAGAATGATGGTCGTGATTCTTGAAAATAAAAATTGTTAATGATACAAATAATATAACAGTTATGATAATAATAAGTGTTACAAAGATACTGGATAATGATATAAGAGATCTTAAGATGATGAAGGTTAGTTCTGGGTTTGTGTTAATTGAAGAAGAACAAGTATTAGAAACGGGTTATAAGTTTATCAGATGGGTCATTAAATAGAAAAGTAATTATGGTTCATTGGCTAAGGCTGCTTCTTGGTTAGCGAGAGGTTGCGGGTTCGAATCTCTGATGGAGCATTCTTTTTAAGCCTTTTGTTTATTGAAAGGTAGTTTTAAGATTTCTTACAAATCTTATTATTATTAGTATTATTATTACTATTAATATTATTACTAGTATTATCCTTAAAATTATCATTTTTTGAAATTATTATTATTAACAAAAGTATTTTTATTAAAAAAATTCATCTTCATCATCATTATAAGTATTAATATTTCTTTTATCATTACTAACATTATTATTATTATTATTATTATTATTATTATTATTATTATTATTATTATTATTATTATTATTATTATTATTATTATTATTATTATTATTAACATTATTTATCAAAGAAATATTAGATACATAAAAATATATTTGATACATAATATATAGGTATTACATAAAATTATAAAATAAACATATTAACATTAAATATATAAATATTTACATATAACAACTTATTGATTTTCAACATAATACTAATCACATATATATATAAAACTATTTAAATATTAATTATTTTAAATGAATCTACAAACTAAATATATAAGATATATAATTTAATATATAAATTTGTTCGATTACAATTATGTGTGTTAATATATATATATATATATATATATATATATATATATATATATATATATATATATATATATATATATATATATATATATATATATATATATATATAATTGATATAGGTTCGTGAATCCGAGGCCAACCCTATTTTTGTTCAATGACGTCATATGTATTTTTACTACAAAATACAGTATGGTGATTTCTCATTTGCCTTTTTACCCTTTATATTTTTGGGCTGAGAATACATGCGCTGCTTTTATAACTATTTTACGAAATAGACACGAGTAAATGAAACTACATTCTATGGCTGGATTATTAAACCGAATATGCCCCTTTTTAGTCTGGTAATCTAAGAATTAGGGAACAGACACCCTAATTGACGCGAATCCTAAAGATAGATCTATCGGGCCCAACAAGCCCCATCCAAAGTACCGGATGCTTTAGTACTTCAAAATTTATATCATATTCGAAGGAGGATCCCGGAATGATGGGGATATTCTTATATGCATATTGTGAATGTCGGTTACCAGGTGTTCAATCCATATGAATGATTATTTTTGTCTCTATGCATGGGACGTTTATTTATGAGAACTGAAAATGAAAATCTTGTGGTCTATTAAAATGATGGAAATGATTATTTATGTTAAACTAATGAACTCACCAACCTTTTGGTTGACACTTTAAAGCGTGTTTATTCTCAGGTATGAAAGAAATCTTCCGCTATGCATTTGCTCATTTTAAAGATATTACTTGGAGTCATTCATGGCATATTTCAAAAGACGTTGCATTCGAGTCATTGAGTTCATCAAGATTATAATTAAGTCAATTATAGTTAGATATATTATGAAATGGTATGCATGCCGTCAATTTTCGTTGTAATGAAAGATTGTCTTTTCAAAAACGAATGCAATGTTTGTAAAATGTATCATATAGAGGTCAGGTACCTCGTGATGTAATCAACTATTGTGTTTATAATCGATATGGACTTCGTCCGGATGGATTAGGAAGGGTCGCTTCAGACATACCAAACAAAAATGCTAGAAACTTAGAAAGACTTACTGGGAACATGATTAACCACTTAAAACATGTACTATAACATAAAAACAAACGGATTTGACACAAAAATCCTTTTTAACCAAAACCTCTCAATTTTAACACTTAAAATCGATTGAAAACAAACTATCTAGAGAACCCGACTCTGATACCACTTTGTAGACGAATTAATAAGGATCTTAGGACCGTTCTAAACTCGATCTAATGGCGAAAAGCACTAGAACAGGGTTCAATCGAATAACAGAGCGTATCGGGGTTGAATGAATAAAACTTTGCCCATATGCTAGATTGGGGCGACTCCTAGATGTGTTATTCGGTGGGTGTTGAGGTTTTGGAACGACTCGAACGAAAGAATATGGTTTAGGATTAATAGGGTGAGTAATCTCATAATGAGTCACAAACCCGTATATATACTGTCCCCAGACACAGCTGGTCGACTGTCTAGGACAGTCGGTCGACTGTGTGGACTCAGTCGGTCAACTGAGTTAACAATTTAACTATTGTTATAAAACGTTAACGCACATGCACATATAAGTTCAATAGTCACTGTTACAATATTTATTGTTATTACATGATTGAATTTTATAATAAATGTTCTTCGAACTAGGGATTACAAATATGCACCAACACACATCAAAGAAAAGTGGAAGGTTATGTAAGTTATTGGCTCGTTAAATGATGGGCAACACACACTATCACTAAGGGAGACGTCAAGACACCAATACCGCTGATACAATGTCCATCGACCATCACTTGGGAAGATGTCCCTGACATTCAAAGTAAATTAACGAATTCTGATAATTATCTTATTGCTATTGTAGAGGAACTGTTGGATGAGCTACATGCATCATCCTTTTTATCTACGACATGTTTAATATCAGATTTTTATCAAGTACGGGTTGGTGACTTTGATGTAGAGAAGACTGTTTATAAGCTGCAACCTTTTTTTCATCAGTGATTCATTTGGTACTACCCACTCCATCCCTCAAACGGACTGGTGGAACCGGTCATGTCGAAGTCGATTTTGCAACAGCCATAACAACTAATTCTACTCCAGAAAAATGTTTAACAGCTCATATAATATTGAAAGATAGGAAAGTTCGTCTATGGCTTATTGCGTGGCAATCCGATTCTATGGAATACACCACTTGGGCAAACTCCTAAAAAATTCAGCAACAAAATTCATATCTCGGGTTTGAATTTGTTAACACAACGTCAATATTATTGATAATAATAAACACTATTTATAGAGTACATGTATCCTAAAAAATCTTAATGGACCCATCCACATTTGACTTGAGCCAACCTATAATAATCCAACAGTTATATATATATATATATATATATATATATATATATATATATATATATATATATATATATATATATGTATGTATGTATGTATGTATGTATGTATGTATGTATGTATGTATGTATGTATGTATGTATGTATGTATGTATGTATGTATGCGTTCAAGTGAGAACGTTCTCATTTTAACTTTTGATGAGAACAGTTCTAGACCACTCATTAATTAAATATGTATTAAATAATTTGTAATCTAATAAACATGAATTAAGGGCATCATTGGAAATTAATATCCCTTTTAAATCCGTCAAAAATTCAAAATATTAACCACCCAACATCACAAATTAATTCAACATTTTCTCTTTCTTCCTTCAAACTTGGATCATGTTGTAACCTCCAAACTACTACCAGGGACGAACGTTAATTCTTGAAATACCTGAGCAATATAATTCATCCACTTTTCTCAATTGAACACCCATCTCAAATTCAATCTTTTAATCAAAACAATCATTTTCCTCCACTCTTAAAAATTATTAACTGTGAACAAATCCATTTTATACACCGGGCAGCCACTCCTCGTAAATTAACCATGCTTGCATCGCGTCGGTTACGCTGTCTGCATCACGTTGGTAAACGTTGTTGGCATCCCAGATAATTAACTACTCGTGTCTGACTCGCCGATGTGCATCCACGCTCATAACTCGTCTTCGTCGATGATTTTGTTTTCGATTTTTATAATTGTAAAATTTGTATATGAATCAAAAAATCAAAGTTTATGTTGGCGTTATACAAATTCTTGTTATAAATTATAAATAGGTTTCAATTTCAATTAAAGAAATTTATTCAACGTTCATATTCATGATACATCCATTCCCATTTTCGTAACTGTAGGTGTATGTAACAGTTATGCTTTCTTGCTTCTCATGTTTTTGCATCCAATATATCTACTTCAATTGCTTCCATGGAAATTTAACTTTAAAAATAATATATAATGTATATAATAATTACAGAGAAAAAAATCTGTGTTGAGGATATTTGATGTTTAAGACGATGCATCCTTGAATGAAGAGTATTATTCCGTTTATCCATTTGTCAACTGAGAATGAGTTAACGCATCATGGATTCAGATTTCATGTACTAACTTTTCAAGCATGATGAATATGAGAGATTTTAGGAAGGAGAAAAAGGTAATAGCTATTTTGATGGGAAGATAGAAAAATTTACCCTTTTGTTAGTTTTTAACTCATTTTATTTTTGTGGCTCAAAACTGTTCTCACCAAATATATATATATATGAGAACGTTCTCATAGGATTGCTCTCTCTCTCTCTCTCTCTATATATATATATATATATATATATATATATATATATATATATGGGCAGGATCAATTGGGAAATAACCAATCGGGAGAAAACGATCGACAAAAATAACATTCAAGATAATATTGTTCGTGAAGAATATGAACGTTTTTTTTTCTTTCATATTTTGTGAAGTAAAATTTAGTCCGATTTAGAGTTTAGGGTTTAGAGTTTAGGGTTTGGTGTTTTGGGTTTATTCCATAAACCCAAAACACCAAACCCTAAACCCTAAACCCTAAACTCTAAACCGTTCGTGTTAAAAACTCAATCTAAATCCTAAATCTAAACCTTAAATCTAAACCCTAAACCCTAAATTTCTAAACCCTAATATCTAAATCCTATAAACCCTAATATCTAAACCCTAATATATAAACCCCAATAGCTAAAACCTCAACATACGCTCGAAAATCACGATAATTGTTATATATTACTTCTTCGAGCGTTTTCCCGCCAAAATAAAAACATTTATCACAAAGTGTCTCTACTAAATGTTCATATTTTCATCCCATCTATAATGTTCGTGAACAAAGTTTTTTCAAAAAACGAAAAAAAAAAGTTTTTGCTTCCCCCCGCTTTCTCCCGATTGTTTACTATATATATACACACTAGGTAGTATTTGGCTGTGCATATGCACAGCCCTAGAAGTAAATGTTGATGTCTGCTTGTTTTAGAATGGTCACAAATTGCAACTCGGGGGCAATTTAAAGCCATCTAAACCATCTACATAATACACATCGCACATCAACACCGCAAAACAGCTTTGTATCTACAATATACATGCACGGTATTGGAAGTAGACCTGGCAATTGTGACCCATACACTCAAATTCAGGTCAAATGGGTCAAGCTTTCAGGTCAATTGGGTCTTGAGAAAAATTAAGCCTAACAATGTAAATCAAAACTCAAAAAAGATCCAAATGGGTTTCTCTCCATCCTATTGAGTCCTATAAAAGAAATGAAGGACAAAGATCAATAATAGAAATGGGTCAAATGGGTTTTGTGAATGGGTCAAATGGGTCAAGCACAAAAAGTCCCATCTATCAAAAAAATTATGAAAGCATTAATGGTTATATCATTTATTATGTATATTAATAGTTCTTATGTATATATAATAAATAAAAATAACTAAAATAATGTAATAAATGTAAAAAAGTGACGTAACCCATTTGACCCAACTGACCTGTGACCCGTTTCGACCCGTTACCCAAACCAACCCAACCTGACCCATTTTGACCCGTTTAAAAAATTGACCCGTTTGACCTATGACCCATTTCAACCCAAAACTATTTTGACCCGTTACCTAAACCGACCCAACCTGACCCATTTGGCAGGCATAATTGGAAGAGAATGATATACAAGATAAAGCAATAAAACATGCATTAAAAGTTTCACAAACCTCATGTGAACTACCATATAGTTCTTATATATACTTCTCACAAAACCACGCCCAATGAAAAAAGCACCATGATGTATAAAAAGATAATAGTAGCATCAACTACTGAAAACAGAAGCTCAATAATTCACAATCCAAATACTTACCAAATCATGGGTTATTGTCTATCTCTCACCATTATTAAAAAACCACCCAATAAATCATATTGTTAGCAAGAGTAATAACTAAAACAACTCTTCCATGCATCCTTGCCACTTAATATTATCAATTACAAAACAAACGATTACTAATTATGCAAATGATCATCCATTAAAATAAGTATCCAACAACAACAGGAAATCACATCCTTCAAACAGAAAAATACAATCAGTTTACATATGGTAAAAAAAAGAACATCTAAAAAATTAAATTATAGCCTCTTTGGCTGCCACACCAACTTCTTCCTGAACATTTTTAGTCAATGGGTCATTAACAACTTTACCCACCATCCTGATTTAGGTTGATTGTCTCTTTTTGCAGAAATATCGTCATAAAAATCCCTAGCCAATCAACAAAGAGTATCTGTGTTTAACAAAGACAAGCTATTTAAAAAATATAATTAGCAAGGAAATACATTGTATAATTCTAAACTGGAAAATACCTATGATATCCAGTTGAAGAAGAAGACCTACAATCTAACTTGTAAACCTGTATAAACAACGGAAAAACAAATTAGAATTAGAACACAACATTAAAACTAAATTAGAAGTTTATGAAATAATGAAATCCGATAACTTTTATCAGAGATACATAAAAGTCTAAAACAACTTTAACTTAATATGTTACCAAAATCAACGGATGGGTAAACCTGAAAAAAAGCATAGTAAAAGCATTAAAATCAAATTAGAATAGACAATTTATGAAAATCAATAGAAGGAGCTGACGGTGATGAAACGAGGGTGCCATGGAAGGAAGGTCACTCAGGTGTATGTTTTTTGAAAAGAAAATATGAGGTAATGATGAAGATGAATAGGATGTATATATAATAGTTGATGAATCATCAATAGTTAAAAGGTACGTGTCACTTAAGGGCTGATTGATGAAACCATGAGGTGGATTTTGGATTGTTGTAGAAGAGAAGCTAGAGGAAAGAAGGAAGAAAAATCAGAGGAGGTGAAATAGCTTACAAAATAAGTCAAATAGTACTACCATATACGATATGCAAGTGATACAGCAAAATAAACCCTTTGAAATTACTAAAGTATCCCTGCTACACTAAATAAACCTCTCTTTTTATGAGTAGGTATACATATATATATTTTGATAGCATCAACGGGACAATAACCAATCGAGGGGAAGCAAAAAAAAAAAAAAAATTTCTTCGTATTTTGAAAAAAATTTGTACACGAACATTATAGATTGAATGAAAATATGAACATTTAATAAAAACACTTTGTGATAAATGTTTTTATTTTAGCGAAAAAACGCTCGAAGAATTTAACATATATAACAATTATTGTGTTTTTCGAGCGTATTTTGAGGTTTTAGATATTTGGATTTAGATATTAGGGTTTAGAAATTTAGGGTTTAGGGTTTAGATTTAGAATATAGATTGAGATTTTAACACGAACGGTTTAGAGTTTAGGGTTTAGGGTTTGGAGTTTTGGGTTTAGGGACTAAATCCAAAACACTAAATCCGAAACCCTAAACTCTAAATCGGGCTAAATTTTGACAAAAAGTACTTCACAAAACATGAAAAAAGGTTAACATTCTTCCCGATCAATATTATCTTGAATGTTATTTTTTTCGATCGTTTTTCCGCCTAAATAATAACATTCATCACGAAGTGTCTTTTTTAAATGTTCATATTTTCGTGTGATCTTGATACCTGGAAAACAAATTCCAAAAAAACGAAGAATTTTTTTTTTTTTTTTTGCTTCCTCCCGCTTCCCCCCGATTGGTTGCTTTCCCATTAATACATGTTAGGCGATGGGTTAATAACCTAAGAAGGTGGGTTAACCCATCACTTCCTTCAGGCAGACTTTCATGGCTAAATGTTTTTGGTGTCCTGGTAAATTGCTGGTGTGAAAACACATTCATGAAAATCGGGTCTTGTTGGGGTATGGTGTTACATATGGAGAATTGCAAACTTGGTGGAGATCAAAATCTCATTCACGGGAGGGTTCTTGTTAAATTAAACTCATCAGATGTTCGTTTGATCAATGATACGATTATGGTGTGTTATGATAATAAGGTTTTATGCGTTATTGTTATAAAAGGGTTAGATGATATTGTTATGAACGATTTAGATGAGGATGCTGCGACTGAACATAATAGTAGCAATTCAATCGAATAGGATATGGATGATGATGATGATGATTTATTAATTTGCTCGGATGATGAACATTCTCCGACCAAATCTCCGGGAAAATTTCCGGGCAAATCATCGGAAAGTAGTCAATGTTCTATAATGATGGAAACTGAAACGTTAGATAGTCACGTATCCAAGAATTGTGTGAAGTCCGAAAAGCATAATGATGGGGGAAATCTTTTCGAGGGTGATACATTGGATGGAGCAGTAAATGATGACGCGACTGGGGCCCAAGAAAATAGGGTTTCTGATCAGGTTCCTAGGGAGGTCAACTCATTTAACGTTACTGGGCTAGTTAACTCAATTAACGTTACTGGGCTTGATAAACCATTCGGGCCAAACGATGAAAATAACAATCACAGCTCTCATTCGGATGGGCCTAATGAGTTTAATGAACTAAATGATCCTAATGATTCTATAAATGGCGTTGGGCCAAATGTTATGTCTTCTACTCCTATTTCTGTTGGGCCTATGTACAACAACGAGGATGATGGGCCTCCATTAACGCAAAATGCTGGTAATGAATATATTATTGATAATATTACTGAGAAGGTTAAATCGTTTGTAAAATTGATTTGGGATATCCCCAAATGTTTGAATAGGGCAAGAATTACAAGGGGAATCGTCAGACTCTTCTTCCATTGATACATGGAAATGAATTCGAAAGTGGAACAAATCCTCAAGGTATTTAAAAGCTAAGGAATTGGCTAGAAGAAATTCTATAAGAATTAACAATGGTTTCGATTGGAATTAAAAGGACCCATGAATCTTCGATTGAGGATATTCTGGGATGCAAAGCAAGAAAGAAGGCGACTGCTGTTGATGAATCACAAAAAAAATCGGAAGAAAGTGTCAATCTTTGTGATTTTACCAAGCTACTTGGCTTTGTGGATGGCGTATAAAAGGTATCCCTATTACAGTCGTGATATTGTATGGGTATATTAATTCTTGTCCAATGAAGATCATTTCTGTTAATATTTGAGGTTTTAACAAAGATGGTAAAGTGTCGTGGTTCAAAGAGCTTATTGCAAAATCTAAACCGGTTGTAGCGTTCATTCAAGAGACTAAATGTATTAGGGTTAATGATAATTGGGTTGAAAGGTTATGGGGTGCGAATAATCACGGGTATGTTGTCAAACCTCCAGTGGGCAGATCGGGTGGAATGATGTCAATCTAGGGCACAAGTGTCTTTTCAGTTGATCGTGCTTTTGAAGGCGAGTTTTACATTGCTATAAAAGGTAATTTGGTAGGTTCGAATGAAAGTATTATGTTGGTTAACGTTTACGGCCCTCATGGAGATTCAAAAAAGAGACGATTTTGGGAAGAGCTTGAAAATCTTATGAAAGTTAACAATGATATTTGGGTTTTGGGGGGTGATTTCAATGAGATTAGAAAAGGTAAAGAGAGACAAAACTCGTAGTATATTACTTTGTTCGATAACTTCATTAATAATAACGGCCTAGTCGATATTCCTCTAGTGGGGAAGAGGTTTACCTGAATTAGTGATGATGGGGTTCAATTTAGCAAATTAGATCACTTTCTTGTATCTAACTCCTTTTTGCAGATTTGGGAAAACCCTTCGGTTATATCACTCGATAGGAAGCTCTCTGACCATTCGCCACTTTTGCTTAAGAACGGGCAGGAGGAATTTGGCCCGAAACCGGTTATGATTTTTGATGTGTGGCTAAATGATAAAGGTGCGGAAGAGATTGTGGTTAATGCATGGAATAAACCGGTCAAAGCAAAAAAGCTAGACACAATTTTTCGGTTGAAACTTAAAAATGTCAAAAATAGTTTGAAGGAGTGGAGTAAGACGACGTATGGGAGATTTAATGAAGACATTCATGAGTTAGGGGATAAGTGCATGGCATGGGAATTTGAAGCTGAATACAGAACTCTTAGTGATCACGAAAGGAAAGAATGGTTGGATGATCGAGGGAATTGGTTGAAAAAAGATCAAGAAAAAAGGTGTATGCTTCGACAAAAAATAAGATTAAAATGGGCATGCGAAGGTGATGAGAATACAGAATATTTTCACTCTATGATTAAGAGAAGAAATAGCAAAAATAACATTCGGGGTCTATATATAAATGGGTCATGGTGTGAATGTCCGAAGGAGATTAAGAAGGAAGTACATCGATATTTCAAAGCTTTCTATGAGGATACGAGGACGTGTAACTTGTCTTTTGCAGGTTTCGAAACCGAGAAAATCACGGATGATGATGCTTCGATGCTTGAAGCTCCCTTTAAGAAGGAGGAGGTTTGGAATGCCATTCGGGATTGCGGCTCATCAAAAGCACCCGGTCCGGACGGTATAAATTTCCTTTTTTATAAAAAATTCTGGTGGTTAATTAAAGGTGATTTAATGAATGCTCTTAATCGGTTTTGGGAGGATTGTGATATTTCACCGGGTTGTAATGCCTCGTTTATAACACTTATCCTGAAAAAAAAAACCCGATTTGTTTAAAACATTATCGGCCAATAAGCCTCATCGGTAGTTACTATAAGATAATTGCAAAAGTGTTATCAATTAGGCTCCGGAAAGTTATAAGTAAAATTGTGGTTAAGGGGCGGTCTATATTGGATAGCATACTTGGTGGTAATGAACTAGTTGAAGATGTTAAGAGAAGAAAAGCTAAATGTTGTGTTTAAAGCGGACATTGAAAAAGCTTTTGTTAGTATAAATTGGAAGTTTTTGTTGGATATTATGAGTAACATGGGGTTTGGGGTGAAATGGAGAAAATGGATGAGTACATGTTTCCGGCGGTTTCAATCTCGGTGTTAGTAAATGAGTCGCCTACTCTAGAATTTAATCTTGAAAGAGGCATAAGACAAGGCGATCTGTTATCCCCGTACTTATTTATTATTGCAAGCGAAGGTCTGAATTTGATTGCGAATATCGCTATTAGGGATGGTCTTTTAAGAGGAGTAGACATAGATATCAATAAAGTTAATGTCTCCTATTTGCAATTCCCGGATGATACGATCTTTTTTGGGGAGTAGGGACGTAAAAATATAAAAAAATATTCTAAAGACCCTTACTTGTTTCGAAAATATGTCGGGTTTGAAAGTTAACATGTCTAAGAATTCATTATATGGTATTGGTGTTTCTTTTAATGATGTCAAAAAGATGGCGAAGGAAATTGGGGGTAGCGCTATTAAATTGCCTTTAATTAATTAGGCATGCCTGTTGGTCATAACATGAGACGAAAAGAAGCATGGGATTTGGTGATCGAGAAAGTAAAAAAAAGATTATCGGATTGGAAAGCTAGAACGATGTCTTTCGGTGGAAGGTTAACCCTTATTAAATCGGTTCTTAGTAGTTTACCCCTTTACTACTTCTCATTGTTTCGTGCACCCGCCAATGTCATCAACCTTCTCGAAAGTTTGCGCTGTAAGTTCTTTTTGGGGGGGGGGGGGGGGGGGGGGTCGGGTGAATATTCAAAACTTTCATGGGTTTAATGGGACACCATTCTTTGTCCCTATGGGGTGGGTGGTTTAAATGTGGGATCTTTGAAATAAAAAAATCTTTCACTTTTGGAAAAATGGTGGTGGAGATTTAGTACCGAACATGATTCTTTATGGGTCAATGTAATCAAAAGTATCTATGGGAGGGACGGGGGGTTGGGTCATTATGGCACTAATATTTCATGTGTTAAGCATCATTCAGCATGGCGTGATATCATCAAGGTGAACTCGGATTTGATCAAGATCGGCATGAATTTGGAGTCCTTTTTCGAAAAAGCTACCGGGGATGGGCGAGACATACTCTTTTGGGAGGACATTTGGGTAAATGGCGTGTGTCTAAAAGATGAATTTTCAAGACTAGATAGACTCGAAATGAATCGTGATGTCAAGGTGATGGATCGCGTTAGTTACTCCAATGGTTCTTGGGTTTTTGCTTGGAATTGGTCAAGGGAATTAACCGGTAGATTACATGGGGAACTAATAAACTTAAAAACCAAAATCTCTTCAAGTGTTTCGTTGGGTGGGGGCAATTCTTCGTGGACGTTCAAACTAAATGGGAAAGACACATACATCACGGGTTGGGTTGCAAAACAAATCGATGATCACCTTCTAATCGGGAATTCCTTCGGTCTTGAAACTCTCCGAAATAATTTATTGCCACAAAAAAATCGGCATATTTATTTGGAGGGTGTTGAGGTCACGGATCCCGGTTAGATTGGAACTTGAAAAACGTGGGGTCGAGCTTAATACAACAAAATGTCCTATTTACGATAGTGTGCCCGAATCAGTGTACCATGCTATCGTGGATTGCAAATACGCAAAAGACATTTGGGAGGGTGTTTATAAATGGTGGGGAGCATCGAGGCCGAGAAACGCTACAATCGAGAACTTGTTTCTTGGTATGCACATCAATGGGTTATCGGGCATCTATAAAGATATATGGCAAGCAATCGAGTGGGTAACGGGATATCAACTATGGAGAAATAGAAATTTAAAAGTCTTCCATAATGATAATTGGGCGTCGTCAAAGGTCGTTAGTGAGATTCAAGCGAAAACTTTCGAATGGGTGAACAACCGATTAAAGCTAAAACCTATTGATTGGCATCAATGGTTACTTCATCCGAATACGTTAAGTTTCCCGCGAGTAAATAATCGGGATCCGTGTTGATGTAGTCATGTTTTGTGCATAAAAATGAATTATCGTGTTATATCCTGTAAATCCTTATAGTCTTTTGTTGTGTTAGGACAATTTTCGCGTGTGGAAACCCTTTGCTCACCTCTTGTATTCTTTATTTTTGTGTTATTAATATAAGTTGCTTTAAAAAAAGAAAAGTAATACTAGAATTGCAACCATAAGTGCGAATATATAATCACAAGAATAAATTATTATTCTCTAACCATAATTTTAGTTATAATTTGTACAAGATATATTAATATTATTATTTTAGACCATTTAATTCATGTAAGTTATTTAATAAAAAAAGTAAAAAGAGATATTATTACATACTTTATTTAACGATTATATCAAGTAGCGATCAAACAAATGTATAAGTGTTTATATATTTTAATGGAGCGTGTGTGGTTAAATTGGTGCGGGAATCTTTCATTCTCATAATGGATCCGCACACTTCGTTTAATTCAAAAATGTTAACCAAACCCACATACAGTTTGGTTAATTTCGTTCGATTTTATCGGTTAATACAATTACGTTTCAGTATTTCGTTTTTTTTTTTTTTATATCATATGCATCATATACATATACATATATACCTCACATATGATTCTCAAGAGGTTTGATTTGAACCACAACTTTTTAGTTAATAGGCTCCTCACATAACATCTAAATAGATCCTTTGGAATAATATTTATTTTTCTATTTCTATTTTTTATTTTGTGCAAGTGTTTTCGCTTTCAACTAAATGAAAATGAATTATACATACATTGGGCCAAACGTTTGAGAATGGCTTGTGAATATTTTTATTAGCCCAGTCAGTATGGCTAATGGGCCTGGCTTGCATTATACCTTTATATCTTTCGGGAACATATATCGTGGTTGGTTGACACCATCTTATTTTTCTACTTGGGTTTTCAGTCCACTTTACGAGACACAACTAATTCTAGAGTGACTGCCGCTTTGCGACAGCTCGAAGTCATCGCGGGTAATTCTCTTACCACAAAGAGGATTAATTTTTCTATTCATCGTGGATTCAAACTCATGATATCTATTTTGAAAGAATATATTGATTGTATGGAATTATCATGATATGTGTTTATCTTACAACGTGTCCAGCCCTTTATTTTATATCTCAACGGAGAGAAAAGTAGCATTAAACTTCATAAAAATATGAACCTTTTAATGTACTAGATGTCGTTAACAAGTAAAAAAAGTGTTAATGCTAAATAACCATTACTCTAAGCAACTGCTACTTTCAATTTTATGCGTATTAACAATAAATCTATAGGTTATGTTTAGAAATATTCAATAAAATATCATCCTGCTCTAATTGATCTTCTTTTGATGGATCAATATAGGATTGTTATTGATGACGTTATGAAATCCAGAACAGGTCATCCCTTATGTTATTGACATGCCATACGTACAAAATGTTGTAAGAAATGCTCACTTGATACATCGATCTTACTAATACTTTCTACATATAATAAGTTTCTATTTTATTACTGCTTTCTCTATTATTCTATTGTTCTACTGCAGCATAATAGTTATAGATGTTTTAAACCTATGAAATCATCAAAACTTGAATACACAACTCGTCATGTGATCGCAAATTGGCATGATTATTCATATTATGTTAACAAATGGAGAATAGGTAAAGAAGACTATATCAGTTTAGGCAAACATAGTATATATATATATATATATATATATATATATATATATATATATATATATATATATATATATATATATATATATATATGCACACTTGATCATTCCTTACTTGGATCAGAGGTTTGTACTTACTTTACTATATATATATATATATATATATATATATATATATATATATATATATATATATATATATATATATAGTAAAGTAAGTACAAACCTCTAATCCAAGTAAGGAATGATCAAGTGTGCATACATGTGTGTATATATATATATATATATATATATATATATATATATATATATATATATATATATATATATTATTGTAATTAACTAGAGGGGGTGAATACGATTTTTAAAACTTTTTCGATGATCAACATGATTTGAACAATTCTTGATCACTTTAATCAACTCAAACCAATGTGTGATGTGTTTATGCTTGTAATAATGCGGTATGTAAAGTAAAGAACATAAACACAAGGATTTATAGTGGTTCGGGTGGATGTTAACTATTACACCTTAATCCACTCCCCGATTCACTAGTCGGGAGTTTTGCTTCACTAAGCACCTTTCTTAAAATTCGGTGGAGATCCGATTTAGAAGCCTTGTACTTCTCCTTAGACAACAAACATAATCCTTCTATCCCTTTGAAAGATTACCTCTAACTTAGATCAACTTGTCTTCACCTTGGACAAGTATTAATCCCTAATTAGATTAATTAACTCCCTAGTTTCCTTTGAAGATGATAACTAAACTAGCATATGCTTCTAATTACAAAGTATAAAGACTCACCCTTTTCTAGTGATGACAATCCTAAGACAATTCTAAGGATTATTACAACACTATGTAAACTTACAAAGATAGTAATTTGAAAGTAAGTTTACAATCTCTTTTATAATCTATGAGATTATAGAACTTCTCTTGCTAATCACAAACATATGTATAAGTGTTATGTTCTTGTGATTCTCTGATGATTTTTAGTTTTAGCATGCAAGAGGTCTAAGTCTTCAAAGTTCTCCAAGTCTTGCTATTTATATGTAAAGCTAAAAAAGTAGTCGTTGTTGCGGCTGGGACCACGGTCGATTGTGGGTCGATCACACGCGCTCTAGTCCAAAACTCATATCCATTGTGTAGTCGTTTGAATCAGTTTTGAATATTAATCTTTGGACTCTTTACTTCATTTAACACCTGCAAAAGATACCCAACATCCTATACAAGTACTATATGCATTAAATGTCCATTTACCTTGGATGTATTGCCTTGATAGTGACTTGTCATGCACAAAGTGAAAACTATAACATTCTTGGATACAAGTCATGATAATCATTTGAGACAATCTCGGTTTTGTCATAATCTTTTGTTTGTAATTAACATATTTGCTAAATCCCTATTGGTTGGTCAACATGTATTGATGACAACAACCCACTTTTTTTTTTACGGCGAAGAAGATATATATTAATAAACGCGATAACTTCATCAAAACGATGAAAGTTATCGGCCAAAAGAACAAAGATACAATTGGAAAAATACAAAAACAAAACACGTTGAGCACAATACATGAACAAGATAACTAATGACAAAGTAGATACGAATTTTGTTCCCAAACGTATGCTTGAAGTCCATGAACGATCTTAAAAATAGAAGCCCAAATAAATGCTTTAAATTTAATAGCAAAACTTTAACAATTGACGGAGACAATACGAATTTCACTTAGGAAGGGCCTCGGTGGAAAAAATCTCGCATTGACAGGACCTTGGTTAACCATGAATGGGTCACGCTATGGCCCGAGGAAAAACTTACGACGGTGGCAATCCAATGTTTTCTCTTCCAAGACATAAGAAGAAGAAAATGTCCGTTTTTCACATCGAAACAAGGCCACCCGAGCTTCCATTTGCCTCTACTTGAATGGATCCAAAAGCATAGTTTCCTCTTGACTAATTACCAAGGCCGCGTATGTTCCATGAGATGAGCCTCATTGTTTTGCCTCTTTAATGGGAGTGTCGTCGTCAGTCATATTACCCATGAAAATCCCAAAATTGTATAGCTCTTCTTTGTATGATATCTTTTTGGAATCGCCATAATTGTCTTCGTCTAAATTGAACTTTTGACGATTTATTTCGCTGGAGGTGTCGAAAACATTGGATAAATTAGGGACATTATCAAGCCAAGTGCTTCCATCTTTTTTGTGACTATTTTTTTTGTGAACTTTAGGTTGGAGAAAAATCTCTGTGGTATTATTGGATAGAATACAACGAGATTTAATCTCTTTACAAGATTCTCGACAGGCAGAACTTATGCAATTATCCTCGTTAATTTGAACCTGTTTTAAATTTGAACCTGTTTTAAATTTGAACCAGTTTGCAATTAATTAAGTGTGTTAATGATGTATTGACAATTTAAGCAAGTAATATCAATTAAGCATGTTGCAATACATCAAGTTAAATCAAGTTTAAACCACTCATAAACTTAATTTTAGACTTAAGAAAACCTAAGTGTGTTAATGATTCATTGTCTTTTAAGATTACTAGATTATGACATTTTAAGCATTATCCAAGTAGAACAATCATATATTGAAGTAGTCCAAATACTAGTTGGTGAAATCTCAACTTGTGACACGTGGCGAGACAAAGTTCATAGATATACATACTAAGTAACTACTTTAGCATTTAACATTTAGCACATAGTCCAATAATACACATGTATTAATAACAAGTAGTCAAGTAATATTCATGTAATGGCTAGCAAGAGATCACTAATTAATCTAGGATTAAACATATAGTTATAACATAGCATTGAACTAAAGCTATGCAAGTTTTACTTGCAAGGTGGCACTTGCAAGATTAATGTATAAGTACACATTAATGTCCAACTCATGTACAAGGAAGGAGCAACTCTTGGTTGGGACTTGGTGACCATCCTAAGTATGTCTAGATACATTTTAGATGTACATGTTTTCCTATAACACTTATGTGTTATCCTTAATCAAGGCTTAATCATCATTAAGGTGTCATTAGGTGTGATTAACCAAGATTAGTGTCCTAGTGACCAAAACTCCTTTGGATATGAAGGAGGAAACTATTCTAAGCATTTTTAAACAGGTTTAGTAAATTATAGATGTCCCGAAGTGGTCGAACTAAAAACGGTGAGAATTACGACAGAACATTTTACGGTTGACCCACGGTTGATCGTGAAGTCGACCGTGCACCCCTGATTTCACAAATCAGGGTGCAAGGCTCCACGACCTGACCTGCGGTCGATCGTAGACCTAATCGTGTAGCTTACGTTTTTCTTTTAAGCTTTATTTGATTTTGGTCTTTTACTAGAGTAAGTGTAAATTAGTAAACTTGTATATTTATGCCAAGATGTCTATCATCACCTTTAGTTATGTGCATATGTCATCATCAAAACACTTATTGTTATGAGTTAGGATTAGTATAGTCATTAAACATAATTCCGTATTAACCCACATTCTCCCTATATATATATCGCTTTGCAAGCCGACTTATTCTAAGACAACTATCACATCACATTTCAATATATAACATCCATGAAATGGTTGGTGGCTATAGTAACTTCACTGACGTCAGCATGCATCAGCTTTTTGTTCTTTTCCTATTTTTTTATTTAAGAAATTTATTTTTTTAGGCTCAAATTTTTGGCCCACTTCGGCTGGCCAATGACATCTTCCTAGTTATGAATATGAGCTTACCCAAGTAAAAAAACTAAAGAAATAAAAATTGAATTTGAAATAAAAATAGAATTTGATCAAAATATGATACGACAAATTATTTTATGAACTGGGGTCTAAACACAATTACTCATTTCAAATCACATTGTCGGCCATTAAAATGATCAACCTCAACATCGAACAATCAAAGCCAATTTTTTCCATGAGATTTTGACATTGTAGGTGTCCTTACCTGTTTTGTCATTCAAATTTTGAGTATTTAAATTTTCTAGCAGAGTGGGAGTTCGTTAATGCAAGTTCACTTTCATCATAAGGTGTGGGCTTTAGCTTATTCAAATTTCTTCAGATCCTTGTGTCCACCCACTGTTCTCTGTGTAGGTGTATGATAGGATCATTGATCGGTATTTTAGAAGTTTTTGACGGTTTGTTAGGTTTCTATTCGATCAACTGTCTGGTCAGTTTAACTATCGATTAACACATTCACGCACAATATCAAACATACAAATAGCCATGGTTTCCAATTCAAAGTTCAATATTACATGACTGAGATATGAGATAACGTCCATAGAACTAGAAATTACAAACATGTATTAACAAGGGCATAATTCATTTTCGTCATGGATTTGCAAGTCATCGTCACTTTGCAATGATTCTTTCGAGTGTTGCTGTTTGAGGAGTTGAGTAGGGATGTTTCAATAGTCCGTATGGTTTGTTTTGCGTTTGTATCGTATATGATCAATGTAATAGGGTTTAGTTTATTTGTGTTCAAAAAGATCGTAACATTTTGTCAATTAAATATGGGTCGGTCCGAATCAGTTGTAATTC
This sequence comes from Rutidosis leptorrhynchoides, assembly GCF_046630445.1. Classification (NCBI taxonomy): domain Eukaryota; kingdom Viridiplantae; phylum Streptophyta; class Magnoliopsida; order Asterales; family Asteraceae; genus Rutidosis; species Rutidosis leptorrhynchoides. Next base: position 58,644,662 of record NC_092343.1, read on the forward strand.
ATTAAATTATTTGATTTATGTTGATAAAGTTCTATTAAAAAAAACCGAAAACAATCAAGCAATCTACTCCCTCGGTTCTAACTTAACAGTTCTCAGACAAAAAACACGCAGTTAAAGAAATGTTATCATTACATTGTGCTTTTTGTTAACTTTCCTGTTTTACCTGTTACTTTTTAGCTACTTTTTTATTTTTTATATGCATAAAACAAGAGTATAGAAGCAACCCTATTTCATTGGGACAGAGTTAAATAAGATTCATAAGCAAATTTGGAGATGTAATTCAATTTGGCTTTTGAAAACTATGCAAATTTCTGGATGAAATCGAATATAGAAGCGTAGAAGATGTCATCACGTGATTCGATATGTTCTTTTTGTTAGTAGAAGATTGAGTTTGGTTGAACTTGGAGTCGTGGAGGTTATATTACTCCTAGTTTCTTTTCTCAATTTAATGATACACTACATTTTTTTCATTGAAATACTTCAAATTAAATTGTATACATCCATAATTATATAAAAATAAAAAGGGAAATTTTTTTATATCTTAAGCCTATTTAATACAAAAAATTAATAAAAACGAAAAGTAAAACTACAAAGTAATAAAAAATATAGTATAATATGAAATTTAAATTCCGCATTTTTTGTCTTTCAGACAAACTATTTATGCACCGGTAACTTTTGTAGTTAATTGTTCTGTGTGTTTAATGTGTTATATATTTAGTTGTTACGTATATAAGAATTTTTTTTTGTACCTGATTGTTATCTACTCTCTCTGTCTGAATTAGGGCCGGTCTTGGAATATGGCCACAAGTGCAACCGTACTGGGCATCAAAACAAGGACGACATAATATAAGAGCTTGAGTTTCTTCGGTGTATAAATTTAGTTGCAGGTAAGGGGTGCGTGGGTGACAAATGAGAGAATTCGATACCGATATTGTCGTTCTAAAAAAAAGGTGAATGGAAAAGAAGGTTAGAATGGAAAAAGGGGTGAGTTAGATAGAGAAAAAAGTAAATTAATATGATACAAGTAGTTTTGATATACTATAACTAGGTGATGCTTTTTAAGTACTTTCCGGAAGAGAAATGATATTTTCATTATTCAAATGACTTTTTCCACCAAAAAATATATTATTGAGTTGTACGGTACAACTTATTAGTGAACAGTTTGTGGGTTGACGGAGTTTTTTGGATTGTAAAAATATCAATTCCCTTTATGGAAGTTTATGAATACTCTGTATTGGTATATCCTGTATTTATATTTATATTAATTCAAATTTAAATTAATATAAATTTAAATTTAAATAAAAATAAAAGGTAAATGCATAGATATTTGGTTGTTTGAACGAGCTTAGCATATTTTCATAATACAGAGTATATATTTGGTGTTTGAAGGATTTTTATAATTAAAAAAAAAAAATATCATACGTAGTATCATTTACATTTTAAGACTTAAATATTAATTCTACTTTGTATATATTAAGATACAGAGATATAATTTTTCTGGTGCATACAACTAATATATACAAGCATGGTGATTCTGTAAATTACTTCAGTTTTTGAATAATAATTTTCTTGGCTTTTCAAAAAAAAAAAAAACTATCCGTAATAGATTAAACGTTTCAACTATAAAAGGTTATGATTACTATACTATTTTAAATAATTAATTCGTAAAAAATTAATAAATGTTAACTTATACTCCGTATTTTAAAAACTGGATCAACTTGTAGTATTAAACTCGACATTACTAGCCAAGAGTTTTTCGTTTTAATATTTTAGAGATCTCATCAACATATTTTAGAAATGACTCATTATTTATTGTATCATTTTTAATCGTAATTTATTCATTATATTGTTACGATTTGCAATCAAAAATCAATGTGGAAATGAACTATATGCTTTAATAAGACTTCAAACATTCGTTTTGTTTGTTTGCAAAGATTAAATAAGGGCATTATGTGATCCTTTCGCATTGGGCAACAATACAGTCGGGACCGGCCCTGGTCTCAATTAATGCCAAGTATTCTTTTTTAGGTTGTACAAATATATATGTTCACTTCAATAAAAAGTTAATAAATGGTTACAAGTATAAATATGTTATATGTTTTTACTTTTATTCTATTGTAGACTATATACCTTATAAATATGTTATTGTTATAATAATAATAATAATATAGATATGGATAGTCAATTTTGGTGTATACATATAGTCAATTTTGGTACACAAAGTATGTATTTTTATATTGAGATTTTAGGCTATAAATACTCATGAATGCAAGCATTAAACTTGCACCATTTCTCACACTTACAAAGTGTTTCTTTCTTTCTCTCCATTATCATCTTTGTTCTTACACTTCATTATTAGTACTCTAAATCAAGAATCAAACCACTAAAGGTAGTTATAAGCCTACTGAATTATAACACGTTATCAGCACGATAATCTTAATACTAAATATGGTTGGCTCTGCCACCAAAATGATATATGGTCGGTTATACCACCAAAATGATATATGGTCGGTTATACCACCAAAATGATATATGGTCGGTTATACCACCAGAATGATATAGGTCGGTTATACCACCTGAAAAAATATATGGTCGACACTGTCGCCAAATTTTCATTTATGTTTACTAATATTTATATTTTTGTTATATAACATTTATTTATGATTGCTTACACATGGTCGACACTGTCACCTACTTATCATTTATGTTATATTAAATTTATGTTTAATGTTTATATACTTATGAATATAAATTGACTCTAATTTATCATGATGTTTGTTTTAATTTTTGATAATAGAAAATGTCGAATCTGGAAAAACTTAAATTTACTCCTTTAGAATCAACTGGAAACAACTACATGCCATGGGTTATAAAAGTAAAAATGCATCTTAAATCAATGGGCATTCTTGAAACCATAAATGAAAACAACACTTGTTCTGAAAAAGAACAAGCTACGGCATGTTGCTTTATTCATCAACATATTGATGAATGCTTACAAAATAATTATGTGACTGTAGAAGATCCCCATGTTTTATGGGAAGGTCTCAAAAGCAGATTCAATAATCAAAGAGAAATTTTACTTCCAGCTGCAATGGAACAATGGAGAACATTAAGGTTCCAAGACTTTAAGAAAGTAAATGAATACAGCTCAGCTCTGTATAATACATGTTCACAACTTAAATTCTGTGGACATGAAATTAGTGATGCAGACATGATGGAGAAAGCTTTCTCCACAATGAATGCTGCAAACATCACAGTGCAAAGAAATTTGAGAATGCTAAAGTTCAAAACATATCCTGAACTTAATTCATATCTCTTAGTTGCAGAGCAAAATGATGAGCTATTAATGAAAAATCAGCAATCCCGTCCTACTGGTACACTTGCAATCCCTGAAGCAAATACTGCAAATAATTATAAACAGGGACAAGGACGCGGGCAAGGTCGTGGTTATAATAACCATCACCATCATCATGCCAAAAGCCATAACTATGGTAGAAACCATCCTTATGGTAATGGTAATGGGCGTGGACGTGGTCGTGGTCGTGGCCGTGGTGGTCAAAGAAATAGTAATCCACGAAAATATAAATATCAACCACAAAACAAGCCCATTAAACAAGATGTTGAAGAAAATTCTTCTAAAAATTCTGAAGAATCTTGCTACAGATGTGGTAGAATGGGCCACTGGGCTAATACTTGCCGAACATCTAAACATCTTGTTAAGATGTATCAGGATTCGCTGAAAGTTCAATATGAATTTTGCTGGAATACAACATCAATCAAGTGGTGGAGATCTCTGTATAGCAGACAGTGGAACTACACACACTATACTTAAATCCGAGAAATATTTTATTGATCTAAAACCAACGGAAGGAACTATACATACAATATCAGGACCTGCTAACTTGATAAAAGGGATAGGAAAGGCAAATTTCATACTACCAAATGGTACAAAATTTTTAATAAATGATGCCTTATTTTCTCCCAAGTCAAGCAGAAATTTATTGAGTTTCTCCGACATATACCTTAACGGGTATGATTATCAGTCAGTGACAACAGAAAATGAGAAATATTTAAGTATCACTGACAAGAGTCATGTGGTTGAAAAAATGCCAAGACTTAGTTCTGGATTACATTATACACATATAAATGTACCAGAAATACATATGGTAGTTAACGAAAAATATATTGATCCTGGTGTATTCAGTTTATGGCATAACAGATTAGGCCATCCAGGATCAACAATGATGAAAAGGATTATTGAATGTACTCATGGACATCCACTAAAGGATAGAAAAATCCATCATGATACAATGGTTCCATGTACATCTTGCTCTCTTGGAAAATTGATAACTAGACCCTCACCACTTAAGGTTGAGAAAGAATCACCAATGTTTCTTGAAAGAATTCAAGGTGATATATGTGGACCAATTCATCCACCATGTGGACCATTTAGATATTTCATGGTTCTAATAGACGCATCTAGCAGATGGTCTCATGTTTGTCTGTTATCAAGCCGTAATGTGGCATTTGCAAAATTTCTTGCCCAAATTATTAAATTGAGAGCTCATTTTCCTGATTACACCATTAAAAGGGTGAGACTTGATAATGCTGGTGAATTTACATCTCAAGCATTTAATGACTATTGCATGTCTATAGGAATTGTTGTTGAACATTCTGTTGCTCATGTGCATACACAAAATGGTTTAGCCGAGTCATTGATTAAACGTTTACAGTTAATCGCTAGACCATTGATAATGAGAACAAAACTCCCTGTATCTATATGGGGTCATGCAATTTTACATGCTGCTGCATTGATTCGCATCAGACCAAGTGCAAGTCATAAATATTCCCCCCTACAACTTGCTTTTGGTCAAGAGCCAAATATTTCCCATCTTAGAACATTTGGTTGTGCAGTGTATGCTCCAATTGCGACACCACAACGTACAAAAATGGGTCCTCAAAGGAGGTTGGGAATATATGTTGGATATGAAACATCTTCAATATTAAGGTATATTGAACCTATGACAGGTGACGTTTTTACAGCACGTTTTGCTGATTGTCATTTTAATGAAACATTGTTCCCTAGATTAGGGGGAGAAATGAAAAATAAAGAAAATGATGTTTCATGGTGTGAACCTCAATTAAAGTATCTTGATCCTCGCACAAAAGAATGCGAGACAGAAGTTCAAAAGATAATGCATATACAAGAACTTGCAAATCAATTGCCTGATGCATTTACAGATACAAAAACGGTGACAAAATCATATATACCAGCAGTAAATACTCCAGCTCGAATTGAAATTCCAAAAGCTGGCAATAACGTCACTCATGAATCTTTGCCACGTCAGAAACGTGGAAGACCAATCGGTTCAAAGGATAAAAATCCTCGAAAAAGAAAATCAGCTGATAATGAAGTAAAAGAAAGTGTTCAAGAAGAACCACAAATCAGTACTCCTACTGCAGAGGAGATTGATGATGTCAATACAGAAATTGCAATCAATTATGCATATTCAAAAATATTATGGAACCGAAATGAAATGAAAAATCTTGATGAGAAATTTTCATTTAATGTTGCATATGACATCATGAATAATGATGATGATCCAGAACCAACATCTATGGTTGAATGTCAAAATAGACATGATTGGGCTCAATGGAAAGAAGCAATACGAGCTGAATTAGAATCACTCAATAAAAGAAAAGTTTTCGGATCCATCATTCTCACTCCTAAAGATGTGAAACCTGTAGGATACAGATGGATTTTTGTCCGAAAAAGAAATGAGAAAAATGAAGTTACAAGGTATAAAGCTAGACTTGTAGCTCAAGGTTTTTCTCAAAGACCGGGAATTGATTATGAAGAAACTTATTCTCCTGTTATGGATGCAATTACTTTTAGGTACTTAATCAGTCTGGCAGTTTCTAAAAATTTAGAAATGCATCTCATGGATGTTGTGACTGCTTATCTATATGGATCACTTGATAGTGATATATATATGAAGATACCTGAAGGATTTAAGGTACCAGAAGCATCAAATGCAAAACCCAAAGAAATGTATTCGATTAAATTACAAAGATCTTTATATGGGTTAAAACAATCGGGACGTATGTGGTATAACCGATTAAGTGATTACTTGATAAGCAAAGGGTATACAAATAATCTTACTTGCCCTTGTGTTTTCATTAAGAAAACAACATCCGGATATGTGATCATAGCTGTTTATGTTGATGATCTTAACATCATAGGTACAAATAAAGAGATCCATGAAGCCATTCAACTTCTAAAGAAAGAATTTGAAATGAAAGATCTCGGAAAAACCAAGTATTGTCTTGGTTTACAAATTGAGCATATGCCTAATGGTTTACTTGTACATCAAACAACATATACTGAAAAGATTTTGAAACGTTTCAATATGGACAAGGCAAAACCATTAAGTACTCCTATGGTTGTTAGATCACTCAATGTTGAAGTTGATCCATTTCGTCCATGTGAAGATCAAGAAGACATTCTTGGACCAGAAGTACCATATCTTAGTGCAATTGGAGCTCTTATGTATCTTACAAATTGTACAAGACCTGACATTTCTTTTGCAGTTAATTTGTTGGCAAGGTTCAGCTCTGCTCCTACCAAAAGACACTGGAATGGGATCAAACACATATTTCGATACCTTCGAGGAACTACTGATTTAGGATTATTTTATTCTAACGAATCAAAACAAGATTTGGTTGGTTATGCAGATGCAGGTTATTTATCTGATCCACATAAAGCTAAATCTCAAACTGGATATGTATTCCTAAATGGAGGTACTGCAATATCATGGCGTTCTCAAAAACAAACACTTGTTGCTACATCGTCAAATCATGCCGAAGTGATTGCATTACATGAAGCTACTCGAGAATGTTTTTGGTTGAGATCAATGACACAACTCATTACTGATTCTTGTGGACTAGAACGCGATAAAAGTCCAACAACTATCTATGAAGATAATGCAGCTTGCATAGCACAGATGAAAGAAGGGTATATCAAAAGTGACCGAACAAAACACATACCACCTAGATTCTTCTCATACACTCAAAATCTCATTAAGGACAACCAGATTGAAATGAGATATGTGCAATCTAGCAAAAACTCTGCTGATCTTTTCACGAAAGCACTTCCAACTGCTATTTTCAGAACACACGTTCATAACATTGGCATGAGACATGTTCAAAAGATGTAACAGCTGAAGCGATGTCTACTTGAGGGGGAGTCAACTCCATGCTGCACTCTTTTTCCCTTAGCTAAAGTTTTTTCCCACTGGGTTTTCTTTAGCAAGGTTTTTAACGAGGCAGTAATTTATAGTTGATCTTCAACAAAATAAAATTGCTATCCAAGGGGGAGTGTTATAATAATAATAATAATATAGATATGGATAGTCAATTTTGGTGTATACATATAGTCAATTTTGGTACACAAAGTATGTATTTTTATATTGAGATTTTAGGCTATAAATACTCATGAATGCAAGCATTAAACTTGCACCATTTCTCACACTTACAAAGTGTTTCTTTCTTTCTCTCCATTATCATCTTTGTTCTTACACTTCATTATTAGTACTCTAAATCAAGAATCAAATCACTAAAGGTAGTTATAAGCCTACTGAATTATAACATCAAGAATCAAACCACTAAAGGTAGTTATAAGCCTACTGAATTATAACATCAAGAATCAAACCACTAAAGGTAGTTATAAGCCTACTGAATTATAACAGTTATATGTTTTTACTTTTATTCTAATGAGATGAGATGTTTCATGCACACTCAAATATCACAATGTCGGATGTTGGTTCTAAAATATGGCAAGCGATTATTTGGACATGCGGGTATTTTATATGGTGGAACCGGAACCAAATGACCTTCCACAAAAAATGTTGGTCTCCCCCGGTTGCGCTATGTGAAATACAAGTCAAATCGTTCGAATGGATCGCGAAGAGATGCAAGAAAAAGAAACTCATTTGGCACGATTGGTTACATAATCCCCAAAGCATTTTCTTGTAATTTATTGTTAGCTTTAACGCCTTGTTAGTTAGCAATTCGCGTATTATTCTAGTTGTAGTTTCGTGTGTTTTGTTGATAGGCGACTATTGTCACATGTAGTTTTGTCTTATCATCAATAAAATTATTTGCTTTTAAAAAAAATAAAATTAAAAAAAAAAAATACTACTGTATGCTATAAACTTTCAAATCATGTATAAAACGAACTATATCTTTTTAACCGGAACAAAAATACGTGATGATGTGTCATCTAATGTGGCGCTAACTTGTCATTACATTGTAGGCTATATAATAAAGAAAAATACTATTATAAGCCATATACTCCTACTTTTGGTTCATTGTAAACTATATAACCCATATAAAATACGTGATGACTATTGTAATTTTTTCTAAATAATATTCATGTCAACTTTAAAAAAAAATGTAAAAAAAAAATGACAACTATTTGGGACTATATGATTGTGACGGAGGGAGTATATAATTGTGCACCAGTTGAATACGGTGATTCGTACTTAATTTTGCTCCTAATTATTCTGAGTCGGTATTAATTTTACTCTTAATTATTTCGAGAATGTGCTAGGAGCCTAGGAAGAAGTTAAGTACTCCGTAAGTAATTCCGAGTTAATAAAAAAGAAGATAAAGGGATTTTGTAATCACACAAGTACAAGTTTGATTTGGATTTCAAACATCTAGAACAAATTCATTTCAAAAGATGACAAAAGGGGTTTACATTATTATAGACATGTTGTAAAAGGACTCAATTATGGAGAAGTACTGTATAAAGGAGTGGTTCTCGTTTATCATCAGTCTCGTTCACACTTATGATGTTGACTTTGCCTTATTAAAAAAGTGCAACTTTTAATATGATTGTTAATATGCCCTTATTAAGTTTCAAAATAACATATTTACCCTTATAAAAAGGAAAATATCTTATACGTCTATTTTTTTTTTTTTTTTAAAAACAACTTTATCTATAATTTTCTATTATATTACTAAAATGATGATGTCATTATTATAATTCATTTGTTAAGAAAAAATCAAAAAGAAAAAGAAAAAAATCTAGGCATGGTGGGTGATGTTATTAATCTAAATAATTTTGAATTAAAATTAAATCTTATTAATTAATTATTATTATTAAATCTTATTAATAATTTTTTTAATTATTATAATTAAATTATTTTAAATTATTATAATTAATTATTTTGAATTGAGTCCGAGAAGGTATAAAATTTAGGCAGAAGAAAACTAATTCTACATTTATATTTTAATTTACAGTTTTAAAATAAAATGACAATCAATATTATATCTTATGATTGGATGTGGATTGTTTAATATGCATTTTAGGTGTTTGATGAAATGTTCAGCTGACGAGTTTCTTAGTCGGACTATGTAGTTCCACGGGTCATTAAACTAAATAACTTTAGAATTTATGTTCACTTAATACTAAAACATATTATTAAACTGTTTCGTTTAAACAAACTCGTGGTTCCACGGGTCATTTCACTAGTATTAATATAAATACTATGTACAGAAGTGACTAGTGGGCTGTAAACAGGCTTACAAGGCCCAACAATTTAAAACCCACGAACATAAACAGGTTCACAGCTAAAACTATACATATTTGTACTCGAAACTAGGCTAAGCCAATCGGTGTGGAAGAACACATAAGTTACTCTGCGACGCCAATATATGTGGATGTAGATGAAGGTATTTCGTATGCCCGAGAGACATATTAAATTAATGTGGCTAGTATGTTTTGATCCAAGTCGGGTCATACCCAATAACAAGCTAACCGACACCTTATTCGTATTTGATCTTAGCGATTGGTTCGTTGATCAAACTTCACGACACTTGAATTATAAGAAAAATGGTTTTCTTAAATCACTTGATGTGATGACCCGAAAATTTCCGACCAAATTTAAACTTGATCTTAATATGTTTCCGACACGATAAGCAAAGTTTGTAATGTTGAAGTCTCATAAACATTGAACTGTGTTCATGCATACATTTGACCTTTGAACTCATTATATTGATTCAGTGAACCTTTGACTATTTCCGATGATTCACGAACAATTATGGTTAATAAATATGTATATATATAAATATATGTGTATAAATAATAATGGGAAATAAAAAATTACAAACTAATCAATAGAATTAAATATGTAAAATATTATATAATATAATAATGTTGTTATTAAAAAGAATCTATATATATAAACATATATGCTAACTATACATAATTATTATTATATGTATATTGTAATATATATATAAAAGATATAAATATTATGTGTTGAAATTTATAATATCTATTTCCATTATGGAAAAATTATAGTAAGTAGATATATAATAATAATTATATATAACATTATTAATGAATTCATATTTACATATATAATGTACAAAATAACAACAAGTTAAAAATGTAATAGTAATGACAAATTATATTATTACTACTTTCATTATTACTAATATTATTATTAGTAATATTAATAAATGTTAAATATTAAAATTTTAATAAATTTAAGATCATGATTATCAAAATAAATACTTAAAAATAAATATTACTATAAGGATGATTAAAAATTATTAATTAGATGTAATTTAAATATAATTAGTTATTTTGATTAATTTTATTATTATTATTATTAATATCATATTATTATTATTATTATTTGTTGTTATTATTAATAAAATCATTTTTAATATTATTAGTATCATTATTAAGATATGTAATTATTAATTATTGATATTATTATCCTTAATATTAACTTTACTATTATTATTATAGGTATAACTAATATTAGTATCAACTAGTTGTGGAGCCCTCGCTTCGCGCCGGGGGCTCCGTTTTGAATGCGAGTTAAAAAAAAAGTCTTGATCTATTTTGTAAAAAAGAATTTTTTTCGACATAACATTGAAGGGTTGTTCCTTTTGTGAAAGTTGCTTCTTTTAGCGTTCGGGTTTTATTTTAAAAAAAAAGTTAGTAAAGTGGAGGTTCGATTTGTATTTTAATAAAAGTTAGGCGGTTAAGTTTGTGAAAATTGAATATTAGTAAAAAAAAAAGTTAGTAAAGTGGGGGTTCGATTTGTATTTTAATAAAAGTTAGGGGTTAAGCTTGTGAAATTTAAGGGAAAATATACGTATAAAGTGGTGGGTTCGATTTGTATTTTAATGAAAGATAAAAACGCTAAATATTTGGGGTACTTTTCATACACGTTGATTTTGCGTTAAATTTTTAAAAGTCGATAATTACATAGCTAAATGCGGAGATGGACATATATTGTTAATTTAAAATAACATTTAAATCTTTCACGAGTTATACCTTTTAGTTCGACTCGAATTGCGCTTCAACGACATCATTCTTTAGCCACGAAATAATTTTACAAACTAAACGCAATAAAATACATTGAAAACCGACCCGATGCGAGGTGAGGGTTAAACAAGTAGTTAAATCATAAATTAAAATTTGATAAGTTGTATGCGAAGGTATTCTCAAATCATGAATTTTAAGTGATGAGTGATGAGGTGACATGCATGAAATCCTGAAATCCTATTGGTTGATGGTCGTGGAACAACAGTCAAACGCCACGTTTCCTTCTCTTTCTTTAACGTCATGGAACCCTCTAGAGTCTGGATAACCAGCCCTCTTCTTCATTACGAAACTATAAATCAATATCAATATTATAATTTATTTATACATTTAAATATTAATTAGTTGTGGAGCCCTCGCTTCGCGCCGGGGGCTCCGTTTTAAATGCGAGTTAAAAAAAAAAGTCTTAATCTATTTTGTAAAAAAGAATTTTTTTCGACATAACATTGAAGGGTTGTTCCTTTTGTGAAAGTTGCTTCTTTTAGCGTTCGGATTTTATTTTAAAAAAAAAAGTTAGTAAAGTGGAGGTTCGATTTGTATTTTAATAAAAGTTAGGCGGTTAAGTTTGTGAAAATTGAATATTAGTAAAAAAAAAGTTAGTAAAGTGGGGGTTCGATTTGTATTTTAATAAAAGTTAGGGGGTTAAGCTTGTGAAATTTGAGGGAAAATATACGTATAAAGTGGTGGGTTCGATTTGTATTTTAATGAAAGATATGGGGTTAAGTTTGCGTAAAGTGGAAAAATAAATAGTACTATTCATTTCAACTTTACCTTTTAGATATAGGTATATAATATAATACAGAATATAATCAAATACATATAGATATATATATTTAAAATACAGCTAAGTATATAATTAAATACATATACTGATATATAATTATCTAAATACAGTATATAGTTATATATATAAATAAATATATACATATATGAGTATATACAGATATTACAACGACTTCTATCTCAAATCCCTATTAAACTGTATGATTATTTGTTTATATCTGGTAATTGGTACGAAAGAATATGTTAATTTCATAATCAAACAAAATCAGTTAGCCATTAAAATCAAATTGTACTTTTTTTTTATTTCTTCTACTGAACGTATCACTTCCTGTCTCCAAATCTGTTAAACGTCGATATCATAAATCAAATTGGGATCAAAGTAAACTGTTAAATCACGTACTCAATTATATTAGATAAGTTATCTACTGCTAAATCGTAAATGGAAACAGAAAATAAAGAAACTGTTAGCGAAACCTCTGCTCTTGAGTTCATTTAAACCAAAACCCGATTTTTAATCATATTTCAAAATGTAAGAATGCAGTTGTATTAGGAATAGTTCATTTAATCTTTCTGGAAAGTCTCAAGATCCAATTTTTACTATCAAGCTCGAATTTTCGAGTCAAAGGGTAATTTTAAAAAGTCAAACAATGTGTTCATACAAAAATTCGATTTCGTTTTGAGCTTTCTGGGGAAATATTTGATGGAGAAAGTTTTTAGAAATCATTTACTACCTTTTTCATGTTATACGTATTATCTAAAACGATCTAAAACTCGAAATCATGATTGGAGTTTATCTATTTTTTTTTCTTCTTTCTCCTTCGCGATTGCCTCTGTTGGTGTTTCCTTATTTTATTTTTCTGTTAAATTTAAACCTCCACTATCTGATAATTCTGTTTCGGTTACAAGTCATAAATATTTTGTTGATTGCTGTTATAACCTTGGAATTGATATGGGCCGATTGAATGATGAAGAAGATGAAACGGGTATAAATAAAAACGGATTAAATATATTTTGAATCTGTATTATTTAGGAAAAATGGGCACAGCCCAGCTGGTTTAAGTGTGTGTCGGGGAAGCGTGAGGTCACGGGTTCGAGTCTCGTATGGTGCAAATCTTTTTAGAGAAGGGTATATACTCTTTTATCTTTCTTATTTATTTCTATCATTATTATTATTACTACTATTATTATTGTTATAATTATTATCAATTGTATTACCATAATTTGATCATTGTCATTATTAAAAGTATTATAGTTATTAGTATCATTAATTAACACTTATTATTATCAGTATGATTATTACTACTAAATATAATTATATTTGTCACTTAATATTAGATATTATTATTATTACAAGTAATATAATTACTATTAGTAATGATAAAATAAGTAGTTAGTATCATTCAATATTATTATTATAAGTATTATTAGTAGTAGTATTATTATTATTATTCAAATAAGTATTGTCTTAACAATATCATTATTATTATTATTATTATTAGTATTATGATAAAATTTATTGTAAGGATTATAATTGTATATATATATATACATATATATATATATATACACATATATATATATACATATATATATATATATATATATATATATATATATATATATATATATATATATATATATATATATATATATATGAATACAAATATGAAAATAAGTAAAACTATAAGTAAGTTATAATCTAAATAAGATATTATTACTATTATTATTATTAGAAGCATTATTATTAGTAAATCATTAATAACTATCATAAACAGTAAAATTAATATTTTTACAAGTATTATTATTAATATCATTGTTATTATCACTAATAGGGTTATTATTAACATATGTATATTATTAATGTTATTATCATTATTTTTACTAATATTAACTTAGTATAATAGAACTACTGTTTTGATAAACAAATGAAATACAAACATAAATATATATATTTAACACATATAACATAACAAAATTTAATTTATTTATATACAAAATGAATATATAAAACATATATATATTATTAACATAATAATGATATAATTAATACAGTTATATATATATGTGTGTTCAATTATAACCATGAATATTAATAAATATACAAATGATATAGGTTCGTGAATCCGAGGCCAACCCTGCATTGTTCAATGTCGTCATATGTATTTTTACTACAAAATACAGTATTGTGAGTTTCATTTGCTCCCTTTTTAAATGCTTTTGCAATATATATATTTTTGGGACTGAGAATACATGCGCTGTTTTTTATAAATGATTTACAAAATAGACACAAGTACGTGAAACTACATTCTATGGTTGAATTATCGAAATCGAATATGCCCCTTTTTAATAAGTTTGGTAATCTAAGAATTAGGGAACAGACACCCTAATTGACGCGAATCCTAAAGATAGATCTATTGGGCTGATAATGCTAAAAACGAACATATATTTCATAGCATTATTCCTCAAGAAAGACAAGCTTTTAGTTGCAATTGTTCTATTTACAAGTGATATTCGTTTAAATAATAAAAGGTGAAGACAAAAGACAGATTCGACGAATTGAAGACGCAAATGACCAAAAAGCTCAAAAGTACAAAATACAATCAAAGAGGTTTTAATTATTGATAAGAAACGTCTCGAAATTACAAGAGTACAAGATTCAAAACGCAAAGTACAAGATATTAAATTGTACGCAAGGACGTTCGAAAATCCGGAACCGGGACCAGAGTCAACTCTCAACGCTCGACGCAACGGACTAAAAATTACAAGTCAACTATGCACATAAATATAATGTAATATTTAAATAATTCTTATAATTATTTAATATATTATATTTATTTATAAAACCGTCGGTAAACAAAGAGCCAAACTCGTGTGAGCTGTAAAAGCAAACTCCGCGACTCGCGGAGTTTGAAGGCCAAAAGGGCCGCGAGTCGCGGAGCACCAATTTATGAAACTCCCTATAAAAGCAACCGAATTCTGATCGCAAAAATCATATATCCATCCATCTATCTAAACGTATATATTTATATTTATATTATAATTTTAATTTTAATTTTAATTTTAATTCTAATAATAAGGGTATGTTAGCGAATGTTGTAAGGGTGTAAGTCAAAATTATGTCCGTGTAACGCTACGCTATTTTTAATCATTGTAAGTTATGTTCAACCTTTTTAATTTAATGTCTCGTAGCTAAGTTATTATTATGCTTATTTAATCCGAAGTAATCATGATGTTGGGCTAATTACTAAAATTGGGTAATTGGGCTTTGTACCATAATTGGGGTTTGGACAAAAGAACGACACTTGTGGAAATTAGACTATGGGCTATTAATGGGTTTTATATTAACTAAACAATACCTTGTTAATTTAATATATAAACTTATAATTCGACGTATTTATATATAACCACATACGCTTAATCGGACACGATGGGCGGGATATTTATAAGTACGAATTATTGTTCATTTGACCGGACACGGGGATGGATTAATAGTCAATGGACTCATTAAAACAGGGGTGGATTACATTCAAGGGTAATTGGTGTAATTGTTAACAAAGTAGTAAAACCTTAGTTTACACGCAGTCGATAACCTGGTGTATTCATTAAACAAAGTATTAAAACCTTGTTACAATTCGAATCCCCAATTAGTTGGAATATTTGACTTCGGGAATAAGAATAATTTGACGAAGGCTTTCGCTCTTTATATTTATGACTGATGGACTATTATGGACAAATCCGTATGGACATATTAAATAATCCAGGACAAAGGACAATTAACCCATGGGCTTAAAATTAAAATCAACACGTCAAACATCATGATTACGGAAGTTTAAATAAGCATAATTCTTTTATTTCATATTTAATTTCCTTTATTTTATATTTAATTGCACTTCTAATTATCGCATTTTTATTGTTATTTTATTTAATTGCACTTTTTAATTATCGCAAGTTTATTTTATCGCACTTTTATTATTCGCAATTTCATTATCGTTATTTACTTTACGCTTTAATTTAAGTCTTGTATTTATTTTTAATATTTTACATTTGGTTTTAACTGTGACTAAAGTTTTAAAATCGACAAACCGGTCATTAAACGGTAAAAACCCCCCTTTTATAATAATAATATTACTTATATATATATTTGCATTTTTATAAAAGTAAACTAATATAGCGTTAAGCTTTGTTTAAAAAGATTCCCTGTGGAACGAACCGGACTTACTAAAAACTACACTACTGTACGATTAGGTACACTGCCTATAAGTGTTGTAGCAAGGTTTAAGTATATCCATTCTATAAACAAATAAATATCTTGTGTAAAATTGTATCGTATTTAATAGTATTTCCTGCTAAAATTTAATAGTATTTTATACCCCCTAGCTTTAACATCAAGTATTTTTGGCGCCGCTGCCGGGGAACTCTTAAAAGCCGGAAGCGCAACGCTAATATAAAAAAAAAAAAAAAATTTAGTTTACTTTTATTAAAATTCGTTTTTATAAAAATACGTTTTAAATATTCAAAAATATAAAAAGAAAAACAAAAATATAAATATTTTTAGGAGTTTGATAAATATTTAAGTTTTATAAAGTTTCTTTAGTTTATAAAAATATAAGTTTTATTTAATTTATTTTATAAATATATTTTATAAATATAAAAAACCGAAAAAAATAATATATATATATATATATATATATATATATATATATATATATATATATATATATATATATATATATATATATATATATATATATATATATATATATATATATATATATATATATCTAGCTTTAAGATTTTTATTTATAAAATTATAAAGTAGTTCTATTTTTTATTCTAGTTTTTTTTTTAAATATAAGTTTTTATTATACAAATATTTAGATTTTATAAACAGAAAATAAAAAAAAACAAAAAAAAAAACGCGTCAATTTAAACTGTACCAGAGTTGAAAACTGGAACCCCGCGACTCGCGAGGTTTGCTGCATCTAATACCGCGACTCGCGGAGGAGACCTGACACCGAAAGAAACCCTAACTGCAATTAATTACGGAGTAATTATTAATTATTATTATTATAAACCCTAATTATTATTATTATTATAATTAGTTTTATTTTAAGTTTTACTTTTTATTTAATTTATATAATTAGTTAAATTAGTTTAATTAAATTGTAAAATTAATAGTTTTAATAAATAAATAATATAAAAATAATATTTTTATAAAAAAATTGTACTTTTTACAACTTTTTGTATATTTTTATATTTTATCCCTTTTTAATTGTTTTAGCGTAATATTTATATTTTTCGCTCATATTTAGTTTTAAACTTAGTTTTTGCCATAGTTATTTTTACTTCTAGATTTTTAGGCTTTGCCGTAGAATTCCTTAAGTGCTTTTTCTTTAGACTAAGATTTAGGTACTTTAGAATTTTGCGACGCCTTTTTAAGTTTTAGTTTCTTTTTAAGTTATTTCCATTTGGGATTTAGTTTTTCCTATAAGCTTTAATATTTTTAGACGACTTTTACCTATGTATCAATTATCATTCCAATTAGTAATCTCAATTTGCGATTATAATTTTAAGTTAGTTGTAGTAATAAGGTTAGGTTAGTCAAGTGTTTTTAAGTTTTATAAGTTTCTTTTATTTTTCCGTCACCTTTTATGTTTTAACCATTTTTCTTTTTTCCACCTTTTTCCGATGAACTCTTTTTCTTTCTTATTTCTCGCTATTCTAGTTTTTAGGACTTAGAATTTTTTCTACTTCTTATCTAAATTTCTTAAAATTACGAAAATTTATTTTAAGTGGTTAAATTGATAGACATCAAAATTTTCTGGTTCGTAGTAATAGTTGGATTTGTACGTGGACCGGGTTATTGGAGCCAAACAGTCCTCAATTATATTGAGACCAAACGAATCCTGCCCCTCTGCTGCATCTTTTGGCTATTCGAAACGTGGGCAAAATCAGAAAAGTCTATTGATTGGATAACTTATTATAATTTTTCTTTCCTTTTAAAAACTAATAGGATATTCAGTGAATGCACCGAGCAAGACGTTCACCACCTTTTGTACGTTCACCACCTGTAACTAGATCAAGACATTTAGCAAATATTACTGCCGTTGATTTTTCTTTAGAATCGTCATCCAGTCGACCAAGTACTTCAGTTCAAATTTCCGATAATCCATTTTTTGAACCCGACCTCACAATTGAGAATCCGGAGAATATTCAGGAACGATTCGTAGATCCTGAACCACTAAACTTTCCTCCGGAACCACCAATCATTCAAACAGAGATTGTTGTGGAACGAACCATTAAATCAGAATCCTCTAGTGATTCGAATTCAACAAATTCAATTATGGAGAATCTGGAACCTTTAAGTATGGAAGACCGAATGAGAGCTAAACGCACTGGCCAAGGTCACGCAATTACTCATCCAGACATTAATGCACTAGATTATGAATTCAAAGGACAAATCCTACACATGGTGACTAAGCCAATTTAGTGGTGCGCCGAAGGAAGATCCAAATGAACATTTACGTACCTTTAATAGGATCTGCACACTATTTAAAATCCGAGAAGTGGAGGATGAACAGATATATCTCATGTTATTTCCCTGGACTTTAAAGGGAGAAGCCAAAGGTTGGTTGGAATCGTTACCTGAAGGGGCGATTGATACATGGGATGTTTTAGTTGAAAATTTTCTTAAACAATTCTTTCCTGCATCTAAAGCCGTAAGACTTCAAGCAGAAATTGTTACGTTTACACAGAAGCCAAATGAAACTCTATATGAGGCGTAGACAAGATATGGAAAATTGTTAAGAGGATGTCCGCAACATGGTTTAGACACCTGTCAAATAGTACAAATATCCTACCAAGGATGCGACATCACTACAAGGAAAGACATAGATATAGCAGCTGGTGGTTCTATTATGAAGAAAACCGAAACTGATGCTTACAAAATTATTGATAACACTGCTTCCCACTCACATGAGTGGCACCAAGAAAAAGATATCGTTAGATCATCTAAAGCAGCTAGAGCCGATTCTAGCCATGACTTAGATTCCATTTCCGCAAAGATAGATGCTGTGGAGAGACGAATGGAAAAGATGACTAAAGATATTCACTCAATACGAATTAGTTGTGAGCAGTGTGGAGGACCACATTTGACAAAAGATTGTCTCAGTATTGAATTAACAATGGAACAAAGAGAGAATATTTCATACATAAACCAAAGGCCTGGAAATAATTATCAGAATAATTATCAACCGCCAAGACCTATTTACAATCAAAACCAGAATTATAACAGAAATATTCCATACAACAACCAACAAGGTCCTAGCAATCAACAAGTATCCAATAATACTTACAATCAGCAAAGACCTAATTTTCAAAACAAACCACCACAACAAACCGATGATAAAAAGCCGAATTTAGAAGATATGATGACGAAGCTAGTTGAAACTCAAACGCAGTTTTTCACATCTCAAAAACAAACTAATGAACAAAATGCTCAAGCATTTAGAAATCAACAAGCTTCTATTCAAAATCTGGACCAAGAAGTAAGTAACCTAGCAAGGTTAATAGGTGAAAGAAAACCGGGAAGTCTACCTAGTGATACAAATGCTAACCCCCGGAATGAAACAGCTAAAGCCATTACCACAAGAAGTGGTACAACACTTAAACCACCTGAAATACCTGTAACTTCTGATGAAGCTATTCCTACTCCACGAGAACCACAACCTGATCAAGATAAGGAAAAAGAACCGGTAGTTGAAAAGGTTAATGAAGATAACACAGTTAAGGCTAAACCTTATGTTAAACCATACCAACCACCACTTCCTTACCCAAGTAAAATGAAGAAAGAGAAACTTGAAGCCGAGCAATCCAAATTCTTGGATATGTTTAAACAGATAAATGTAAATCTTCCTTTCATTGATGTAATTTCAGGAATGCCTAGATATGCTAAATTCTTGAAAGATCTAATTTCAAATAGAAAGAAAATGGAAGAACTCTCGGCTGTTACTATGGATGCTAATTGTTCAGCAGTGCTGTTGAATAAGTGATAGTGCTCCAAATGAACATATATTTAGTATCAATATCCCTCCGATATGTAAAGATTTCAGTTGAAATTGTTCCATTTTCATGTAATATTCATTTATATTAAATAAGTGCGAAGACAAAAGGCGAAAACAACGAATTGAAGACGCAAAGGTCCAAAAAGCTCAAAAGTACAAGATACAATTAAAAAGGTTCAATTTATTGATAAGGAACGTCTAAAAATGACAAGAGTACAAGTTACGAAACGCAAAGTACAAAATATCTCAGCGTACGCAAGGACGTTCGAAAATTCGGAACCGGTACATGAACCAACTCTCAACGCTCGACGCAACGAAAAAAAAATTACGAGTCTACTATGTATATAAATATAATATAATATATAAATAATTATAAAAATTATTTATATATTATATATATTTAAATAAAAACCGTCGGCAGCCTTGGATCTTAAACTTGTGGGCTGGTTTTGGAACCTCCGCGACTTGCGGAGCTGGAAGGCCAAAAGTGCCGCGACTCGCGGAGCACAGAAATTTCAGAATCCCTATAAAAGGTCGCGAATTCTGCCGAGTAATATATAATAATAATAATAATAATACTCCATAAGATAATAAATAAATAAATATATATATATATATAGTATAGATTAGTGTTATATTAGATTAGTTCGGGTTATGTAAAGGTTATTTTACGGGTTTTTGAAGTCGAAACTCTGTCCGTGTAACACTACGCGATAAATAATCAATGTAAGCTATGTTCTCCTTTTTAAATTAATGTCTCGTAGCTAAGTTATTATTATGCTTATTTAAAATGAAGTAATCATGATGTTGGGCTAATTACTAAAATTGGGCAATTGGGCTTTGTACCATAATTGGGGTTTGGACAAAAGAACGACACTTGTGGAAATTAGACTATGGGCTATTAATGGGCTTTATATTTGTTTAACTAAATGATAGTTTGTTAATGTTAATATAAAGATCTACAATTGGGCGTCCCTATAAATTACCATATACACTCAATCGGACACGATGGGCGGGGTATTTATATGTACGAATAATCGTTTATTTAACCGGACACGGGAATGGATTAATAGCCACTAGAATAATTAAAACAGGGGTGAAATTACATTCAAGGGTAATTGGTGTAATTGTTAACAAAGTAGTAAAACCTTGGTTTACACGCAGTCGATAACCTGGTGTATTCATTAAACAAAGTATTAAAACCTTGTTACAATTCGAATCCCCAATTAGTTGGAATATTTAACTTCGGGTATAATAATAATTTGACGAGGACACTCGCACTTTATATTTATGACTGATGGACTGTTATGGACGAAAACCAGACAGACATATTAAATAATCCAGGACAAAGGACAATTAACCCATGGGCATAAAACTAAAATCAACACGTCAACCATCATGGTTACGGAAGTTTAAATAAGCATAATATATTTTATTTCATATTTCCTCGTACTTTTATTTATTGTCATTTTAATTATGATTATTTATTTTATTGTTATTTAAATATCATCATTTACTATACGCTTCGCTTAAAATATAAATCGACAAACCGGTCATTAAACGGTAAACCCCCTTTTATATATTATTTTATATAATTATATATATTTTGTACAAATATAGTTGTTTAAAAATATAGTGTGCAATAAGCCCGCTCCCTGTGGAACGAACCGGACTTACTAAAAACTATACTACTCTACGATTAGGTACACTGCCTATAGTGTTGTAGCAAGGTTTAGGTATATCCCATCCGTAAATTAATAAAACTTGTGTCATATTTTGTAGTATTTTGTATTAAAAATACTACTATTTCGTACCCTCACGCTACATCATCAAGTTTTTGGCGCCGCTGCCGGGGAATCGGTGAAACGCTATATTTTTAATATATATTTGTATAAATATATTTTTAGAAAAACAATATAAAATTTATTAAAAAAAAAAAAAAAAAAAAAAAAAACGTTTTACATCCTCCGCGACTTGCGGAGTTGTAAGGCAAGTGGAACCGCGACTCGCGGAGCCGCCCTGACGAGCTGACAGAAACCCTAAAATCGCATTAATTACGGATTATTATTTATTATTATTTAAACCTAATTAGTTTATTATTAATATAATTTAGTTTTAAGTTTTAATTAATTAGTTATAATTAATTATATTTAATTTTAATATATAAAAAAATTAATACTTTTATAAAATATAAAAATAAAAATATAAAAATAATATTTTTATAAAAATTGTACTTTTTACAACTTTAAGTTTATTTTTATTTGTATAAAAAATAATATTTTTGTGTAATATTTGTATCGTTATTGTTCGTAGCTAGTTTTAAGTTCTAGTATTTTGCCGTAGCTTATTTTTATTTTTAGATTTTTAGGCTTTGCCGTAAAATCCCTTAAGTGCTTTTTCTTTAGACTAAGATTTAGGTGCTTTAGAATTTTGCGACGCAGTTTTTAGATTTTAGTGCCTAATTAAGTTATTGCCGTTTTGGATATAGAATTCCTGTAAGCTTTAATACATTTAAGCGCAACTTTTTAGATTTAATTTTTAGACTTTTAAGTTTCGACGCGCTCTTTTCTTATTTTTATTTTTCGACGTTTTTTTTTCGACGCGCATTCTTTTTCTTTCTTATTTCTCAACGCTTTAGTTTTTAGGACTTAGAAATTTTCTCTATTTCTTATCTCAAACGGAAAGAAAAATTATTTAAGTGGTTAAATTAATGGACGTTGACAATTTTCTGCTTCGTAGTAATAGTTGGATTTGTTAGTGGCTGAGTTGTGAGCTTCCGATTTAAAGGGTTCTGGCTCCCTGCTGCATCTTTTGGCTATTCGAAACGTGGGCAAAAGCAGAAAAGTCTATTAATTGGACAACTTATATAAGTTTTTCTATTTTTATAACTAATAGGATAATTAGTAAATGCACCACATTGTAGCTAAAATCTGGCCATCGCAATAAAATGGAAAATTTTGAAAACAAGGCTATGGAAACTCTTTTTGATATCCGAAATCAATTAAATCAATACTCTCAAACGAGTGTTGATAAAAATTCATTCGGTCAATCTTGGATCACGAACGACGAAACAATAACTGGTTGTGAAATTTGTGGAGATTATCACTCAACATGGGAATGTTACTATTACGTTCCTATGGAAAATTACGCACCCACGGAACCTGAATGGAACGATTACGAAGAATACAATTCAAATTGGGATTATTCCCAAGAATATATCCAAACTCAACAACCAGAAGACGAGGAAAATTATGTGCCTGAAAATTCTTTAGATTATATGAAAATCAAACTCGAAGAACTCAATGCTCAAAATGAACAAATGAGAGAGTTTGTAAACCGGCAAGCTGAAACTCTATCAGACTACACACCTGTTGATCTGAGGAGTCGTGTGCAAGAAAATCTCATATCATCGAATTTTGATGAATTCGAGAGCTCCGAAATCACCAACTATCCCGATGATACTTTTTATTCAGTCTTACCAATTTCACAACATATCGACCCATTAGCCTCTACCGACGAAATCATCGATCCATCAATGGATAAAGAAGAAGTAAGGGTGACAAATTGGTACTCTTGGGAATACGATAACGTTGAAAATTTTACCCCCGAGGCCAAACCGAACTTCACCATTCCACAACCTTCCAACACAATATTCTCAATAGACGAGTCATCCACCGGAAATGAACTACGAGCTGTAATAGATAATGACACCTCGAATTTCACCCAATTGGGTAATAGAGGTGAAAACTTTGATCCTGAGAATAAAAGGAAGGAAATGTTAGGAATTGTCCACCCTATAGAAATATGTATGTCGGTGTATATCGATCCATTTGACCAAGAACCAGAAAAGAGACATATCCATTTACTAAAAGCTACACTTAAAAAAGAATTAAGTAGTGACAATCGGGTGGGTCTAAACTTTAAACCCATTGATATAATATATACCACCCGAGATGTAAATAACTGGCTCACTATTTTAATTCTTGGAACTTATTCTACTGACTTCACATATCGTCAGCTAAGTGTGGGGAAGTTTAACCCTACTTAACGTTAAATTAGGGGTTCGGGTTAGTGCATAACTCGTTAATAAACATGCATAATAAATTAGGGCAAAAGACGTATTTTTAAAGATTAGCAAACAGTTCAGAAAAGCAACCGTTTTTGAAGAAAAATATGTGTGATAAAACATAAAGGAATGAACGATGAGACGCGCCATCTATCATTCGACGAGCTTTGTAATTACAAACTGGGTATTTTTAATTACTTTTCTACACTAATCACCCTCATGAATTTATAATTATAGTCTGATTTCATGTAAATGAGGGCATTGCATGATCTCAAGTGTGGGGAAGGGTTATAAATTCTCTCGGGTTTGCACTTAGTTTATTTGCCAAATTTTGTGAAAATTTGAAAAATTTTCAACTAAATGAAGTCAAAATCATGTTTATACATATTTATGAACGATGAAAACTAGGTGTTAATACCGAAATTATCGTTACCTCGGAAAGGACATAAATTGAGAAACACCCTAAAACGATTGAATTCATTTAAAATAGAATAAAGGAGAATAAAAAGGCAAAGAAAGAAACTAAGTGTGGGGAGAATGTACCAAGTTATTCAATTAAAAACTATCTATCACATGTTTCTGTAAAGTTTATTGCAAGTGTTTTTGTTTTGGACTAAATTAACTGTTTTACCCGATTTATTAAAGAAAGATGGATCTACACGATGAATCAATTCCATCATTAAAAGGAAGTAAAGTCTTCCGAAAAGGACACGCGCTTCTTGATTTAGGTCAAGAAGTTGTCGTCCAGACCAGCTGTAGGTTGACGAAAAATCTAGAAAAGTCATCACTAAAATCAGCATGAAATCCACGGACCTCAGCATAAAACAGGGTCGCCAAGTGGTCAGATTTATCCTAACCATGAGAAGGATTTATCTCGTACAATGGGGAGGCACCGTGCAAATTAGCTTGATAAGACTAATGAATCAGATCCCCAGAAAGGATAATCTCCTTAAAAGATTAAAAATCAGCTTTTAAGCCTGATATTACTCAATCCTTGAGATTGACCTTAAAGATTGAGAATTACAAACTCATGGAATTCAATGATATCTAAACTCGAGCTTGAACGAGAAAATATTTTGATCAAATTATAAACCGATTTGTTTTCTGAAAACCCATTTTCAATGCGTTCATTACCATTGAACGTAAAATCCTAGGAATTCACCTAGAATTCATTAGGTCACCTGAACCAAATCGGGTGTCAACCGTAAGAACGGTGGTTGCATATTGGTCGAAGACAGGACCTTTTGCCAAGACCGAAAAACTATAGGGTGATCTTTACTATTGCTCCTACAAAGGATAGTATTGCATCCGACACGTTAAAGACCATAATCAAAAGCATGTCACGGGACATTGCCTTAACAGTTGCTTGTTCATCGCTTTCCTTTACAACCGGACGGTAGTTTACCGAAAGGTAATATACGGGACAAGTAAACTGGACGTGTTGCTTTCCTAATACAAGGTTAGCAAGTGGGTGAAACAAAACCATAAGTTTTGAGCTAAAATTTTCAAATCTGAAACCCACCAACCCACAAAAATATTTTGCAAACACCGGTGAAGGGTTATTCCGGAAAACCTGTCTAGGGTAAAATCTAGCATGAATTTTCAAAAGATCAAATGTTTTTATAAAGATCCAATTTCCTAACGGATCTAAATTTTCATAGTCATGTGGGACTGTAAACCACAAATGCTACTATCATTGTTTATACCGCCGTATCAAAATCACTGATGTACAAAGTGTGAAGAATAAAGAAGTGATTCTAGTGTGTTTTATTTCAAGACTGTATTGCTTGAGGACAAGCAACGTTCAAGTGTGGGGATATTTGATAGTGCTCCAAATGAACATATATTTAGTATCAATATCCCTCCGATATGTAAAGATTTCAGTTGAAATTGTTCCATTTTCATGTAATATTCATTTATATTAAATAAGTGCGAAGACAAAAGGCGAAAACAACGAATTGAAGACGCAAAGGTCCAAAAAGCTCAAAAGTACAAGATACAATTAAAAAGGTTCAATTTATTGATAAGGAACGTCTAAAAATGACAAGAGTACAAGTTACGAAACGCAAAGTACAAAATATCTCAGCGTACGCAAGGACGTTCGAAAATTCGGAACCGGTACATGAACCAACTCTCAACGCTCGACGCAACGAAAAAAAAATTACGAGTCTACTATGTATATAAATATAATATAATATATAAATAATTATAAAAATTATTTATATATTATATATATTTAAATAAAAACCGTCGGCAGCCTTGGATCTTAAACTTGTGGGCTGGTTTTGGAACCTCCGCGACTTGCGGAGCTGGAAGGCCAAAAGTGCCGCGACTCGCGGAGCACAGAAATTTCAGAATCCCTATAAAAGGTCGCGAATTCTGCCGAGTAATATATAATAATAATAATAATAATACTCCATAAGATAATAAATAAATAAATATATATATATATATAGTATAGATTAGTGTTATATTAGATTAGTTCGGGTTATGTAAAGGTTATTTTACGGGTTTTTGAAGTCGAAACTCTGTCCGTGTAACACTACGCGATAAATAATCAATGTAAGCTATGTTCTCCTTTTTAAATTAATGTCTCGTAGCTAAGTTATTATTATGCTTATTTAAAATGAAGTAATCATGATGTTGGGCTAATTACTAAAATTGGGCAATTGGGCTTTGTACCATAATTGGGGTTTGGACAAAAGAACGACACTTGTGGAAATTAGACTATGGGCTATTAATGGGCTTTATATTTGTTTAACTAAATGATAGTTTGTTAATGTTAATATAAAGATCTACAATTGGGCGTCCCTATAAATTACCATATACACTCAATCGGACACGATGGGCGGGGTATTTATATGTACGAATAATCGTTTATTTAACCGGACACGGGAATGGATTAATAGCCACTAGAATAATTAAAACAGGGGTGAAATTACATTCAAGGGTAATTGGTGTAATTGTTAACAAAGTAGTAAAACCTTGGTTTACACGCAGTCGATAACCTGGTGTATTCATTAAACAAAGTATTAAAACCTTGTTACAATTCGAATCCCCAATTAGTTGGAATATTTAACTTCGGGTATAATAATAATTTGACGAGGACACTCGCACTTTATATTTATGACTGATGGACTGTTATGGACGAAAACCAGACAGACATATTAAATAATCCAGGACAAAGGACAATTAACCCATGGGCATAAAACTAAAATCAACACGTCAACCATCATGGTTACGGAAGTTTAAATAAGCATAATATATTTTATTTCATATTTCCTCGTACTTTTATTTATTGTCATTTTAATTATGATTATTTATTTTATTGTTATTTAAATATCATCATTTACTATACGCTTCGCTTAAAATATAAATCGACAAACCGGTCATTAAACGGTAAACCCCCTTTTATATATTATTTTATATAATTATATATATTTTGTACAAATATAGTTGTTTAAAAATATAGTGTGCAATAAGCCCGCTCCCTGTGGAACGAACCGGACTTACTAAAAACTATACTACTCTACGATTAGGTACACTGCCTATAGTGTTGTAGCAAGGTTTAGGTATATCCCATCCGTAAATTAATAAAACTTGTGTCATATTTTGTAGTATTTTGTATTAAAAATACTACTATTTCGTACCCTCACGCTACATCATCAATAAGATACCAGAAAAATTATCTGATCCAGGAAGTTTCACAATTCCATGTTTTCTGGGTAGTCTTAGTTCAATAGAAGCATTGGCAGACTTAGGTGCTAGTATAAATCTAATGCCGTATTCACTATACGCTAAACTAGACCTTGGAGAATTGAAACCAACCAGAATAAGCATACAACTAGCCGATAGATCAATAAAATATCCTAGAGGGATAATGGAGAACATGCTAGTTAAAGTTGGTACTTTAGTATTTCCAGTAGATTTTGTTGTTTTGGACATGGAAGAAGATTCTCAAGTTCCTCTCATATTAGAAAGACCATTCTTAAACACGGTTAAAGCAATGATAGACGTGTTCGGTAAGAAATTGACCCTAAGTATAGAGGATGAGAGTGTTACCTTTTCAGTTGATAGAGCAATGCAACAACCGCAATCTGCAGATGATACATGTTATTATATTCAAACTATAAATGCACATGCAGAATTATTAGAAGAATTTCCAGAATTACAAGGAACAGGAGAATGTTCTTTAGGAGAAGGTAATGAACCAATTGATGAAGCTGAAATGTTAGCTACACTTATAGCTAATGGATATGAACCAACAACAGAAGAAATTCAAATGCTAAAACAAGAAGACAAATATCGATATAAATCATCGATAGAAGAACCTCCGAAATTAGAGTTAAAGCCACTTCCAAACCATTTAGAATACGCTTATTTACATGGTGAATCTGAATTACCTGTAATAATATCGTCTTCTCTTACTGAAAATGAGAAATCACATCTCATTTCTGTGTTGAAAGCTCATAAACCAGCCATTGCATGGAAGGTTCATGATATTAAAGGAAAATGTCTTTCGTATTGCACACATAAAATCCTTATGGAAGAAGGTCATAAAACGTATGTGCAACGCCAACGAAGACTAAATCCTAATATGCAAGATGTAGTTAAGAAAGAGATTATTAAACTGCTAGACGCAGGTCTAATTTATCTAATCTCTGATAGTCCATGGGTAAGCCCAGTTCAATGCGTGCCTAAGAAGGGTGGCATGACTGTCATTACAAATGAGAAAAATGAGCTTATTCCTACTAGGACTGTAACAGGATGGCGTGTATGTATTGATTATAGAAAATTAAATGACGCCACCAGAAAAGATCACTTTTCCTTACCTTTCATAGATCAAATGTTGGAAAGATTAGCCGGAAATAGTTACTATTGTTTTCTAGATGGATTTTCCGGATATTTTCAAATTCCAATAGCACCCGAAGATCAAGAGAAAACCACATTCACGTGCCCTTATGGTACTTTTGCTTACAAACGCATGCCATTTGGACTTTGTAACGCCCCTGCAACCTTTCAAAGGTGTATGATGGCGATTTTCCATGACATGATAGAAGAATGCATGGAAGTTTTCATGGATGACTTTTCAGTCTTCAGTGATACATTTGAATCATGTCTAGTTAATTTGGAACGAATGCTTATTAGATGCGAACAATCAAATCTAGTACTTAATTGGGAGAAATGCCATTTCATGGTTAAAGAAGGCATCGTTCTTGGTCATAAAATTTCAAAAGAAGGAATTGAAGTGGATAGAGCTAAAGTAGATGTAATTGCTAAACTTCCACATCCCACCAATGTTAGAGGAGTTAGGAGTTTTCTAGGGCATGCCGGTTTTTACCGACGTTTCATAAAAGATTTTTCTAAAATTGCCACTCCTATGAATAAACTCCTAGAAAAGGATGCTCCATTCATCTTTTCAGATGAGTGTATCAAATCTTTTAATATTCTTAAAGAAAAACTCACTAATGCGCCGATCATGATAACACCAAATTGGAATCTACCATTTGAACTAATGTGCGATGCAAGTGATTTTGCAATGGGAGCCGTTTTAGGACAAAGGATTGAAAAATGATTTCAACCTATATATTATGCTAGTAAGACGTTACAAGGAGCACAAACAAACTATACAACTACTGAAAAAGAACTCCTTGCTATTGTCTTTGCTTTTGAAAAATTTCGATCATATCTCGTTCTAGCAAAAACGGTGGTCTATACCGACCATTCTGCTCTTAGATACCTATTTTCAAAACAAGATGCTAAACCGAGATTAATCCGTTGGATCTTACTCTTACAAGAGTTTGATATTGAAATCCGAGATAAAAGAGGAGCAGAAAATCTCGCCGCTGATCATCTTTCTCGTCTTGAAAATCCCGAATTAGAAGTTCTAAATGAATCGGCCATACAAGACAACTTTCCTGATGAATATCTAATGAAGATAGATTATAAAGAAATTCCATGGTTTGCAGACTATGCAAACTACTTAGTTTGTGGATTCCTTGAAAAAGGATTATCGTACCAAAGACGAAAGAAATTATTCAGTGACATAAAACACTATTTTTGGGAAGATCCACACCTGTTTAAAAGTTGTCCCGATGGAATAATACGCCGATGTGTATTTGGAGATGAAGCTAGTAAAATATTAAACCATTGTCACACAGGACCAACAGGAGGGCATTATGGGCCTCAACTAACAGCAAGAAAAGTTTATGATGCTGGATTCTATTGGCCTACAATTTACAAAGACGCACACCTTCTTTGCAAATCCTGTGATGCTTGTCAAAGGGCCGGAAAAATAAGTCAACGTGATGAAATGCCACAAAATGTCATCCAAGTATGTGAAGTATTTGACATTTGGGGTATTGACTTTATGGGTCCATTTCCAAATTCTGATAATAATCTATATATACTCGTAGCCATTGATTATGTATCTAAATGGGAGGAAGCACAAGCTCTCCCAACTAACAATGTACGAGTTGTAGTCAATTTTTTAAAACGTCTTTTTGCAAGGTTTGGAACACCGAAAGCTTTAATAAGTGATCGGGGTACTCATTTCTGTAATAATCAACTTGAGAAAGTTCTTAAAAGATATGGAGTAACTCATAAAATCTCCACCGCATATCATCCACAAACAAGTGGACAAGTTGAAAATACCAACCGGGCTTTAAAACGTATTCTAGAGAAAACCGTAGGATCAAATCCGAAGGAATGGTCCATTAAATTGGAGGATGCACTCTGGGCTTTTAGAACAGCCTACAAAACTCCAATTGGAACCACAACTTTTAGACTTGTTTATGGAAAAACATGTCATCTTCCAGTAGAAATTGAACACAAAGCATTTTGGACTTTGAAGTCATGTAATCTTGATATACATGAAGCCGGACGTCTACGATTAAGTCAACTAAACGAATTAAAAGAATTAAGACATGAAGCATACGATAATTCGTTAATCTATAAAGAAAGAACGAAGAAATGGCATGATAAAAGAATCAGAAGTTCAAAAGAATTTAAGGAATGAGACAGAGTTCTTCTTTTCAATTCACGATTCAAGCTATTTCCTGGAAAATTGAAATCAAGATGGTCTGGACCATTCATAGTCAAAAGAGTTTTCCCATACGGAACGATAGAATTAATAAATTCAAATGGGATTGAATTTAAAGTTAATGGTCACAGAGTTAAACATTACATACATGGTCCGATGGAAGTTGACAATGAAGTTAATCATAATTTCACCACCCAAGAAAACCTTCAAAATGAAAACATAAATATGTTATCAACAACATATGAAAAATCAAAACTGGAATATAGGGAGGATTCAAATTTGAGTGATGAAGAAGAATTCCTATACAAACCTCCTATTCCAAGAAACGAAGAAAAATGTGAACAAGAAATTCAAATAGAAATGAAAGAACCAAGGAAAAAACACCCGAAAAAGGTTTATAAACAAACTCGACTTACTAAAGCAGGAGACCCGGGTGAATTTATCATTTCTTGCTTACTTAATGATGGTGCTGTATATAATGGACTCGCAGATTTAGGAGCAAGTGCAAATATTATGCCTCTTTCCTTATACAAAAGATTAGGCATGGGTAAATTAAAACCAACCAAAATAGGTGTTCAATCATTTGACCAAACCATTAAACACCCGGTTGGAATAGCAAATAATTTACTTGTTAACGTGGGAAGTTTGACCTTTGTTGCAAACTTCATATTGATTAATATGGAGGAAAACCTTGATATTCCTCTAATTCTAGGTCGCCCATTTTTAGCAACCACCGAGGCATTCATTGATGTAAGAGAAGGTAGAATGACACTTAGGAATGGTGATACATCGATCACCTTTGTGAACCGAAAGTTTAGATCTCCACAAATCAAAACTGTTAGACCAATAAAAACGCATAAGTGTGGGGAAGATGAAGAAACACTTAATGATGATCCAATCACAAAGAATGCCGTTGATGATACGAAATTAGATGAATCCATTTTTAACAGTTCAACGAAGAAACTTTATAAACGGATTCACGATGCTAAGATTAAAGGAAACTTTAAGTTATATAACCGATTAATATCCAATTTATCGTCAAAAGAAAAGGCAATGTTAGTTGAATTTGTGAAAGTTACGGAGGAAATCAACAAATGGATTGAAGTAAAAGTCAAAGATATACAAGTTGTTGATGATTCAATTGAAAATAATGTTAATCACAATTTCGATACCACAGCTAACTAAGTGTGGGGAGAATCAAGGGGTTTATGTATTTCTGTTAGAGTTAGATTGTCTGTTTTCGTGTAGTTCTTGAAAATGGAACCCGAATGGTCTTTCCCTAGCAGACCCTAAAGAACTAGTCTTCTCCCCCCATTCTGAATTTTTAATTTTTTTTAGGTTTTTACAAAATGAAGACTGCCTGTGAACTAAACCATGGTCTAATGCTACACGCTTTGATCACTAAACGTAATAATGACACACTTCCGAGTGAAATAGTATCAGTAATCAGAGAAAGAATGGACGGAGTTAGAAAAGAATCCAGATGCGAAGATAATAAGTTACAATTTGGTAAAGGAAAATCAAAATCCGCAGCGAAAAGAAGAGCACGACACCTAGAAAGATGTCACAAATGCGGAAAATGGTCACATGGAGGTAAATGTTCAAATAATCAAACCTATTCAAACACCGAATTTGTTACTTTATGCAGAGACGGACCGTTCATATGTTTAGAAGAAAAGACACTAAATGCTCGAGGTTACGCCTATGTAGCTATGGAAAACCAATTAAACCGACTATCTTATGAATGGGATAGATCATATAACTAAGAATACTATCTCACAGGTAAGTCTGTACAGTTTTTATTTTTTTATTTATTTTTATTTTTAAACCTTTTGATAATAAACGCTAATTTGTTCGCTATAAAGTATTAAATTGGTATTAAATAAAATTAGGTTTGGCGACCGAAATTATTGATATCATACAAAAATTTATTACATCACTGCGAAATTTAACGTTTATTCTTAAGGTATAAATATCTTTAATCAATCAACCCAAAATATTTCAAAAATTCGTCATGAGTTAAATTAGGTCTTGGAACCGAAATTACTTTACCGAAAAGAGGGGCTCATATTTTTGATAATATTTGATTGATTAAAGTGGGATAAAAAGCCAAAAAGATTTTTAATTTTATTTTTACCATGTTTTTAAAATTAATATATAAATCTTAAATTAATATTGTAAACTTTGTAAAATCAATATATTTAAAATTGTAAATATTTGAAAAATTAATATAAGTTTGGTGTGAATTTATAATATGAATTTTTAAATTAAGTTTGGTGTGAATTTAAAATATGAATTTTTTAATTTTATGCATTTCAAATTTTAAGTTTGGTGTGAATTTTTAATATTAATTTTGAATTTTATATTTAAATTGTGTGAATTTAAAAACAAAAATTTACTTTATCTCATTAAGTTAAAAATATGATTTTTAAAATTCGTCGTAAGTTGAAGACTAGGTCTTTGAACCGAAATTGCTTTACCCAAGGGAGGGACGAGAACTTTTATTATCATTATTTTTAATCTTATTGAATTAAAGTATGCCAAAAACATTAAAAAACCCAAAAATCTTAGCTTTTAAAACAATCGCTACAAAAAGACAAATTTTAAAATTTTGTCGAAGGACGGACTAGGACATCGATCCGAAACGACCTCGTCCTAAATAACAAGGGAAACAAAATTTTAAAATTAATTACTTAATTGTTTTAATTAATATAAGATGTTATAAAAAAAAAAAAAAAAAAAAAAAACTCTGCGACTCGCGGAGTTTGAAGGGGAAATCCCCGCGACTCACGGGAGGACCAAAATACATAAAAAAATAAAAACGAGCTAAACTGATCAGTTGCACACCACACCAAAAATACTGCGAAGAACACAGCAAAAATACTTCGAAAAAACCCCAAAAACACCCCCAAAATCACAATTTTTAACCGTTAATCATCAAATCTTTTACTAAAATCATGTTGATAAGGATGCTATCAAGGAATTACTCAAGAAAAACGGTAAATTTCTACACCTAAACACCATTTAATCCGAAAATTAGTGTTCTTAAGCAATTTTTTCCCCAATTTGATTTTGATGATTTTTAGTGTAATTATGCTTAAATTGTTTATGTATTATGCTTGTATAACCTAGATTGATGCTATTTAACATGATTAGAAGCCTTAAACTTCAAATTTTGAGTAATCTAGGGTTTGTGTTCTTGAGCAAATTTGGGGCTTTTTGATATAAACAGGTTATGGCCGATTTTTGTCATGAATTGTTGCTAAATTAAGTAGTGTAACATGTTTAGGTAGTTAAATGATCCAAACTTTGAGCCTAAACATGATTTTGAGAATTAAAGTGGACTTTTTCAAGTCTAAAATTCATGAACTTGATTTTTGAGAGATAATGCCATTTGAAACTTGTTTAATTGCTAGTAATGATTATTTTGACATGTTATTTGAGTTTAATGCTTATGAACTTGGCGAACATTTTCGTATATGCTTATTTGAAAAAGTGTAGATTTGATGAAAATATGAAAATGAGCTTAAGTTTGATATAAATTGATCATGACATTGTAATTATTTTGATTGATGATTTTGCTGACACTATTGCATATTTGGATGCACAAAAATTGTGTTTGATGTGTTTTGCAGACTGAAAGGGGTGAATCTTCATCCCATGCTCGCAATGCTCCTGCTGAGAATGCAGAACAACAGGAAGTGGATAACTACTACAAGCAAGATATACCTCATCCAGTCATGACATTTTCTGATATGCACTTGGAAGAGTTGCACCCGAACCTGAGATTTGACAGACTTTGGATAGATTATCCAAAATACCAAAGGGGTTTGCATACTCTTCATTCTAAGGTTGTTGAGGTACCTAGGGTCATAGAATGGGGACCCTTAGAAGCTGTAGAATTGGCCGGGCCAATTAGGGAATTACTTGTACAGAGGTATGGTAATTCTACTTTTAATGACTGGGTACGTTTATTCACCATGCGTAGACCTGTATATAAAGTATGGTGTGAAGAATTGTTATGTAGTATAGAATTAAATGATCGGGTAGCTAGTTTAACCGATCGATCTTTTATTAGATTTTTGTTAGGAGGTTCGATGCGCCACATGTCTTTACTAGACATGGCTCAGGCTTTACGTATATATACGCCTGAGGAGTTAGCATCTACCGATTGTAGAGGGTTGATACTAAATGGTAGAAAGATAGATGAAAATTTTGATACACACGGTGTATGGAGTCAAATGACAAGCCATCACCGATTCAAAGGGGGAAATTACTCTTATTTGGATATAGATAGAGCTGAATTAAGAGTAATTCATAGGTTTTTAGCTAATTCGATTACACAAAGAGGTAAGAACAAGGAAAAGGTAAATGAACAGGATTTGTTTTACCATATGTGTATTCGAGACCCACAGAGCGCTGTAAGTATACCTTATTGTGTGGGTTATTATTTATCAGCTATGGTTAGGGGGATGAGACCGCATAGCATAATAGGAGGTGGTATTTTTATTACTTTGATTGCTGAATATCTCGGTGTGGATATAAGTCGGGGGGGATTATTAGTCGAAGAACCAGAACCCCGCGATACTATAGGTTTAAATGTATACCATGGTGCGAAAGTTTTGAAGAGGCGAAATAATGCCGCAGTACAATACCATGGTAGACATCCACAGGTTGAGAGAAACCAACAGCAAGGTAATGTAGGAGGGGGAAATGAAATGCAAGAAATGCAAAGGTTTATAGCTTCACAGGAGTATGAAAATGCTAGACAGAGAGCATTTGAAGATTGGCAAGTTCATCAAAACCAAATCATAGCTCATTGCCAACAAATAGGTAGAAACTATATTCCTACACCAAAACCCATCTTCCCTCCCTGGTCTATAGAGATGCAACCACCGTATCCTACGTATAACACTGCCGAAGCATTCTATAGCACCTATGGTTATGCTTGGAACCCCTATTGGTATCAATATCATCCCTAGTCTACTTAGTTTTATTTATTTTGTAATTTGTAATGTTGATACGTTTAATACTTATGTTAATATTGTAATAGTTTTTATAATTTTCTAACTTTTATTCTTAGATTTTAATAATTTTTGAATGTGGGGTAATATACCATACTTCAAAAATATGTGTATATGTTTGCAGTTTATCTTATGTACACAACAGGGTAAAACAACGCATTTTCAAAGACTGGCATTAAGTTCAGCAAAAGCAACTAATTTTGACGACAAGATGCAAAATATATGTGAAATAACAACAAGACGGAATGAACAAATGATGTGCACCATTTATCATTCAGCAAACAAACGCCAATATATTTGGAAACTTTGGTAAAATTTAATCATTTTCACACAAATCACCCTCAATAATTTAAATTGTTACTGATTTCTTGCAAATGAGGGCATTGCAAGATCTTAAGTGTGGGAAGGGGTTAAATTCTTTCGAAATTTTAAAATTTTTACTTTATACACTTGATTACCATTAAAAATACTAGTAAAGTAGTAGTTGTATTAGAATCTAGTGCTCTCTGATAATAAAGAACAGCCCTAGTCTTATATACTGACTACCCAATTCTAGTAAAATTTTTCAAAATTTTCAATTAAATGAACTCAAAATCATGTTTATACATATTTATGAACGATAAAACTAGGTTTTAACACCGAAATTATTGTTACCAAGGAAAGGACATAAATTGAGAAACAAACTAAAATGTTAAAATTCATTTAAAATGGAATAGAGGACGATAAAAAGAAAAATAAAAGCCAAGTGTGGGAAAATTTACCAAGTTATCTTAAACATATATCACATATTTTTGTACAAATAACTGAAAATACTTTTGCTTTGGACTAAACTAAAAAGTTTTACCTGATTTACTGTAAGAAAGATGGATCTACACGATGAATCAATTCCATCATTAAAAGGAAGTAAAGTCTTCCGAAAAAGACACGCGCTTCTTGATTTAGGTCATGAAGTTGTCGTCCAGACCAGCTGTAGGTTGACGAAAAATCTAGAAAAGTCATCACTAAAATCAGCAGGAAATCCACGGACCTCAGTATTAAACAGGGTCGCCAAGTGGTCAGATTTATCCTAACCATGAGAAGGATTTATCTCGTAAAATGGGGGGGCACCATGCAAATTAGCTGGATAAGACTAATAAATCAGATCCCCAGAAAGGATAATCTCCTTAAAAGATCAAAAATCAGCTTTTAAGCCTGATATTACTCAATCCTAGAGATTGACCTTAAAGATTGAGAATTCAAACTCATGGAATTCAATGATATCCAAACTCGAGCTTGAACGAGAAAATATTTTGATCAAAATTACAAACCGATTTATTTTCTGAAAACCCTATTTTCAATGCGTTCATTACCATTGAACGTGAAATCCTAGGAATTCACCTGGAATTCATTAGGTCACCTGAACTAAATCGGGTGTCAACCGTAAGAACGGTGGTTGCATAGCATGGTCAAAGACAGGACCTTGTACCAGACCGAAAAATCATAAGGGTGAGCTTTACTATTTTTAACGCCTTGAAACGAGTAATTTTTTTTTTTTTTTTTTTTTTTTTAAAAGTTAAACATCTGGCCTGACCACGGCTTATGCCGCGGCGCGGCCCATACTGTCGCGGCGCGACATATCACTGTAAAAATTGCCTTCTTAACTCAAGTTCTGATTTCAAATGCTTTGTATTGCCGCGGCGCGAAGCCTCTTGCCGCGGCGCGACCCAACACGGGTCCAGGTCCTGACCTGCAACTTTGAACTTAAACCAAAATTTTCACATTTTAACATTTCATCATTTCTCAAAACGTTTCGACAACAGAATACATAAACAAGCTAAACTTCTAAGACTTACATTCATCATTTAGAAACACGATTATTACTTGGTCGCACACGACCCGTAGTCCAATATAAACGTGTCTCTTTTGACCCAAAATACCGAATTTAGCACTTAGTTTCAAAACATGATTTAAACATCTTTTGTCTTAATACACATTTGACTCTTGGCGTTCATAAGCGGTTATCGTGAAGCGAGATTCAATTAAGAGACTTGCATACCACTTGATAAATGCCGATTGTTCTCCTACAACCTTGATGTCCCAAATCTTCGCAACGCATAAGAACCTAGCAAACATTAACAACATAGCGGGATAAGCAAAACGCTTAGTGAGTTAAGGGTAAGTGCGTATCTTAAACTTAAAACATAAACATAATCGTAAACACAACCATAACCTTCCAACCCGAAGGTTGATTTCGTAATTCGAACTTGATCAACTTGCCTCCTAGTCATAGCCAATTCTTGATACATAACATATACATATTTCAACCTTAAAACATTATCATATGTGTAAGTTCAAACTAACACGTTATATGGACATCGTCCAAGCTTACTCATAACATGGATATGAATCCAAACTCATTACGTAATTTAGACATAGACACCAAGTCTAAGCTTTACACCTTAACATAGACACAAAGTCTAAGCTTTACATCTTAACATAGACACAAAGTCTAAGCTTTACATCTTAACATAGACACAAGGTCTAAGCTTTACACACTAACATAGACGTAGAGTCTAAGCTTTTTAACTAGTGAACTTAATCGCCACCCTCTTGCACGGATGCAATCCGGGAGTATTAAGTCACCCTTGTTACCATATATCGTATCCAAAAACAACCATAAGTACTCCTGCATAGTTAAGCTCAAAGCATAGAACAATTTATAAAAATTTCTATTACATAACTTGTGATCATGGATTCTATGATCACCTTTGACCCGCCCATATTACCCCATATAACTCACCTTGATTAAACGAAGTTCCTTGGTCACTTGAAGCTCCCTTACCTTGATTAGCACCTATACATGAGCTAATCTCATTAATAACACAACTAAATCAAAATCACAACTTTCACAAGCTTTTAACACATCCATTCATTTACACATTTACTTAATTCCCTAATTACATCCAAATACACATGAACACATACAACCATAGCATTATAACTTCCTTATAACATCATTATCAAGTAAATCTCATTTCCTTAATCATGCAAATCTCAAATTCATCTATTATGAACATAACATGCAATTTCCTTCAATTCTTCCATTACTCATCAAATATGCATAAATCCATTTCCATTACTAACAACCCTAAATTATCAATCATCCAAATTTCATAGCTTATTACATTAACCACAATTCATACATGAGCAATCTTCTTCAAAATTACTAGCTAGAACACATAGACTCTTCATTGAGGCATTTTATCAAACACTTGGTGTGCATTACTAGAAATTAAGCTAGAACACTACCAAATTCACCATATTCATATCCTTTACTCAAAATGCAAGTTCATACTTGAACTCACTCCCAAAATTACCAACAAATTCGTTCTAAAT
The DNA here is from genome assembly GCF_046630445.1 of Rutidosis leptorrhynchoides. Taxonomy (NCBI): domain Eukaryota; kingdom Viridiplantae; phylum Streptophyta; class Magnoliopsida; order Asterales; family Asteraceae; genus Rutidosis; species Rutidosis leptorrhynchoides. Next base: position 58,684,422 of record NC_092343.1, read on the forward strand.
CATTCAAATGTGCATAACTTCAACAAACAACAACCTTTAAGCATAAAACTCATCACAAACACTCAATAATTGTGATACAAAACTTAAGAATATTCATACCTTGTCTTTTAGGATTCAAGAACCCTAATTGTGCACAAAGAAGAAGAATTTGAAGAAATAAAACTTGCTAGGATGCTTAGAGTGCCTTAGATTTCACAAGTTTATAATTGCATGAACACAATTTCTTAGTTGGAGCTTCCCTCTTCTTCCTCCTTGCCAAAGTCGACATATACACACACATTCACACTCTCTGTATTTTTTTTTACAACTGATAAAATGAATTATCAGTGTTTAATTTTTCTTTTATTAAAACAACTTTACTCAAATTGCATTTTCTACCCTCCCCACCAAAACCATATTAAGGGAGGTCCTTAAATTAACTTTGCATCACTAGTCCCCTTTCAACTTAACCAACAAACATTAACTATTGTCCATTTATTTCATTAAACCATACCATCCATTCATAATAATTATTTCACATAAGATAACACTAAAACAAACTAAATCATTAATAAATTCTCATAAAATATTATCTTAAAATTTTGGGATGTTACAACTCTCCCCCCGTTGGATTGTTCGTGTCCTCACGAACATTCTTTTATATCTCTTAGTGCATTCAAAAACCTTACCCCTTACACTTGAACCTTCACTAGTCCTTGCACATACTTCATAACTCGTCAGAACCAATTTTCCCCTTCTCTATTGTTTAAGTTTCAAACAATCAAGAGTCTCCCTAAATCTATTTAGGCTCTTCATCTAATTAGTCAACCAAAATACTTAACTTTTACTAAATCTCCTTTTAACTTTGGTAATTTCTTGTAAAAATTTGTGCATTTTTCTCCATCTATCACACACTAGGTGTTCTTTAGGCATACATTCGTTATTCTCTGTCACCCTATCTCTTAAATTTCATACCTTAAGTACTCTTTCTTCATGTACTTTTCATTGGATACTTCAATTTATCCACTTTCTGTCTCTTTTCATGTACTATTAGGCCTCTATATCATAATCTTTACTGATAAAAACCCTCATAACCGCGAACTAGTCCTTAATACCAAGCAAATCAATATTTCTTTTCCAGAAAATTTCTCGTTATACCATATTCTTGCATCTTAATTCTCTTCTTTTAGAGCATTAAAACATGTTATCCTTCTGAATTCCTCACTAGCTTCTCCTAATTTTACCAATTTACATAGATTTCACTTCCTTACGTGCTTTTCGTGTCGACAACTCATGCCATCAACATAGATTACTCGTATCATCAACTCAAATCGTTTTTTAGTATTAAACAAATAAAAGACTTATCCCTTTTTATGCTCACCATTATTCCATGTCATAAGCCTTCCATATACTTGCACAATACATTCCATAAGTACATTTCTCTTCTTAATTAAATTACATCTTTCACCAATTTTACGCTTGTAACAACTCATCTTTCAAGTCTCTTCATAAAATCACATCTTATACGACTCATTTGCTTAAATATAAAAATCTTCTAGAATCTCTTAATCTCTATTCGCGAACCTATACTAATGTCCACATTAACTCCCGACATATCACTTTCATATAAACTTGCATTCCTTCGAATCGTCCATAGGTTCTTTCTTCGCAAAATATTTCTACTAAAGTCTAGAGAGTTACCATTATTTCAACCTTCGTCTAACTCAAATAAAGTCAATGATCATATTATTACCATGACCAATCTTCCATTCTGATGACTCCCTTCATTCATGTATCTTCACTTAACCTCTTTTCCTCTAAACCACGTTAACTAGAATCGAGAGATCCGACATACCTCATGTATATCCCAATAAATTCTTTTGCTTATAAAATTCATTTAATTACTTGAACAGGCCTTCAATATTCATCTAATCATGCTTATAGATCAAACATACGCTATTTTCATTTTCATCATCAATCTCTACATCATATTTTCCGGTTAATGAATAGTCGAACTTGTTTCTTTTTTTATACTCAACCAGAACGTGTCACAAGACTCATCGCTACTACGCAATTGTAGCCCTACATACATATCTCTTCATCTAGAACTCATTTTAATGCCTATTCTCATGAATTCTTTTCAAATTAATCTCTTGCGACTTTTCAAAGACGCCTCCTTCCATTTTCGTAATTCATTGCCATAACATTAATAATATTCTCGTCTCTCATATCTCTTTCATTTCTCTACTCAATTTCATCATTAAGTATCGAAAACGCACGTTCGCATATACACTTAGTCTTTATTTTAAAACATCGTACATCATGCACATCTTCCTACTTACTTGCAACCAATTCTTAAGTAGCTTGATAATTGGATTGCTCATTCTCATGCAAAATTTTACTCCCCATGCTTAATTAATTCTCATAAGTGTCTACTAATTCTTACATCACATTACAATCATTCCATGTACCAAATCTCTTCCTTTTCGAAACAAGAAGACCATTCATTTTCAAGCTTCTTACGTTCTATCTTGTTCTCCCTGCATTTGTGTAGTCTTAACGCTATGAAGTTCCAAGTATTTACAAGACTCTACAACCGGTTCAATCTTACCTATTTCATTTTCCCCTTCTTTTAGGACCAAAGAGGTCTCTAGCTCGAGACATTTCAGTCTCAAAAGTAAAGGGTTTGGTTCCCTTAACATTCTTGCTTCCGTCTAAGGGAAACTTTTTCTTTTCCTTTAGTCTCTTTACTTGAAGGTTCATTTCTACACATTTCCATTGTAACACACTAACCCCACTCCAGGGAAACAAAATAATCCTTTACTCGCTATAGTCACAACCATTTAGTTCGTTGCCTCTCCATTTAATGGTTAAGGCCTACACGAGTTCATGTAGGAGGTCACACAAAACATGTGTAGGTGTAAAGGAAGGTACCTACCACACATCGCGTGACTCCTTTACCCTTCTTTTATTCTAGATCGAGTTCGGGTCATTGAGTTCATATTCTTCTCATACTTTAGTATTACTTAGACTACTTTCACGCTTTTCTCGTTTTCCATGGCATCGTCTTTAGTCATCACAACTTAAGGGTACATTCATTATACCTTTGACAACTACTTACGTAACCGTTTCTATTCATGGGTTTGTTCATCTCAAATTTGCAACTTACATCATCCCATATAGAACTTATAGTTATAAAAACCCAAGGACACTCTTAGCGTTAGCATAATCGTAACCAAAACGTAACCTGTCAACCCGTAGGTCTCTTTCTTGTATAGATTTCCGGTCATAACCCACCATAGTCACGACTTACTACGGATGACCCAAGATTGTGCCTAAGCTAGACACGATTCCTTATCAATAAAGTCTAAACTCATCGAGGTCAGCATGGACGTAAGTTCAATCCTACTGAAAATACTATGGACGCAAGTCCAAGCTCATTAACTTTACCATGGATCCAAGCTTACCATTATCAACATGGACACTAGCCCAAGCTCATCATCTTTGACATGGACACAAGTCCAAGCTCATCATCATTAACATGGACACAAGTCCAAGCTCATCATCGTTAACATGGACACAAGTCCAAGCTCATCATCGTTAACATGGACACAAGTCCAAGCTCATCATCATTAACATGGACACAAGTCCAAGCTCATCATCATTAACATGGATCCAAGCTTCATTCTAGTGGGTTTGATCATCACCCTCTTGCACGGATGCAATCCGGGTGTACCAAACCACTCTCGTACATCACATCATAAATGTGTGGTTCTCTCAAAAATTCAAACAAACTCATGTATAACTCATATTCATTCTTACCATCCCCTTCTTCTCAGTTCTAGCATCCTACACAATCTTAAAGAACATGGCATAATACTTTAAACATTATCTATCATGCAAGTCACAAACCGCTTATTTAAAACTTAGGGTTGGTTTAAGCCTAGATAACCCTACGGTGGATTATCCAAGTCTCTTAAACCATAGCTCTGATACCAACTTTTAACGCCTTGAAACGAGTAAATTTTTTTTTTTTTTTTTTTTTTTTTTAAAAGTTAAACATCTGGCCTGACCACGGCTTATGCCGCGGCGCGGCCCATACTGTCGCGGCGCGACATATCACTGTAAAAATTGCCTTCTTAACTCAAGTTCTGATTTCAAATGCTTTGTATTGCCGCGGCGCGAAGCCTCTTGCCGCGGCGCGACCCAACACGGGTCCAGGTCCTGACCTGCAACTTTGAACTTAAACCAAAATTTTCACATTTTAACATTTCATCATTTCTCAAAACGTTTCGACAACAGAATACATAAACAAGCTAAACTTCTAAGACTTACATTCATCATTTAGAAACACGATTATTACTTGGTCGCACACGACCCGTAGTCCAATATAAACGTGTCTCTTTTGACCCAAAATACCGAATTTAGCACTTAGTTTCAAAACATGATTTAAACATCTTTTGTCTTAATACACATTTGACTCTTGGCGTTCATAAGCGGTTATCGTGAAGCTAGATTCAATTAAGAGACTTGCATACCACTTGATAAATGCCGATTGTTCTCCTACAACCTTGATGTCCCAAATCTTCGCAACGCATAAGAACCTAGCAAACATTAACAACATAGCGGGATAAGCAAAACGCTTAGTGAGTTAAGGGTAAGTGCGTATCTTAAACTTAAAACATAAACATAATCGTAAACACAACCATAACCTTCCAACCCGAAGGTTGATTTCGTAATTCGAACTTGATCAACTTGCCTCCTAGTCATAGCCAATTCTTGATACATAACATATACATATTTCAACCTTAAAACATTATCATATGTGTAAGTTCAAACTAACACGTTATATGGACATCGTCCAAGCTTACTCATAACATGGATATGAATCCAAACTCATTACGTAATTTAGACATAGACACCAAGTCTAAGCTTTACACCTTAACATAGACACAAAGTCTAAGCTTTACATCTTAACATAGACACAAAGTCTAAGCTTTACATCTTAACATAGACACAAAGTCTAAGCTTTACATCTTAACATAGACACAAGGTCTAAGCTTTACACACTAACATAGACGTAGAGTCTAAGCTTTTTAACTAGTGAACTTAATCGCCACCCTCTTGCACGGATGCAATCCGGGAGTATTAAGTCACCCTTGTTACCATATATCGTATCCAAAAACAACCATAAGTACTCCTGCATAGTTAAGCTCAAAGCATAGAACAATTTATAAAAATTTCTATTACATAACTTGTGATCATGGATTCTATGATCACCTTTGACCCGCCCATATTACCCCATATAACTCACCTTGATTAAACGAAGTTCCTTGGTCACTTGAAGCTCCCTTACCTTGATTAGCACCTATACATGAGCTAATCTCATTAATAACACAACTAAATCAAAATCACAACTTTCACAAGCTTTTAACACATCCATTCATTTACACATTTACTTAATTCCCTAATTACATCCAAATACACATGAACACATACAACCATAGCATTATAACTTCCTTATAACATCATTATCAAGTAAATCTCATTTCCTTAATCATGCAAATCTCAAATTCATCTATTATGAACATAACATGCAATTTCCTTCAATTCTTCCATTACTCATCAAATATGCATAAATCCATTTCCATTACTAACAACCCTAAATTATCAATCATCCAAATTTCATAGCTTATTACATTAACCACAATTCATACTTGAGCAATCTTCTTCAAAATTACTAGCTAGAACACATAGACTCTTCATTGAGGCATTTTATCAAACACTTGGTGTGCATTACTAGAAATTAAGCTAGAACACTACCAAATTCACCATATTCATATCCTTTACTCAAAATGCAAGTTCATACTTGAACTCACTCCCAAAATTACCAACAAATTCGTTCTAAATCATTCAAATGTGCATAACTTCAACAAACAACAACCTTTAAGCATAAAACTCATCACAAACACTCAATAATTGTGATACAAAACTTAAGAATATTCATACCTTGTCTTTTAGGATTCAAGAACCCTAATTGTGCACAAAGAAGAAGAATTTGAAGAAATAAAACTTGCTAGGATGCTTAGAGTGCCTTAGATTTCACAAGTTTATAATTGCATGAACACAATTTCTTAGTTGGAGCTTCCCTCTTCTTCCTCCTTGCCAAAGTCGACATATACACACACATTCACACTCTCTGTATTTTTTTTTACAACTGATAAAATGAATTATCAGTGTTTAATTTTTCTTTTATTAAAACAACTTTGCTCAAATTGCATTTTCTACCCTCCCCACCAAAACCATATTAAGGGAGGTCCTTAAATTAACTTTGCATCACTAGTCCCCTTTCAACTTAACCAACAAACATTAACTATTGTCCATTTATTTCATTAAACCATACCATCCATTCATAATAATTATTTCACATAAGATAACACTAAAACAAACTAAATCATTAATAAATTCTCATAAAATATTATCTTAAAATTTTGGGATGTTACACTATTGCTCCTACCAAGGATAGTAATTGCATCCGACACCTTATAGACCATAATTAAAAGCATGTCAGAGGACATTGCCTTAACAGTTGCTTGTTCAACGCTTTCCTTTACAACCGGACGGTAGTTTACCGAAAGGTAATATACGGGACAAGTAAACTGGACGTGTTGCTTTCCAAATACAAGGTTAGCAAGTGGGTGACACAAAACCATAAGTTTTGAGCTAAAATTTTCAAATCTGAAACCCACCAAGCCCACAAAAATATTTTGCAAACACCGGTGAAGGGTTATTCCGGAAAACTTATCTAGGGTAAAAACTAGATTTAATTTTCAAAAGATCAAATGTTGTCATAAAGATCCAATTTCCTTAATGGATCTAAATTTTTATAGTCATGTGGGACTGTAAACCATATAGTTACTACCATTGTTTATACCGCCGTATAGAAATCACTGATGTACAAAGTGTGAAGAATAAAGAAGTGATTCTAGTATTTCAAGACGATATTGCTTGAGGACAAGCAACGCTCAAGTGTGGGAATATTTGATAATGCTAAAAATGAACATATATTTCATAGCATTATTCCTCAAGAAAGACAAGCTTTTAGTTGCAATTGTTCTATTTACAAGTGATATTCGTTTAAATAATAAAAGGTGAAGACAAAAGACAGATTCGACGAATTGAAGACGCAAACGACCAAAAAGCTCAAAAGTACAAAATACAATCAAAGAGGTTCCAATTATTGATAAGAAACGTCTCGAAATTACAAGAGTACAAGATTCAAAACGTAAAGTACAAGATATTAAATTGTACGCAAGGACGTTCGAAAATCCGGAACCGGGACCAGAGTCAACTCTCAACCCTCGACGCAACGGACTAAAAATTACAAGTCAACTATGCACATAAATATAATATAATATTTAAATAATTCATATAATTATTTAATATATTATATTTATTTATAAAACCGTCGGTAAACAAAGAGCCAAACTCGTGTGAGCTGTAAAAGCAAACTCAACGACTCGCGGAGTTTGAAGGCCAAAAGGGCCGCGAGTCGCGGAGCACCAATTTCTGAAACTCCCTATAAAAGCAACCGAATTCTGATCGCAAAAATCATATATCCATCCATCTATCTAAACGTATATATTTATATTTATATTATAATTTTAATTTTAATTTTAATTTTAATTCTAATAATAAGGGTATGTTAGCGAATGTTGTAAGGGTGTAAGTCGAAATTCTGTCCGTGTGACGCTACGCTATTTTTAATCATTGTAAGTTATGTTCAACCTTTTTAATTTAATGTCTCGTAGCTAAGTTATTATTATGCTTATTTAATCCGAAGTAATCATGATGTTGGGCTAATTACTAAAATTGGGTAATTGGGCTTTGTACCATAATTGGGGTTTGGACAAAAGAACGACACTTGTGGAAATTAGACTATGGGCTATTAATGGGTTTTATATTAACTAAACAATACCTTGTTAATTTAATATACAAACTTATAATTCGACGTATTTATATATAACCACATACGCTTAATCGGACACGATGGGCGGGATATTTATAAGTACGAATTATTGTTCATTTGACCGGACACGGGGATGGATTAATAGTCAATGGACTCATTAAAACAGGGGTGGATTACATTCAAGGGTAATTGGTGTAATTGTTAACAAAGTAGTAAAACCTTGGTTTACACGCAGTCGATAACCTGGTGTATTCATTAAACAAAGTATTAAAACCTTGTTACAATTCGAATCCCCAATTAGTTGGAATATTTGACTTCGGGAATAAGAATAATTTGACGAAGGCTTTCGCTCTTTATATTTATGACTGATGGACTATTATGGACAAATCCGTATGGACATATTAAATAATCCAGGACAAAGGACAATTAACCCATGGGCTTAAAATTAAAATCAACACGTCAAACATCATGATTACGGAAGTTTAAATAAGCATAATTCTTTTATTTCATATTTAATTTCCTTTATTTTATATTTAATTGCACTTCTAATTATCGCATTTTTATTGTTATTTTATTTAATTGCACTTTTTAATTATCGCAAGTTTATTTTATCGCACTTTTATTATTCGCAATTTCATTATCGTTATTTACTTTACGCTTTAATTTAAGTCTTGTATTTATTTTTAATATTTTACATTTGGTTTTAACTGTGACTAAAGTTTTAAAATCGACAAACCGGTCATTAAACGGTAAAAACCCCCCTTTTATAATAATAATATTACTTATATATATATTTGCATTTTTATAAAAGTAAACTAATATAGCGTTAAGCTTTGTTTAAAAAGATTCCCTGTGGAACGAACCGGACTTACTAAAAACTACACTACTGTACGATTAGGTACACTGCCTATAAGTGTTGTAGCAAGGTTTAAGTATATCCATTCTATAAACAAATAAATATCTTGTGTAAAATTGTATCGTATTTAATAGTATTTCCTGCTAAAATTTAATAGTATTTTATACCCCCTAGCTTTAACATCATGGGCCTAACAAACCTCATCCAAAGTACCGGATGCTTTAGTACTTCGAAATTTATATCATGTCCGATGGAGGATCCCGGACTGATGGGGATATTCTTATATGCATCTTGTTAATGTCGGTTACCAGTTGTTCAATCCATATGAATGATATTTTGTCTCTATGCATGGGACGTATATTTATGAGATCTGAAAAATGAAAATCTTGTGGTCTATTAACATGATGGAAATGATTATTTATATTAAACTAATGAACTCACCAACCTTTTGGTTGACTCTTTAAAGCATGTTTATTCTAAGGTACGAAAGAAATCTTCCGCTGTGCAATTGCTCATTTTAAAGATATTATTTGGAGTCATTCATGACATATTTCAAAAGACGTTGCATTCGAGTCGTTGAATTCATCAAGATTATTGTTAAGTCAATTATAGTTAGATATATTATGAAATGGTATGCATGCCGTCAACTTTCGATGTAATGAAAGATTGACTTTTCAAAAACGAATGCAATGTTTGTAAAATGTATCATATAGAGGTCAAGTACCTCGCGATGTAATCAACTGTTGTGAATCGTTTATAATCGATATGGACTTCGTCCGGATGGATTAGGACGGGTCTCTACACTTGATATGTATATAAATTATGGAATAATTTATAACGAAGATTTAATTATTTATAGATTAAATAATTAATTAAGTTATGTTACATTTTATAAAATTGGTTTTATAAAATAATGTATACATAACAAATAATATGGAAGTTTATAAAATATGTTTTTATTTATAAAAACTATTTTATAAAGTGGGAGTGGCATTGGGAGTGCAAGTTTGCATGTCCTAGACACATTTAATTGATCATTTAATGTGGTTGCTTCCCACCCTCCATATGCATAAGTACCTAGGCACTTTGGGTACTACCAAGACATGCAAAATACACATATCAAGCATTGCAAAACACTCTTCCTTTCTCCCATTAATTCTGGCCGAAATTTGCAAGGAAAAAGAATAGGAATTCTTGAGTTTTTGCAAGGTAATTTCAAGTGAGGAAAATCCTAACCAAATCTACAAGGTGTTGGTGTCAAGCTTGGGGTATATCTACTTGAGGTTTCATCCGTTTGAAGCTTGCATTCATCATCATCATCTTCATCACCCACCTCCTAACTTGGAGAAGGTATAATCTCTTAACTCACTTGTAGTTTGTAAGCATATTTCACAACTTGATCCTATTTGGGATTTAACTTTAATCGGTTAAAGTATAACATGTTTGTAATCGGTTTTACACGCTTCCGTAAAGTTTATTTCTTAAATGAGTTTTAAGTTTTCGAAACATGTTAAATCCCAACAGTAGAGACCAGTCGTGCCAGTTGAGATTGTACTTTCTCGAACGACTATTCACCCACTCAAAAGACTTTATTTATATCCCGTTTATAACCTTTGAAGTACCCCACGAATCATTATGAAAGACTTGTTGATTTCTGTTTTTCCAAATTAAATACACCGTGACCCAAATAACCGATTTCTAGATTTCTTTTTGCGCACCCTTGTAGCCGGTTCCCAGGTCGTCTGAGAATATGGAATCGAAATTAGTGTTTGTTGGTATGTTACATTGCCACAATCTTGCAATCCTGTTCCATATTTCTTTGACTTTTCTACACGAGAATAACGCATGTTCTACAGACTCATGGTCATCACCACACATAGGACAAAGTATCGAATCAAGATCTATACCGCGTTTATGAAGTTCAGCCTTTACCGGATTCCGCTTCAATCTTGAACGCCAAATAAACAGATTAATCTTTTGAGGAAGCAAGTTGTTACGAATTGTAGGGATATTCGACCCGTTTCCAGCAAGAATTAATTCATCAATCTTCAACGCCATAGCCTGTCTTGTAATTACCAGTATTATCAAGCTTAAAGGACCATGATCCATTAACTTGACCGAGAGCTGTGAACTCCTCAATCATACGAGTCAGATTAGTTAATTAGCTAGTAACTCTACCCGACAATTCCCTAGACCATTGCCATGTAAAAAATACCCTTTTAAATCACATATTTACCCATTTAAAAAAATTAAATCACATAAGCCCGATTTAAACAATTAAACCCATCAAATATATTCATTCAATCGATCCTACTATAAAATAAAACGTAGAAAATTCCGAGTAAAACATACTCCGTATTATTACATTGTTACTTCTAGTTATCAACTGAAATTGTATGGTAATGATTATATATTCGCTTTCAAAATTGATAAAAGAAAGTTAACCTTCACAATACCAACGCTTATACGGATCAAGAGAATCATGATTACATCATCAATTTATTAAAAGTTTGAACATATGCCACATAGGTAGAGATCATAATTGACATCATCAATCTATTCCTGTAAAATTGTTGCACTCTAGTTGGATACATGGTTTTCCCATGCTCTTCATTGTATCTTTTTTCTTAAACTAATAAATGCATTGCTTTTCATTTAGTGTAAACAATCGAAAATTCTCGGGTAGAAAAAGAGAGAAGTTCTTCCATCAACGTTTTAAAACGTTAGAAAGTTAAAAAAATCGATCGAAGTACACATACTTTTCATTTTCTGTTTTTATTTTGCTCTTTTTAACTTATATTGATGTTATATTGAATGTTTATTTTTCTTCTTTGGAACAGCTATTAATAGATTTAATTGGTTTGTTTGTTAGAAAGTAACACAAACAAAAAAAAAAACAAATTAAGGAAATATTGTTATATCAATGAATGGATATATGTGTTTGGATTGAAAGTGTTTAAATGAGTGTATATGATGTTATTATTATTATTTTTATTTTTTCTGAAAGGCTAAATTTTATTTCACCACAAGAAAACATACATAATAGGACCCAGACTATGGTCCAAAACACAGGTTCTCGAATTACATATTACATACTTGTTACATATTACATACTTGAATTAAAACAAAACAACAATGTGGATGTTGAGGGGACATCCATACTCGAACCAACAGGCTATGCAACACACTATTTTGGGTTTGTTAGCCACACAAGCCAATCAATCGATCTCCCCTTGAGCCTTCTTAAAATCCACTCGAAAGATTTTACTTGAATCTTATTGAGTGCCATCGGACCATTCCATGAATTGCCTTTGAAAATCTTTTGGTTCCTATTTTTCCAAATAAAATAACCACATACCCACTCGACCACTTGCCATACTTTTGTTTGAAGCGGGTTCAAATTTTGCGAAGATCTCCCAAGGTATGTCTCGCCAATGCTAAGGTTTGATACTTGAGAGAAACCCCACCATTTGCACACCTTTTCCCATACTTCCATCGCAAGATTGCAAAAAAGAAGAGAGTGTTCCACCGATTCGACATCATTGTTACACAAGGGACAAAGATCCGAATCGAGGTCCACCCCACATTTATCTAATTCCGTTCGAACCGCTCTCGACTTTTTTTGGCACCAAATTGTTGTGAAGTGTCTCCATGTGCAATGAGATGCCTTCATTAATCTTGTCTTCAATTTTTTTGCCCAATGCTTTTGTCGTGAATCTGCCATGTGTTGCCATGCTGCACTTCCATGAATCGGGTTCACTGTTGCAAAACAAAAAGGAACTGATCAGAGTGTTAGGCTGCTCTAGTTCATCCATTGTACGCCCGCTAGGGGGCTGCTCCAGCACTAATTCCAGCGACTTAACTCCTCGATCTGGACTACTCTTTCTTGCACAATAGCTTTTTTATTTGTTTCAAGCTGATACAATCTTTTGAATTTGTTCTTTAGACTTTCTCCACCAATCCATGTGTCCTCCCAAAAGGATGTCGAATCTCCGTTCCCCACTGATTTGATAAACGAATTGTTGAAAGCTAGCCCCAAATCTTCAATCTTTTTTCCTGCATGAATAATGAATGTAATGCCAAGTACCTTTTGAAGGGTAATTTCGATGAGACGAGTCAGCACCAAACCTACCATTTGGGCCATACAAGCTTTTAATAACTTTGACCTAAAACGAGTTAGGCTCGGTGTGAAACCGCCGTCTCCACTTCCCTAGTAAGGCTAAATTTTTGCACGTGAGAGATCCAATATTTAGACCTCCCTCATCGTAAGGTAAAGCAATATGATCCCATTAAACCTACGATATTTTCCTATCGTTTAAATTCTTGCCCCAAAAAAATTTCCTTCTCACACTCTCAAGTTCCTTAATCACACAAGACGGGGCACCATAGATTGAGAAAAATACAATGAAAGACTATTTAAAACCGCTTTCACAAGTGTCAAACGCCCACCAATGGATATTGATCTAGCTTTCCAATCCGATAGCCTTTTTATGAAATTTTTCAATGGTCAGTTTCCAATCAACTAATTTCTTCATACTTGAGCCAATGGGGAGGCCAACGTATGTAAAGGGAAGGTTTCCCTTTTGACATCTAAAACAATCGGCTGTCTCTCGAACATCAGTACTTGAAACACCTACACCGAAAATTGAACTTTTTTGGAAATTTACCCGAAGGCCGGATGCTAACTCGAAACATTTGAAGATTTTCATTAAGTTCTTAACATTTCCTTTACTCCGCATCTCAAGAAACATAGTGTCGTCTGCGTATTGTAGATGAGATAATGAGACATTTCCAAATTCCACCCCTTTAAAGCAACCTCTCTCACAAGCTGATTTGGTTAACATATTCAGGCCTTCCGCTGCGAGGATAAAGAGAAAGGGCGATAGTGGATTACCTTGCCGCACTCCTCTTTCAAGAGAAAACTCTTTTGTAGGAGACTCGTTGATCAATACCGAAATCGATATCGATTTAAGACAAGACATTATCCACTTTTTTCATTTAATACCGAACCCCATGCAAGTCATCACTTCGTGTAAGAAATCCCAATTTGGGCAATCAAAGGCCTTCTCAAAATCCACTTTGAAGATAAAGCTCTTTTGGCATTTTGATTTGAGATAAGTGAATGCTTCATTTGCGATTAAGACTCCATTAAGAATAAACCTTCCTTTTAGAAATGCACTTTGCTCCCCCCGACTACTTTTGGGACCATCTTCCTTATTCGAATAGACAATATCTTTACAACGATTTTGTAATAACTTCCGATTAATCTTGTTGGACGATACTCTGATAAACCGCTTGTATTTAGCTTCTTTGGAACTAATGTCACAAAGGATGCGTTGCACCCCTTAGAAATCTCCCCCGTTACCAAAAATTCATCAATAGCCGAACATATATCATGTTTTATTATTTTCCAAATTTTTTTGAAAAAGAGGAAATTGAACCCATCCGGTCCCGGGCTTTATTATTTGCACATTCTTTAATCGCCGACCATATTTCGAGTTCTGTAAATTTCTCTTCTAACAGATTAGCATCATCACTTGACAACACCTTGTCATTTAGGTTTGCAAGACTCGGTCTGTTAAGTGCAGGTTGCTCGAATTGTCTTTTGAAATGTGTTCGGGCAGCTTCTTTTGTTTCTTCCGGTTGTTCGTTCCAAATCCCGTTTATGCTTAGTCCTCTTATATTGCATTTGTTATAATTATGCCTGATCACCAAATGAAAATATTTCATATTTTCATCGCCACTTATGGTCCATCGAATCCTCGCCTTTTGTTTTAGCATGTTCGATTTAGTTTTGTCTTTCTCGAACATTTCCTTTCTTGAGTCTAGGTAAACTTTCAATTCTGCTTCAGATACATTGCGATTTTCAACTTGTTGTACCCAAGAATTCACCACCTTTTTTAGCTCTTTTATTTCCTTAACTAAGTTCCCAAGCTTTGAACAACACCTATGCTTCAGCTTATATTTAACCTTTTTTTAGTTTCTGAAGTAAAATACAGGCTTTTTTAAAACCCTCCATCACCTCATCACATGTATCTTTTATAACTTGTTGGACCCCTTCCAGCTCGTACCATTCGTCAAATATCTTAATGGGCTTTGGTCCGAAATCAACATGGCTATCCCTGAGCATTATTGGACAGTGATCTGAGATATCTCTATCAAAAACAGTGGCTATAAGATTTTCCCAAATTAAGAAGACCTTTTCCGAAACAAGAAACCTGTCAAGCTTACTCAATTTCTTTCCATCACCACTTATCCTTGTATATTTTCTATCACCCAAAGGAACATCAATTAGGCAATTATCATTGATGAATTTGTTGAATCTCCTTGCCCTACAATCGATGAAATTACAATTTTTCTTTTTCGATTCTTCCCGAACCTCATTGAAATCACCGCAAATGACCCAAGGTAAATTGATGTCGAAAACAAGTTTATCTAGATCCTCCCACATTTTAACTTTTCCCTCATCGAAATGTGGCTCATACACATTAACAACGAACGAGTGTTGATTTTTTTGGACCCAACGACCACTAATACCAATGTAATACTCACTTACTGTTGTATCATCTGTTGGAGTATGATACAAATTCAAAGCGAGCGGAAGCATTTTTAAAACTTTACAAAATCATACTCTTCCACGGATCATTGTACAAAACTTTAGCAAACAAAATAAATTAACGAAATCGAACAAGAGAAGATTAGAATACAACCTTTGTAGCCTTTTTGAAGATCGAATTTGAAAACTCAAAGAAGAGTTCCTCTAAACGGTAGACACCCAAAGTTCCAACCTTGTTTTGATCTATACCTTCTACTTAACGGATCTTTTCTTCTTCCTTATTTCCACCAAAAACGGAACCCAATTATAGATTTCAAGTATTTTGGTTACTTGAAAATGTGAAAGAAAATAGCATTTTTGTATGTGTGTTTTGTATCTTTTGTATAACTTTTCCAATACCAAGACTTGGTATTATATATTACATAATTGATACAATTAATACATCTAGTACAAATGTAATAAATAAAGATTTGGAAAGATTTGCAAAATCAAATCTTTATATAAAATAAGATTTACAAAATCAAATCATATTTTATAAATCAAATCAAATCTTATATCTTATATAAAATATGATTTGCAAAATCTAATCAAATCTCTACATATTTAGATTTGTAAGTATATGTATACACATAAAAAAAACTTACTTAATTTATTAAACCATTAACTAATGATTAATAAATTAATTTCCGATTAGAAGGTATATCAAACAATTTTACGATTGGCCTTTGTGTGTGACCGAATAGGATAAATGGACTTTTATTATTTAATGTTGTAACGTCCTCCCAATAGGGTCTGGAAGAAACGTTACTAATATCAAATAAACCAACATATTATAATACGAGAACAATACTAAATGAGAAAATTTAACTTTATTGAGTACGCAGCGGAAAATGAAATGTCGTTACAATAATGGAAATAACGATAAAGTAATTGTTCATATGCAGAAGTAATAAATGCGATATCTCTTGATCCTAAGTCCAAGTAGCATCACATAAGTAGTAGATAAGAAAGCTTGAATCAAACAGCACCTGAGACAAAACATGCTAAAGTGTCAACCAAAAAGGTTGAGTGAAGTTCATAGGTTTAACAAAAGTAGTTATCGTTGTTTTTAGACCACAAGATTTAGTTGTAAAGTTGATCTCCCGCAGGATCAAAAAGTAGATCTCGCAGATCCAAAAGTTATGCCAGTGCGTGATATTTAGACTAAACGTTCAAGTTTGCCCCATGACAAGTTGTGTCTGTCCTTGTCGGTTTAATTTCATTATCAAGTAATACAAAGACTTAGTCAAATGTATCGGGGACGTTACTCCCGATAGGCCTACCCCCAATAAATAAGCATGCCGCAGCACTTAAAAATATCACTGTAGGGACTTAGTCGGACATAGCCGGGTATAGCATAGTTTTAGCAGTTGGTACTTGTGTCTAAATTGTAAATAGTAAAAGCAGCATGTGTCTCACCCCAAATAAATTAAATAAGTTTGCTAGCAATAAAGAATGGGGCTATGAATTCACCTTAGTAAGTAGAGAGAGTTATTCCTCGGAATAGAGAGTTGAACGAGTGAGCAGGAAAGTCAACCTATTGACATTTAAGAGTAGTTAAGTGTTTTGCCCATGTTTAAGTTTAAGTATGTGTTTAAGTATAGTTTGTTTTACTAAGTTTCTATTCCTAGTAAGTTACTATTTTTATAAAGTTTCTATTTTTAGAAAGTTTCTTATTTTACTAAGTTTCTATGACTAGAGAGTTTCTACTTTTATGAGTGTTTCCATTTTAGAATACTTGCCGTATTAGATAAGCTTCCAATCACCCCTTTCCCTTCGAATGGCTAATTTAGATCTAGGGGCTTGAGCCATAGGACCCTTTAAATCGGAAATCCAAACCCTCTGCCTAGAATCTCGTAGAAACCATTCGTCAAGAAAGTTCGAAGATCTATACATCTCTAATACATATCCCAAAATGTTTTTGTGCTATAATATAATTAGTAGGTTATAGGTGCTAGTAATAGTAATAGTGTATACATGTTAAGTACTAGTATAAGTAGTATTAGGGTTTCATTAATTAGGGTTAGTTAATTAAAGTAGTAATTAATAACTAGGGTTTAGTAATTAATGTCCTAGGGTTTCATAAATGTTTAGAGTTTAATTAATTAGGGTTTAAGAATTATAGTTTAGGTGTAATTAGGGTTTAAGGTTTTAATATGTATATGTATATATAATTCGTATATATATGTATATATATATATAAAAATATTTTTTTTTTACATGTATATATGTATATATAAATCTAGGTGTGTTTATGTATATACTTATGAATAACAAGTTTATAATATGAATATGAATTATCAAAGATCAAAGTTTATGTAAATAGTTTAGGGTTTATGTTATACCTTTGAAGATTCAAGATAATTAACAAAGAAAAGATGAACACGATGAAGATGGAAGATCAAAGCCTTGAAAATCTTGAAGAACTCCTTGAAGATTCTTGAAGAACACGAAGAACAAGCTTGAAGATCCGAATACCACAAGAGAGGGAGAGGGAGAGATTGTTTTTGAGAGAGGATTTTGGTGTGATTTGTGAATGAGAAACTAGGTGTTTATATAGTGCAAGTATTAGAGTGTTAGTCAACATAAGGATGTTCTAATTAATGATTTTATTTTGTTTTATAATTTTTAGTCAACAATAGGTGGTACTAGTTTATAATTAGTCAACATAAGGATGTACTAGTTTACACTTTATTTTTAGTCAACATAAGGATGTAAGATTTTTTTAGTCTCATTATTATTACTATTATTATTATTATTATTATTTTTACATTTACTACATGATAAGTATTATTTTCTTTTTACTAATTCATGACTTGTATATATTTAGTTCCCAATTGTTTTATTATTTATATAAATGTCACTTTTTATTTATTACTTATAGGTTATTAGTTATAATATTACATAAATGCATAAATTTTAATTAGCAGTGAGTGTTGACTAACAGTTTATTATTTTCATCTTTTATTAACTTGTCAATTTTTGTACAAAGTTAATTAATATGTTTTCTAACTCTTAACACTTAACAATTGTTGATTAAAGTTTAATCATTAAGTTTTAATTATATTGTTTGGGCTTTTAATATTGGAAAAATATAGAATGGAAAAAAATGAGGGTCGTTATAGTACCTCCCCGTTATTGAAAACTTCGTCCCGAAGTTTTTAGGTAGTTTCCTCGTTTGCATCAGCAGTTGAGAAGAGATGGGGATATTTCCGTTTCATATGGTCTTTGCGTTCCCAGGTATATTCGGGGCCTCTAAGCGAATTCCAACGGACTTTAACGATAGGTATATTGCTTTTACGCGTTTGTTTGACCTCTCCTTCCATGATTTCTATAGGTTATTCAACGAAGTGCATTTTATCATTAATGCGAATATCATTCAAAATGATGATGTTATACAAGTCATTTCAGTAAATTAGATACATGAAATGTGTTATGAATAGTACTGAGCTCATTTAAAACCTTGAGCATTTTATGCCACAATATTAGGGCAGACAAACAAAGAGGAGTTCGTGAAAATCACAGTCATGAAATTTGATAGAGATCTTCATTGTTTACAACAAGAATATTTTAATGATGAATATAAGTTGAAAAATAAAGTTTTATCACTATTGAATAATATGGATAAAACGATTCGTTTATAGGAAGAGTATAAATGAAGCCATCATAAAAGAGTGAAATGAGAAAATTAAATGTTCGCCTTAACTTTTGACGTAGTCACGATTGATTTCCGGAATTCAAGGAATTAAAGGAAATCTTCGTAATCTATAAGATTTGATTCTCCGGTATTTACGAAATTTTGAGATTTGTTTGATTAAATGCGGTGATTTGCCTCGATTGATGTGTTTGGAATTTTTGCTATAAATTAGCTTCTTTCGTTTCATTATCTTCACCACTTCTATACTTTCTTTCTTAATTCAAACTTCCAAAAGATTAAGAAAATGCTTAATCCAGTTCTGATCCTGGTTATTATATTGACCATCTATGCAGTCATTCTTCTTTTTCTTTTACCGCCAGAGGAATCTGTTTACTTCTACTATGCTCTTGGGGTTATAGTGTTTTTAATTATCCCGTGTCTTTATATTGCTATACGCATTGATATACACGGTTTGTAATTTCGGAGTCGTTATCGGGCTTTATACTTTCCCTTATATGTCGGAGCTTTATGCTTTTGTTTCTTCTTCCCGACTTCAAGTCAAGCGAGTAATGGTCCAGAATTCATAGGTATGAAGTTTCGAATGATCATAATATATAAAGTAGAAAGGAAAGGTAATAGCACGATTTGATTTGTCATATTACCAGAATATCCGGAAAAGACCGAATCATCAAGAAAAATATGTTCTTGATATATTTAGAGGTTAAATAGAATGTAAGAGTCGTGTAACATGGAAAATGATGATTATAAAATCTATGAATCATCATCTTCCATTAAAAACTTAGCATGACTTACTGTAATATAATCACGTTGGCCTGACGTTATTATATTATACTAACTCATGCTTCAATTCCCAACACTTCTTCAAAGCATTTATAATTTAAACTCGAATTTTACAGAATATAGAAACTAAAACAGTTTCCTTTATAAAGATATCGCAAAGAGATACTTAATTGCGGACATGAATTGTTATGAAGATATCTTTCGAAATATAGAGGATATTTATGATGATATTTTGGAATTTCTAAGTTCGAAAGTTGATGAAGAAAAATTTTTCGCAAGCTTTTAACATGACTTCGGAGCAAGATATTCTCTAAAGATTTCACCGGATCCAAAATTACCTGGATTCTTTGAATATAGGGTTTGGCCCTTATGTTTGTCCTTGGTCTCCTCCATGGTTAGCTCAATCCGTTTTTCAGTTCCAAATTTTCTTTTGAGCTTTTCCAACGTACCATTCTTTATTATCAAACTGTTGGCCCTTAAGACCATCTACAATTTTTCTGTTTCCTCTGCATTTAATGCAGCCATATTTGAATCATCGGTTATCAATCCGAAATGGTTTCAAGAAATTTCATTTTTAGATGATTAAACGCTGATTGCGATAGATTCAAAGGATGTTTTCAAGAATTTTAAATTTGAAGTGTTTAAGCGTAAGATGCATCCATCAATGGATCTAACGGTTGACGAAGAAATGTTGTGATTTTCAAAAGTAAGGAATGGTAAGTTCGGTGGTTTGATTTGATAATTCATCATAGAATACGAATGAATATAATTCATGAATGTAGTGATCTTTAGGAAGATAACACTTGCTAAAGCTTTACTTAAGTTCCGATATGTCAAAATCAGAGTATGTAACTGAATTTGTATGAAAATGGTTTTTCTTTGGTGAACATATACATATATCATGTGAATGTAAGTAGTATAGTTAACAACTGCTGAATCAGAATGGAAGAATGTACAATGTAACATATTTATATGAGATATGAATATCTCTCGGGTTTTACCTACCCGTTAAAATATTTTTTACAATTAACAGTTTGTACAAAAGAGAAGATATACGTTCATATATGTATTCTTCAGATGTAATCATGATTTTAATGAGCTAATATAATATTAAACTCATTTGATTTGCTGTTGAAACGAGAATAAATAATCTCCAAAACCTTAGAGATTTCATAATTGTCGTGAAATATTTCGCTAATGAAGTTATGAATTAATACTTCATCGTTCATTGTTATTGATATACTTCGGTATATGATGTTGGTGCTCTTGGAATTCTTGTGAAATTCATAAGGCACTAATGATATTTTCTAGAAAGTTTCGAGTACATCGAAAATTAAAGTATACAATCAATCATATATTTGAGTAATACACTTGGTTTATTACGAAATGGAGTTTATTGTATTGAAGCAATGATTAACAATTGTTAAGTTATTAACAAAAGATGTACATCATAGCATATTGTGATATGAATTAACCATGTAGTACATACTAGTTAAGATTCACACGTAATAGCTTAGTACGAAAAGATTTATTATTGTTCCAATCCATATATATAAAGTATACATATGTAATTCTTCAGGAAGAATGAGTCAATACATCTTAACTCATTATTAATAATATTCCTTGGTATCTATGGGGCGTATGATGTTGATGTTTGAGGTACTGAGTGCGATGTTGAGGCGTGGAATGCGGATGTTGTCGTTGGTGAAGCTGGTGATGTTGGTGGTGATGCCGATGGTACTGGTGGTACTGGTTATGCTGCTGGTGCTGCTGCTGGTGTTCGTAGGTTTCGCACCATATTCTCCAGAGCCACTACTCGAGCGCGAAGCTCGTTGACTTCTTCTATTATTCCGGGATGATTGGCGGTTCGGACAAGTGGATGAATAAGATCTAAAATTTTAGATATTATATATTCGTGACTGGATATCCTGGAAATGAGGGTGAAAATAGTGTTCCGAACGGGTTCGCCAGTAAGTGCTTCAGGTTCTTCACCAAGAGGTGAATTCGGTTGGTGGAAGGGATCACCTTCTTCTTGTCTCCATTGATTAAGTTTACTACGAACCCATCCCCAATTCATCCAAAATAGATGATGGCTGATTGGTTGGTTCATTCCGGTTACGCTGCCATTGGAGCTCGAAGAGTTCGAGGAATCCATATTATGTGTTTGGAATTAGGGTTTTTGATATGAGATTAGTGTTGAATACTGGATGATATATTCGTCTCCTCGAATACGTGTATATAGCAAAAAGATTTCCGTAATTTATGGAGGGAATTTAGGAAAAGTGTTAGACAAAATCTATTGGGATAGATACGATAAGATATAATAAGATATGATGTGTCTATACTTTAATAATGGCAGTATGACGTGTCGAGATCATAAAGTGATAAGTATGTAATCTAATAATCTTTTGATTAAAGACTTTTAATTCGTATACTGTGATAACCCAATGACATTTTTTTGATTCATAAACCGATGCATAAAGGCATAAGGCATATAGGTACGTGATATAACAGGGAGTTATATACGTTTGTGTGTGAGTAGTAACAATTATAAAAGTTTCAAAATCATGGATAATATTTCATGTAATACATATGTAATACACATAACCATGATAGATGACTTATGAATGTCAAGAATTTCTGAAATCATTGTGTCGCATTTAGATGCGGTGGTGTAATTGGATAGTACTCAGGAAAGTGAGCAGAGTTCTTAGATTAGCTCATCATTCTAAGATAAGTAAAGTTTCTAAAGTATAGTGTAGCATTTAACAGTTAAAGGCAACAATTAAAGGCACTATGGTCAAGAAAAGTTGTAGTCCTACATTAGGAAAGAGACTTTGATTAGAATCTTTAAGTCAAGTTTGGTAAAGCATGATTGTTAAGATTATAAGGCAATCCTAAGTGCTTTAAGTGTAAGGCAGGAAAGGTTATAGTTTCCTAGATTGCTAAGGCACCCTAGCTAGCAAGTAAGGCACACATAAAATTGCAATCCTGGTTCTCTATAACAGCCTGGTTATGCTCTGATACCAATCTGTAACGTCCTCCCAATAGGGTCTGGAAGAAACGTTACTAATATCAAATAAACCAACATATTATAATACGAGAACAATACTAAATGAGAAAATTTAACTTTATTGAGTACGCAGCGGAAAATGAAATGTCGTTACAATAATGGAAATAACGATAAAGTAATTGTTCATATGCAGAAGTAATAAATGCGATATCTCTTGATCCTAAGTCCAAGTAGCATCACATAAGTAGTAGATAAGAAAGCTTGAATCAAACAGCACCTGAGACAAAACATGCTAAAGTGTCAACCAAAAAGGTTGAGTGAAGTTCATAGGTTTAACAAAAGTAGTTATCGTTGTTTTTAGACCACAAGATTTAGTTGTAAAGTTGATCTCCCGCAGGATCAAAAAGTAGATCTCGCAGATCCAAAAGTTATGCCAGTGCGTGATATTTAGACTAAACGTTCAAGTTTGCCCCATGACAAGTTGTGTCTGTCCTTGTCGGTTTAATTTCATTATCAAGTAATACAAAGACTTAGTCAAATGTATCGGGGACGTTACTCCCGATAGGCCTACCCCCAATAAATAAGCATGCCGCAGCACTTAAAAATATCACTGTAGGGACTTAGTCGGACATAGCCGGGTATAGCATAGTTTTAGCAGTTGGTACTTGTGTCTAAATTGTAAATAGTAAAAGCAGCATGTGTCTCACCCCAAATAAATTAAATAAGTTTGCTAGCAATAAAGAATGGGGCTATGAATTCACCTTAGTAAGTAGAGAGAGTTATTCCTCGGAATAGAGAGTTGAACGAGTGAGCAGGAAAGTCAACCTATTGACATTTAAGAGTAGTTAAGTGTTTTGCCCATGTTTAAGTTTAAGTATGTGTTTAAGTATAGTTTGTTTTACTAAGTTTCTATTCCTAGTAAGTTACTATTTTTATAAAGTTTCTATTTTTAGAAAGTTTCTTATTTTACTAAGTTTCTATGACTAGAGAGTTTCTACTTTTATGAGTGTTTCCATTTTAGAATACTTGCCGTATTAGATAAGCTTCCAATCACCCCTTTCCCTTCGAATGGCTAATTTAGATCTAGGGGCTTGAGCCATAGGACCCTTTAAATCGGAAATCCAAACCCTCTGCCTAGAATCTCGTAGAAACCATTCGTCAAGAAAGTTCGAAGATCTATACATCTCTAATACATATCCCAAAATGTTTTTGTGCTATAATATAATTAGTAGGTTATAGGTGCTAGTAATAGTAATAGTGTATACATGTTAAGTACTAGTATAAGTAGTATTAGGGTTTCATTAATTAGGGTTAGTTAATTAAAGTAGTAATTAATAACTAGGGTTTAGTAATTAATGTCCTAGGGTTTCATAAATGTTTAGAGTTTAATTAATTAGGGTTTAAGAATTATAGTTTAGGTGTAATTAGGGTTTAAGGTTTTAATATGTATATGTATATATAATTCGTATATATATGTATATATATATATAAAAATATTTTTTTTTTACATGTATATATGTATATATAAATCTAGGTGTGTTTATGTATATACTTATGAATAACAAGTTTATAATATGAATATGAATTATCAAAGATCAAAGTTTATGTAAATAGTTTAGGGTTTATGTTATACCTTTGAAGATTCAAGATAATTAACAAAGAAAAGATGAACACGATGAAGATGGAAGATCAAAGCCTTGAAAATCTTGAAGAACTCCTTGAAGATTCTTGAAGAACACGAAGAACAAGCTTGAAGATCCGAATACCACAAGAGAGGGAGAGGGAGAGATTGTTTTTGAGAGAGGATTTTGGTGTGATTTGTGAATGAGAAACTAGGTGTTTATATAGTGCAAGTATTAGAGTGTTAGTCAACATAAGGATGTTCTAATTAATGATTTTATTTTGTTTTATAATTTTTAGTCAACAATAGGTGGTACTAGTTTATAATTAGTCAACATAAGGATGTACTAGTTTACACTTTATTTTTAGTCAACATAAGGATGTAAGATTTTTTTAGTCTCATTATTATTACTATTATTATTATTATTATTATTTTTACATTTACTACATGATAAGTATTATTTTCTTTTTACTAATTCATGACTTGTATATATT
The DNA here is from genome assembly GCF_046630445.1 of Rutidosis leptorrhynchoides. Classification (NCBI taxonomy): domain Eukaryota; kingdom Viridiplantae; phylum Streptophyta; class Magnoliopsida; order Asterales; family Asteraceae; genus Rutidosis; species Rutidosis leptorrhynchoides. The sequence goes on from NC_092343.1 coordinate 58,709,387, forward strand.
TAGTTCCCAATTGTTTTATTATTTATATAAATGTCACTTTTTATTTATTACTTATAGGTTATTAGTTATAATATTACATAAATGCATAAATTTTAATTAGCAGTGAGTGTTGACTAACAGTTTATTATTTTCATCTTTTATTAACTTGTCAATTTTTGTACAAAGTTAATTAATATGTTTTCTAACTCTTAACACTTAACAATTGTTGATTAAAGTTTAATCATTAAGTTTTAATTATATTGTTTGGGCTTTTAATATTGGAAAAATATAGAATGGAAAAAAATGAGGGTCGTTATAAATGTCATGGGCATATCTTCGGAATATATGTACCACGGTCAAACCACGGTCAAACTGTAGCCAACCCGAGAACATATTTCCAACAGACTCCCACTTGCACTGACATTAATAATATTGGTCTGTCTTAAAAGACACACCATGTGTAACAACTAGTCTGCTACGTTACACTCCTATATTTTGATTTATATCAATCATCCTTTTGTTCAAGATATCTATATGAACGTGTGACATGGTTAAGTGTCAATCATCATCGTTCAAGATTATATTTTCCGATGGAGATTTGTGGTGATCAAATAAACTGCAATTGCATTAATTCAGTCATAGCATGGCCATGCATTTAATTCAGCATAAATCAACGAGGGGCCTAGAGATATCGCTTAAACTCGCTTAAAGAAGAAGGAACAAATTGCTTCAACTGTATAGACATCCACCACATTCCATGATATACCCAATCTGCTCCCTAATGACCGGCATTTATTCACAGCGTTAGAAACATGTCAAAGTATAACATAGTTTGTGTCAGAATTTCTCATACATATCCACTCTAGGATAAATGATGTTGCCATCTTAGAGCTTACCTTTGACTTAAAACCATGAAGTAATATCTAAGTGTGGTCATTCCAGAACCTTGAATCAACTATCAAGTTCCTCATGAATGTAGTTTCATATAAGCCTATATTACTACACTTCATAGCAGCCTTAATTCAATTCTCTCTTCCTTAGAGAATGACCGACTGTGAAAGTTTATGAAATGATATTCATTGGAAGTTAAAACATGAAAAATGAAACATGGCAATATACAATGTAATGATCGCATCGTGCGTATAATATAATCTCAATATATTAATCATCAGATCAATTGCAATATATATATATATATATATATATATATATATATATATATATATATATATTATTACCCAATGTTTAAAGTTTCAAACTTAACATAAAAATACAATCAAACTTTATCATCAATGACACGAATGCCAATAGATATGCTATGAGCATCATGCTTAGTCTGTGGCAAAGGCTTGGTGAAAGGATCAACCAAGTTCTTAGTCGTGTCTACTCTACTTAATAATATGTCATTTTCTGCTACAAGTTGACGGATGTAATGGTACTTTCTGAGTATGTGCCGTGTGCGCTTTTGTGACCTCGGTTCTTGAGCCAAGACAACCGCACTAACATTGTCACAGAAAATCCCAACAGGATCATGGATTGTAGGAACCACGCCCAGATCCCCGATGAATTTCTTTATCCACATGGCTTCTTTAGCAGCTTCATTTACCGCTATATACTCGGCTTCTGTCGTAGAATCAGCAATAATACTTTGCTCGCCACTTCTCCATGTGACGGCTCCACTGTTCAACATAAATACAAATCCTGATTGTGAAGAGCAATCATCTCTATCTGATTGGAGACTAGCGTCAGAGTATCCTTTGACGCTCAGCTCGTCATTCCCACCATAGACCAAGAACATCTGTTTAGTCCTCCTAAGATACTTTAGAATGTTCATGACTGCTATCCAATGAGCTTCACCAGGATTAGCCTGATAGCGACCAGTCATGCTTAGTGCATACGACACGTCAGGCCTAGTGCATATCATCGCATACATGATTGATCCTAAAGCTGAAGCATATGGAGTCCGACTCATGGTAGCTGACTCCAAGTCAGAATTAGGACATTGAGACTTGCTCAATATCATTCCGGGGTTCATAGGAACGCACCCTTTCTTGGAGTTATGCATACCGAATTTCTTCAGTATCTTATCTATATATGCACTTTGGTTTAGCCCAATTAATCTCCTTGACCTATCTCGATAGATCTTTATTCCCAAAATATATGATGCATCTCCTATGTCTTTCATGGAGAAACATTTCCCTAGCCAAGCTTTAACATCTTTCAATGTCGGGATATCGTTTCCCATGAGTAATATGTCATCGACATATAGTACAATGAAGACTACAACACTCCCACTAGACCTAACATAGACACATGGCTCATCTTCGCCTCTAATAAAACCAAATTCTTTGATTTTCTCATTAAAGCAAAGATTCCAGCTACGAGAAGCTTGTTTAAGTCCATAAATGGACTTTTGAAGCTTGCACACACTATTAGGATACTTAGGATGTATATAACCCTCAGGTTGTGTCATAAACACATCCTCTGTTAGCTTACCATTAAGGAAAGCTGTTTTTACATCCATTTGCCATATCTCATAGTCATAAAATGCAGCTATGGAAAGAAGCATTCTAATGGATTTCAACATAGCTACTGGTGAAAAAGTTTCATCATAGTCTACACCATATTGTTGCGTGTAACCCTTAGCCACTAGTCTGGCTTTGAATGTGTGTACATTTCCATCCATATCGGTCTTCTTCTTGAAGACCCACTTACACCCAATGATTTTAGTACCTGGTATATGATTAATCAAGGTCCAGACTTGATTATCAGACATGGATTGGATCTCGTTGTCCATAGCCTCCTTCCATTTGACAGACTCGGGGCCTGTCATTGCTTCCTGATAAGTAATAGGTTCATCAGAATCTATATTTTCGTCGTCACCCTCAAATATGTGTAAATTATATTTCTTTGGTGTTCGACGCACTCTATCAGATCTACGTACGGGTGGTGGCTGTAGGTCAGTTTCTCTTTCAACTGCAGGCTCGTCGACCTCTTGAGGAGAATCGGTTCCAATATCAGTTTCCATGTCGGTTGATTCTTGAATTTCTTCAAGGTCAATTTTGCTCCTACTGGTTCCTTTTGGTATGAAATCCTTTTCAAGGAAGACTCCCCTTCGAGACACAAAGACTTTGTTCTCAGTAGGGTTGTAAAACAAATATCCAAAAGAATCATTCGGGTAACCAACAAATAAACACTTTTCAGATCTGGGTTCAAGTTTATCTTGAGCTTCACGACGAACGTAAGCCTCACAACCCCAGATTCTTAGATATGAGAGAGACACAGTTTTACCATGCCATATCTCATAAGGTGTTTTAGAAACATTCTTGGTTGGGATGAGGTTAAGGATCCTTGCAGAATTTTGTAGGGCATAACCCCAAAAACTGATTGGAAGCTTTGTGCGGCTCATCATGGATCGAACCATATCAAGTAATGTTCGATTCCTCCTTTCAGCCACACCATTATGTTGTGGTGTTCTAGGAGGAGCTAATTGTGAGATTATCCCACAACCCCGTAGATGATCACGAAATTCATCATTAAGATATTCACCACCTCTATCAGTTCGGAGAATCTTAATTCTTTTGTTCAGTTGATTTTCTACTTCATTTTGGTATGCCTTGAACACTCCCAAAGTTTCAGACTTTTGTTTAATTAAATAAACGTAACCATATCTGCTGAAGTCATCAGTAAATGTAACGAAGTATCGTTCATTGTGTCTAGTAGGCGATCTGAACGGACCGCACACATCAGTGTGTACCAACCCCAACAGATCCTTAGCCCGTTCACAGTTTCCTGTGAAAGGTGCCTTTGTCATTTTTCCTGATAAGAAAGATTCGCATTCATCATACGATATTATATCAAATGATTCTAGAATTCCATCTGACTGGAGTTTGGCTATGCGTTTCTTGTTTATGTGGCCTAAACGAAAATGCCATATATACGTTTTATCCAAAAAGTCTTTGGATGAATCAACATTGTAGATTGAACTATCATTTAGCTTTGCTGTGGTTTCTAAGATGCCTTTACAAGGACTAGCCTTGAAATAAAACATCCCATTTTTGTGAACAAGTATTGATCCATTATCAAAACTAAAATCAAAACCATCATTAAATAAAGCATTAAAAGATATAATGTTTCTTGCCATTTCGGCACTGTAGCAAACATTAGATAAAACAATATATAGACCAGAATCAAAAGAAAGCTTGTATTCTCCAATCATGTTAACAGAGGCAACGTTCTTATTCCCCATGATTAGATTGAGCTCTCCGATCTTCAGCTTCCTACTTCTTGTGAGTCCCTGCACATTTGTACAAATGTGAGTACCACATCCTGTGTCTAATACCCAGGAATTAGAAATAGTAGTATTGTTTAGTTCAATCATGAACAAACCTGAAGGTACGGTGACTCCCTTAGCCCGTAGTTCATTAAGTTCCTTCAAGTACTTGGTACAATTGCGCCTCCAATGTCCTTTCTCCCCACAATGAAAGCATATTGCTTCTTCAAGAGACTTGGTTTGTGGGATCTTTGAAGTAGAAGAGTTAGCAATGCCCTTAGGTTTAGGTTTGAAGTTGGACGTGCCAACCTTACCCATGCCCTTGTTCTTGCCCTTTGTTTTGTTTTTCTTCTTTTTGATCCCACTTTCACGAATGGCTAGAACAGTAGTTGCGGGTTTAGCTTTGGCCATGTTAGCCTCAGCGGTTTTCAACATGCCATGGAGCTCCATGATTGTGTTCTCCATATTGTTCATATTATAGTTCATAATGAATCCTTCATATGCACTAGTCAGCGAGTTCAGGATAAAATCCGTTGCAAGCTCTTGACTTATGGAAAAACCAAGGCGCTCTAGCCGGTCTATGTACCCTTTCATTTGTAGTACATGGACACTAACGCTACTTCCCGTTGCCATTTTGCAAGATACGAGAGCTTTCACGGTGTCAAAACCTTCTTGCTTTGCTTGCTGTTGGAACATGTCCTTTAGTTGGTTAAGCATGTCGTACGACCCTAAGCTATCCATGCCCTTTTGGAGCTCTGGAGACATGGTCGCCAACATCAAGCATGCTACCTCATTAGACTCGGAACGCCGTTTTTCAAACTCGCCCCTAGCCGCTTGAGTAGCTCTCGATCCGGGTTCTGCCGGTAAGGGTTCTTCAATTGCCCTGATCTTTCCTTCCATCCTAAGAGCAATTCTTAGGTTGCGAAGCCAGTCCATGAAATGTCCCGTTCTTATTGATTAAAAACGTTCCATATTAATTGATTTCGTTGCGAGGTTTTGACCTCTATATGAGACGTTTTTCAAAGACTTCATTCATTTTAAAACAAAACATAACCTGTATTTCATCAATAAAGGTTTAAAAAGCTTTACGTAGATTATCAAATAATGATAATCTAAAATATCCTGTTTACACACGACCATTACATAATGGTTTACAATACAAATATGTTACAACAAAATAAGTTTCTTGAATGCAGTTTTTACACAATATCATACAAGCATGGACTCCAAATCTCGTCCTTATTTAAGTATGCGACAGCGGAAGCTCTTAATAATCACCTGAGAATAAACATGCTTAAAACGTCAACAAAAATGTTGGTGAGTTATAGGTTTAACCTATATATATATCAAATCATAATAATAGACCACAAGATTTCATATTTCAATACACATCCCATACATAGAGATAAAAGTCATTCATATAGTGAACACCTGGTAACCGACATTAACAAGATGCATATATAAGAATATCCCCATCATTCCGGGACACCCTTCGGATATGATATAAATTTCGAAGTACTAAAGCATCCGGTACTTTGGATGGGGTTTGTTAGGCCCAATAGATCTATCTTTAGGATTCGCGTCAATTAGGGTGTCTGTTCCCTAATTCTTAGATTACCAGACTTAATAAAAAGGGGCATATTCGATTTCGATAATTCAACCATAGAATGTAGTTTCACGTACTTGTGTCTATTTTGTAAATCATTTATAAAACCAGCATGTATTCTCATCCCAAAAATATTAGATTTTAAAAGTGGGACTATAACTCACTTTCACAGATTTTTACTTCGTCGGGAAGTAAGACTTGGCCACTGGTTGATTCACGAACCTATAACAATATATACATATATATCAAAGTATGTTCAAAATATATTTACAACACTTTTAATATATTTTGATGTTTTAAGTTTATTAAGTCAGCTGTCCTCGTTAGTAACCTACAACTAGTTGTCCACAGTTAGATGTACAGAAATAAATCGATAAATATTATCTTGAATCAATCCACGACCCAGTGTATACGTATCTCAGTATTGATCACAACTCAAACTATATATATTTTGGAATCAACCTCAACCCTGTATAGCTAACTCCAACATTCACATATAGAGTGTCTATGGTTGTTCCGAAATATATATAGATGTGTCGACATGATAGGTCGAAACATTGTATACGTGTCTATGGTATCTCAAGATTACATAATATACAATACAAGTTGATTAAGTTATGGTTGGAATAGATTTGTTACCAATTTTCACGTAGCTAAAATGAGAAAAATTATCCAATCTTGTTTTACCCATAACTTCTTCATTTTAAATCCGTTTTGAGTGAATCAAATTGCTATGGTTTCATATTGAACTCTATTTTATGAATCTAAAAAGAATAAGTATAGGTTTATAGTCGGAAAAATAAGTTATAAGTCGTTTTTGTAAAGGTATTCATTTCAGTCGAAAGAACGACGTCTAGATGACCATTTTAGAAAACATACTTCCACTTTGAGTTTAACCATAATTTTTGGATATAGTTTCATGTTCATAATAAAAATCATTTTCTCAGAATAACAACTTTTAAATCAAAGTTTATCATAGTTTTTAATTAACTAACCCAAAACAGCCCGCGGTGTTACTACGACGGCGTAAATCCGGTTTTACGGTGTTTTTCGTGTTTCCAGGTTTTAAATCATTAAGTTAGCATATCATATAGATATAGAACATGTGTTTAGTTGATTTTAAAAGTCAAGTTAGAAGGATTAACTTTTGTTTGCGAACAAGTTTAGAATTAACTAAACTATGTTCTAGTGATTACAAGTTTAAACCTTCGAATAAGATAGCTTTATATGTATGAATCGAATGATGATATGAACATCATTACTACCTTAAGTTCCTTGGATAAACCTACTGGAAAAGAGAAAAATGGATCTAGCTTCAATGGATCCTTGGATGGCTCGAAGTTCTTGAAGCAGAATCATAACACGAAAACAAGTTCAAGTAAGATCATCACTTGAAATAAGATTGTTATAGTTATAGAAATTGAACCAAAGTTTGAATATGATTATTACCTTGTATTAGAATGATAACCTACTGTAAGAAACAAAGATTTCTTGAGGTTGGATGATCACCTTACAAGATTGGAAGTGAGCTAGCAAACTTGAAAGTATTCTTGATTTTATGAAACTAGAACTTTTGGAATTTATGAAGAACACTTAGAACTTGAAGATAGAACTTGAGAGAGATCAATTAGATGAAGAAAATTGAAGAATGAAAGTGTTTGTAGGTGTTTTTGGTCGTTGGTGTATGGATTAGATATAAAGGATATGTTATTTTGTTTTCATGTAAATAAGTCATGAATGATTACTCATATTTTTGTAATTTTATGAGATATTTCATGCTAGTTGCCAAATGATGGTTCCCACATGTGTTAGGTGACTCACATGGGCTGCTAAGAGCTGATCATTGGAGTGTATATACCAATAGTACATACATCTAAAAGCTGTGTATTGTACGAGTACGAATACGGGTGCATACGAGTAGAATTGTTGATGAAACTGAACGAGGATGTAATTGTAAGCATTTTTGTTAAATAGAAGTATTTTGATAAGTGTCTTGAAGTCTTTCAAAAGTGTATGAATACATATTAAAACACTACATGTATATACATTTTAACTGAGTCGTTAAGTCATCGTTAGTCGTTACATGTAAGTGTTGTTTTGAAACCTTTAGGTTAACGATCTTGTTAAATGTTGTTAACCCAATGTTTATAATATCAAATAAGATTTTAAATTATTATATTATCATGATATTATCATGTATGAATATCTCTTAATATGATATATATACATTAAATGTCTTTACAACGATAATCGTTACATATATGTCTCGTTTAAAAATCATTAAGTTAGTAGTCTTGTTTTTACATATGTAGTTCATTGTTAATATACTTAATGATATATTTACTTATCATAGTATCATGTTAACTATATATATATCCATATATATGTCATCATATAGTTTTTACATGTTTTAACGTTCGTGAATCACCGGTCAACTTGGGTGGTCAATTGTCTATATGAAACATATTTCAATTAATCAAGTCTTAACAAGTTTGATTGTTTAACATGTTGGAAACATTTAATCATGTAAATATCAATCTCAATTAATATATATAAACATGGAAAAGTTCGGGTCACTACAGTACCTACCCGTTAAATAAATTTCGTCCCGAAATTTTAAGCTGTTGAAGGTGTTGACGAATCTTCTGGAAATAGATGCGGGTATTTCTTCTTCATCTGATCTTCACGCTCCCAGGTGAACTCGGGTCCTCTACGAGCATTCCATCGAACCTTAACAATTGGTATCTTGTTTTGCTTAAGTCTTTTAACCTCACGATCCATTATTTCGACGGGTTCTTCGATGAATTGAAGTTTTTCGTTGATTTGGATTTCATCTAACGGAATAGTGAGATCTTCTTTAGCAAAACATTTCTTCAAATTTGAGACATGGAAAGTGTTATGTACAGCCGCGAGTTGTTGAGGTAACTCTAGTCGGTAAGCTACTGGTCCGACACGATCAATAATCTTGAATGGTCCAATATACCTTGGATTTAATTTCCCTCGTTTACCAAATCGAACAACGCCTTTCCAAGGTGCAACTTTAAGCATGACCATCTCTCCAATTTCAAATTCTATATCTTTTCTTTTAATGTCAGCGTAGCTCTTTTGTCGACTTTGGGCGGTTTTCAACCGTTGTTGAATTTGGATGATCTTCTCGGTAGTTTCTTGTATAATCTCCAGACCCGTAATCTGTCTATCCCCCACTTCATTCCAACAAATCGGAGACCTGCACTTTCTACCATAAAGTGCTTCAAACGGTGCCATCTCAATGCTTGAATGGTAGCTGTTGTTGTAGGAAAATTCTACTAACGGTAGATGTCGATCCCAACTGTTTCCGAAATCAATAACACATGCTCGTAGCATGTCTTCAAGCGTTTGTATCGTCCTTTCGCTATGCCCATCAGTTTGTGGATGATAGGCAGTACTCATGTCTAGACGAGTTCCTAATGCTTGCTGTAATGTCTGCCAGAATCTTGAAATAAATCTGCCATCCCTATCAGAGATAATAGAGATTGGTATTCCATGTCTGGAGATGACTTCCTTTAAATACAGTCATGCTAACTTCTCCATCTTGTCATCTTCTCTTATTGGCAGGAAGTGTGCTGATTTGGTGAGACGATCAACTATTACCCAAATAGTATCAAAACCACTTGCAGTCCTTGGCAATTTAGTGATGAAATCCATGGTAATGTTTTCCCATTTCCATTCCGGGATTTCGGGTTGTTGAAGTAGACCTGATGGTTTCTGATGCTCAGCTTTGACCTTAGAACACGTCAAACATTCTCCTACGTATTTAGCAACATCGGCTTTCATACCCGGCCACCAAAAATGTTTCTTGAGATCCTTGTACATCTTCCCCGTTCCAGGATGTATCGAGTATCTGGTTTTATGAGCTTCTCTAAGTACCATTTCTCTCATATCTCCAAATTTTGGTACCCAAATCCTTTCAGCCCTATACCGGGTTCCGTCTTCCCGAATATTAAGATGCTTCTCCGATCCTTTGGGTATTTCATCCTTTAAATTTCCCTCTTTTAAAACTCCTTGTTGCGCCTCCTTTATTTGAGTAGTAAGGTTATTATGAATCATTATATTCATAGATTTTACTCGAATGGGTTCTCTGTCCTTCCTGCTCAAGGCATCGGCTACCACATTTGCCTTCCCCGGGTGGTAACGAATCTCAAAGTCGTAATCATTCAATAATTCAATCCACCTACGCTGCCTCATATTCAGTTGTTTCTGATTAAATATGTGTTGAAGACTTTTGTGGTCGGTATATATAATACTTTTGACCCCATATAAGTAGTGCCTCCAAGTCTTTAATGCAAAAACAACCGCGCCTAATTCCAAATCATGTGTCGTATAATTTTGTTCGTGAATCTTCAATTGTCTAGACGCATAAGCAATCACCTTCGTTCGTTGCATTAATACACAACCGAGACCTTGCTTTGATGCGTCACAATAAATCACAAAATCATCATTCCCTTCAGGCAATGACAATATAGGTGCCGTAGTTAGCTTTTTCTTCAATAACTGAAACGCTTTCTCTTGTTCATCATTCCATTCAAATTTCTTCCCTTTATGCGTTAATGCAGTCAAGGGTTTTGCTATTCTGGAAAAGTCTTGGATGAACCTTCTGTAGTAACCAGCTAGTCCTAAAAACTGGCGTATGTGTTTCGGAGTTTTCGGGGTTTCCCACTTTTCAACAGTTTCTATCTTTGCCGGATCCACCTTAATACCTTCTTTGTTCACTATGTGACCGAGGAATTGAACTTCTTCCAACCAAAATGCACACTTTGAAAACTTAGCGTACAATTCTTCCTTCCTCAATACTTCTAACACCTTTCTCAAATGTTCACCGTGTTCTTGGTCATTCTTTGAGTAAATAAGTATGTCATCAATGAAAACAATGACAAACTTGTCAAGGTATGGTCCACACACTCGGTTCATAAGGTCCATGAACACAGCTGGTGCATTAGTTAAACCAAACGGCATGACCATAAACTCGTAATGACCGTAACGTGTTCTGAAAGCAGTCTTTGGAATATCATCTTCTTTCACCCGCATTTGATGATACCCGGAACGTAAGTCAATCTTTGAATAAACAGACGAGCCTTGTAGTTGATCAAATAAGTCGTCGATTCTCGGTAGTGGGTAGCGGTTCTTGATGGTAAGTTTGTTCAACTCTCGGTAGTCGATACACAACCTGAATGTACCATCTTTCTTCTTGACAAACAAAACAGGAGCTCCCCACGGTGATGTGCTTGGTCGAATGAAACCACGCTCTAAAAGTTCTTGTAATTGGCTTTGCAGTTCTTTCATCTCGCTGGGTGCTAGTCTGTAAGGAGCACGAGCTATTGGTGCAGCTCCTGGTACAAGATCTATTTGAAATTCAACGGATCGATGTGGGGGTAATCCTGGTAATTCTTTCGGAAATACATCAGGAAATTCTTTTGCAATGGGAACATCATTGATGCTCTTTTCTTCAGTTTGTACTTTCTCGACGTGTGCTAGAATAGCATAGCAACCTTTTCTTATTAGTTTTTGTGCCTTCAAATTACTAATAAGATGTAGCTTCGTGTTGCCCTTTTCTCCGTACACCATTAAGGGTTTTCCTTTTTCTCGTATAATGCGAATTGCATTTTTGTAACAAACGATCTCTGTTTTCACTTCTTTCAACCAGTCCATACCGATTATCACATCAAAACTCCCTAACTCTACTGGTATCAAATCAATCTTAAATGTTTCGCTAACCAGTTTAATTTCTCGATTCCGACATATATTATCTGCTGAAATTAATTTACCATTTGCTAATTCGAGTAAAAATTTACTATCCAAAGGCGTCAATGGACAACTTAATTTAGCACAAAAATCTCTACTCATATAGCTTCTATCCGCACCCGAATCAAATAAAACGTAAGCAGATTTATTGTCAATAAGAAACGTACCCGTAACAAGCTCCGGGTCTTCCTGTGCCTCTGTCGCATTAATATTGAAAACTCTTCCGCGGCCTTGTCCATTCGTGTTCTCCTGGTTCGGGCAATTTCTAATAATGTGGCCCGGTTTTCCACATTTATAACAAACTACATTGGCATAACTTGCTCCGACACTACTTGCTCCGCCATTACTCGTTCCGACACCATTTGTTCCTTTCGTTCTATTAACCCCTGGTCCGTAGACCTCACACTTCGCCGCGCTATGACCATTTCTTTTACACTTGTTGCAAAATTTGGTGCAGAACCCCGAGTGATACTTTTCACACCTTTGGCATAGCTGCTTCTGATTGTTGTTATTGTTGCGGTTATTATTATTGTTGGGATTATTGTTGTAGTTGCTGTTGTTGTTGTTGTTGTTGTTGTTGTTGGGCCGTTTGTTGTAGTTACGATTGATGTTGCGATTGTTGGGATAATTGTTGCGATTATTGTTGTAATTGCTGTTGTTGTTGTATTGGTGATTCTTATCACCATTTTCCTCCCACTTTCTTTTGACTTGCTTCACATTGGCCTCTTCAGCAGTCTGTTCTTTAATTCTTTCTTCAATCTGGTTCACTAGTTTGTGAGCCATTCTGCATGCCTGTTGTATGGAGGCGGGCTCGTGTGAACTTATATCTTCTTGGATTCTTTCCGGTAATCCTTTCACAAACGCGTCGATCTTCTCTTCCTCATCTTCGAAAGCTCCCGGACACAATAGGCACAATTCTGTGAATCGTCTTTCGTACGTGGTAATATCAAATCCTTGAGTTCGTAACCCTCTAAGTTCTGTCTTGAGCTTATTGACCTCGGTTCTGGGACGGTACTTCTCGTTCATCAAGTGCTTGAATGCTGACCACGGTAGTGCGTACGCATCATCTTGTCCCACTTGCTCTAGATAGGTATTCCACCATGTTAACGCAGAACCTGTGAAGGTATGCGTAGCGTACTTCACTTTGTCCTCTTCAGTACACTTACTTATGGCAAACACCGATTCGACCTTCTCGGTCCACCGTTTCAATCCGATCGGTCCTTCGGTTCCATCAAATTCTAAAGGTTTGCAGGCAGTGAATTCTTTGTAGGTGCATCCTACACGATTTCCTGTACTGCTAGATCCAAGGTTATTGTTGGTATGTAGCGCAGCCTGTACTGCAGCTATGTTTGAAGCTAGAAAAGTACGGAATTCCTCTTCATTCATATTCACGGTGTGTCGAGTAGTCGGTGCCATTTCCTTCAAAATAGTCAAATGGAACAAGTTAATCATACAGAATATTAAGAGTAGTTAATAGTATTTCGTAGCATAATATGAACTCATTTATAAAAGCTTTTTCTTCATATTAGCGTTTTATAAGTTTAAATTCGGGTAGTACATACCCGTTAAGTTCATACTTAGTAGCTAATATACAATTTAACTACTACAATTCTATATGAAAAACTGATTATAATAATATTTCGCGTTCAAACTTTTACACAATATTTTACAAACTTACAATACCGCTTATTTTACATATAGCATGAAATATAGCACACAATAAATTTGATACAAGATGGTTGTGAAGATAATTCTAGCTAGTACACAAGTCGTTCAGCAAAGGCAATAAAGACACGTAATTCATACGTCCAGAAACAAGTCATGCATTCTGGTTTTACTAGGATTACTTCCCATCCTTGGTCTTGTGGAACATAATCGTTATGGCCGTTGATAAGACAGCGTGTTGTAACGTCGTCAAAGGGACGAGGGTTACGTAATGTCCAACAGTCCCGTAACAATCTAAAAACCTCATTTCTTACCCCAATTACCGACTGCGTCACTTGTGGGAACGTTTTGTTTAATAGTTGTAGCCCGATGTTCTTGTTCTCACTTTGGTGAGAAACGAACATTACTAATCCGTAAGCATAACATGCTTCTTTATGTTGCATGTTAGCCGCTTTTTCTAAATCACGAAGTCCAATATTCGGATATATTGAGTCAAAATAATTTCTTAACCCATTGCGTAAAATAGCATTTGGGTTCCCCGCAATATATGCGTCAAAGTAAACACATCGTAACTTATGGATTTCCCAATGTGATATCCCCCATCTTTCGAACGAAAGCCTTTTATAAACCAAGGCATTCTTGGAACGTTCTTCGAATGTCTTACAAACTGATCTCGCCTTAAATAGTTGTGCCGAAGAATTCTGACCGACTCTAGACAAGATTTCATCAATCATATCTCCGGGTAGGTCTCTTAAAATATTGGGTTGTCTATCCATTTTGTGTTTTTATACTGTAAAATAGACAAGAGTTAGATTCATAAAAAAAATACTTATTAATACAAGCAATTTTTACATATATCATAAAGCATAAGCACACTATATTACATATATTACACCACACGAATACAACTATCTTATTTCGACTCGCTTGTTTCTTCTTCTTCGGTTTTGGTTCGTTTTGCCAAGTTTCTAGGGATATATGATGTTCCCCTAATACGAGCCGTAATTTTCCACATTGGTTTAGAAAAACCTGGTGGTTTGGAGGTTCCCGGGTCATTGTTACAACTTAAGGACTTCGGGGGTTGACGATACATATAAAGTTCATCGGGGTTGGAATTAGATTTCTCTATTTTTATGCCCTTTCCCTTATTATTTTCTTTTGCCTTTTTAAATTCAGTTGGGGTAATTTCTATAACATCATCGGAATTCTCGTCGGAATCCGATTCATCGGAGAATTGGTAATCCTCCCAATATTTTGCTTCCTTGGCGGAAACACCATTGACCATAACTAACCTTGGTCGGTTGGTTGAGGATTTTCTTTTACTTAACCGTTTTATTATTTCCCCCACCGGTTCTATTTCTTCATCTGGTTCCGATTCTTCTTCCGGTTCCGATTCTTCTTCCGGTTCCGACTCTTCTTCCGGTTCCTCTTCGGGAACTTGTGAATCAGTCCACGAATCATTCCAATTTACATTTGACTCTTCATTATTATTAGGTGAGTCAATGGGACTTGTTCTAGAGGTAGACATCTATCACATAATATCAAACGCGTTAAGAGATTAATATATCACATAATATTCACATGTTAAAAATATATAGTTTCCAACAAATTCACATGTTAAAAATATATAGTTTCCAACAAAATTTGTTAAGCAATCATTTTTCAAGTAAACACGGTCGAAGTCCAGACTCACTAATGCATCCTAACAAACTCGATAAGACACACTAATGCAAAATTCTGGTTCTTTAAGACCAACGCTCTGATACCAACTGAAATGTCCCGTTCTTATTGATTAAAAACGTTCCATATTAATTGATTTCATTGCGAGGTTTTGACCTCTATATGAGACGTTTTTCAAAGACTGCATTCATTTTAAAACAAAACATAACCTGTATTTCATCAATAAAGGTTTAAAAAGCTTTACGTAGATTATCAAATAATGATAATCTAAAATATCCTGTTTACACACGACCATTACATAATGGTTTACAATACAAATATGTTACAACAAAATAAGTTTCTTGAATGCAGTTTTTACACAATATCATACAAGCATGGACTCCAAATCTCGTCCTTATTTAAGTATGCGACAGCGGAAGCTCTTAATAATCACCTGAGAATAAACATGCTTAAAACGTCAACAAAAATGTTGGTGAGTTATAGGTTTAACCTATATATATATCAAATCATAATAATAGACCACAAGATTTCATATTTCAATACACATCCCATACATAGAGATAAAAGTCATTCATATAGTGAACACCTGGTAACCGACATTAACAAGATGCATATATAAGAATATCCCCATCATTCCGGGACACCCTTCGGATATGATATAAATTTCGAAGTACTAAAGCATCCGGTACTTTGGATGGGGTTTGTTAGGCCCAATAGATCTATCTTTAGGATTCGCGTCAATTAGGGTGTCTGTTCCCTAATTCTTAGATTACCAGACTTAATAAAAAGGGGCATATTCGATTTCGATAATTCAACCATAGAATGTAGTTTCACGTACTTGTGTCTATTTTGTAAATCATTTATAAAACCTGCATGTATTCTCATCCCAAAAATATTAGATTTTAAAAGTGGGACTATAACTCACTTTCACAGATTTTTACTTCGTCGGGAAGTAAGACTTGGCCACTGGTTGATTCATGAACCTATAACAATATATACATATATATCAAAGTATGTTCAAAATATATTTACAACACTTTTAATATATTTTGATGTTTTAAGTTTATTAAGTCAGCTGTCCTCGTTAGTAACCTACAACTAGTTGTCCACAGTTAGATGTACAGAAATAAATCGATAAATATTATCTTGAATCAATCCACGACCCAGTGTATACGTATCTCAGTATTGATCACAACTCAAATTATATATATTTTGGAATCAACCTCAACCCTGTATAGCTAACTCCAACATTCACATATAGAGTGTCTATGGTTGTTCCGAAATATATATAGATGTGTCGACATGATAGGTCGAAACATTGTATACGTGTCTATGGTATCTCAAGATTACATAATATACAATACAAGTTGATTAAGTTATGGTTGGAATAGATTTGTTACCAATTTTCACGTAGCTAAAATGAGAAAAATTATCCAATCTTGTTTTACCCATAACTTCTTCATTTTAAATCCGTTTTGAGTGAATCAAATTGCTATGGTTTCATATTGAACTCTATTTTATGAATCTAGAAAGAATAAGTATAGGTTTATAGTCGGAAAAATAAGTTATAAGTCGTTTTTGTAAAGGTAGTCATTTCAGTCGAAAGAACGACGTCTAGATGACCATTTTAGAAAACATACTTCCACTTTGAGTTTAACCATAATTTTTGGATATAGTTTCATGTTCATAATAAAAATCATTTTCTCAGAATAACAACTTTTAAATCAAAGTTTATCATAGTATTTAATTAACTAACCCAAAACAGCCCGCGGTGTTACTACGACGGCGTAAATCCGGTTTTACGGTGTTTTTTGTGTTTCCAGGTTTTAAATCATTAAGTTAGCATATCATATAGATATAGAACATGTGTTTAGTTGATTTTAAAAGTCAAGTTAGAAGGATTAACTTTTGTTTGCGAACAAGTTTAGAATTAACTAAACTATGTTCTAGTGATTACAAGTTTAAACCTTCGAATAAGATAGCTTTATATGTATGAATCGAATGATGATATGAACATCATTACTACCTTAAGTTCCTTGGATAAACCTACTGGAAAAGAGAAAAATGGATCTAGCTTCAATGGATCCTTGGATGGCTCGAAGTTCTTGAAGCAGAATCATGACACGAAAACAAGTTCAAGTAAGATCATCACTTGAAATAAGATTGTTATAGTTATAGAAATTGAACCAAAGTTTGAATATGATTATTACCTTGTATTAGAATGATAACCTACTGTAAGAAACAAAGATTTCTTGAGGTTGGATGATCACCTTACAAGATTGGAAGTGAGCTAGCAAACTTGAAAGTATTCTTGATTTTATGAAACTAGAACTTTTGGAATTTATGAAGAACACTTAGAACTTGAAGATAGAACTTGAGAGAGATCAATTAGATGAAGAAAATTGAAGAATGAAAGTGTTTGTAGGTGTTTTTGGTCGTTGGTGTATGGATTAGATATAAAGGATATGTTATTTTGTTTTCATGTAAATAAGTCATGAATGATTACTCATATTTTTGTAATTTTATGAGATATTTCATGCTAGTTGTCAAATGATGGTTCCCACATGTGTTAGGTGACTCACATGGGCTGCTAAGAGCTGATCATTGGAGTGTATATACCAATAGTACATACATCTAAAAGCTGTGTATTGTACGAGTACGAATACGGGTGCATACGAGTAGAATTGTTGATGAAACTGAACGAGGATGTAATTGTAAGCATTTTTGTTAAATAGAAGTATTTTGATAAGTGTCTTGAAGTCTTTCAAAAGTGTATGAATACATATTAAAACACTACATGTATATACATTTTAACTGAGTCGTTAAGTCATCGTTAGTCGTTACATGTAAGTGTTGTTTTGAAACCTTTAGGTTAACGATCTTGTTAAATGTTGTTAACCCAATGTTTATAATATCAAATGAGATTTTAAATTATTATATTATCATGATATTATCATGTATGAATATCTCTTAATATGATATATATACATTAAATGTCTTTACAACGATAATCGTTACATATATGTCTCGTTTAAAAATCATTAAGTTAGTAGTCTTGTTTTTACATATGTAGTTCATTGTTAATATACTTAATGATATATTTACTTATCATAGTATCATGTTAACTATATATATATCCATATATATGTCATCATATAGTTTTTACATGTTTTAACGTTCGTGAATCACCGGTCAACTTGGGTGGTCAATTGTCTATATGAAACATATTTCAATTAATCAAGTCTTAACAAGTTTGATTGTTTAACATGTTGGAAACATTTAATCATGTAAATATCAATCTCAATTAATATATATAAACATGGAAAAGTTCGGGTCACTACAGTACCTACCCGTTAAATAAATTTCGTCCCGAAATTTTAAGCTGTTGAAGGTGTTGACGAATCTTCTGGAAATAGATGCGGGTATTTCTTCTTCATCTGATCTTCACGCTCCCAGGTGAACTCGGGTCCTCTATGAGCATTCCATCGAACCTTAACAATTGGTATCTTGTTTTGCTTAAGTCTTTTAACCTCACGATCCATTATTTCGACGGGTTCTTCGATGAATTGAAGTTTTTCGTTGATTTGGATTTCATCTAACGGAATAGTGAGATCTTCTTTAGCAAAACATTTCTTCAAATTTGAGACATGGAAAGTGTTATGTACAGCCGCGAGTTGTTGAGGTAACTCTAGTCGGTAAGCTACTGGTCCGACACGATCAATAATCTTGAATGGTCCAATATACCTTGGATTTAATTTCCCTCGTTTACCAAATCGAACAACGCCTTTCCAAGGTGCAACTTTAAGCATGACCATCTCTCCAATTTCAAATTCTATATCTTTTCTTTTAATGTCAGCGTAGCTCTTTTGTCGACTTTGGGCGGTTTTCAACCGTTGTTGAATTTGGATGATCTTCTCGGTAGTTTCTTGTATAATCTCCGGACCCGTAATCTGTCTATCCCCCACTTCACTCCAACAAATCGGAGACCTGCACTTTCTACCATAAAGTGCTTCAAACGGTGCCATCTCAATGCTTGAATGGTAGCTGTTGTTGTAGGAAAATTCTACTAACGGTAGATGTCGATCCCAACTGTTTCCGAAATCAATAACACATGCTCGTAGCATGTCTTCAAGCGTTTGTATCGTCCTTTCGCTCTGCCCATCAGTTTGTGGATGATAGGCAGTACTCATGTCTAGACGAGTTCCTAATGCTTGCTGTAATGTCTGCCAGAATCTTGAAATAAATCTGCCATCCCTATCAGAGATAATAGAGATTGGTATTCCATGTCTGGAGATGACTTCCTTCAAATACAGTCGTGCTAACTTCTCCATCTTGTCATCTTCTCTTATTGGCAGGAAGTGTGCTGATTTGGTGAGACGATCAACTATTACCCAAATAGTATCAAAACCACTTGCAGTCCTTGGCAATTTAGTGATGAAATCCATGGTAATGTTTTCCCATTTCCATTCCGGGATTTCGGGTTGTTGAAGTAGACCTGATGGTTTCTGATGCTCAGCTTTGACCTTAGAACACGTCAAACATTCTCCTACGTATTTAGCAACATCGGCTTTCATACCCGGCCACCAAAAATGTTTCTTGAGATCCTTGTACATCTTCCCCGTTCCAGGATGTATCGAGTATCTGGTTTTATGAGCTTCTCTAAGTACCATTTCTCTCATATCTCTAAATTTTGGTACCCAAATCCTTTCAGCCCTATACCGGGTTCCGTCTTCCCGAATATTAAGATGCTTCTCCGATCCTTTGGGTATTTCATCCTTTAAATTTCCCTCTTTTAAAACTCCTTGTTGCGCCTCCTTTATTTGAGTAGTAAGGTTATTATGAATCATTATATTCATAGATTTTACTCGAATGGGTTCTCTGTCCTTCCTGCTCAAGGCATCGGCTACCACATTTGCCTTCCCCGGGTGGTAATGAATCTCAAAGTCGTAATCATTCAATAATTCAATCCACCTACGCTGCCTCATATTCAGTTGTTTCTGATTAAATATGTGTTGAAGACTTTTGTGGTCGGTATATATAATACTTTTGACCCCATATAAGTAGTGCCTCCAAGTCTTTAATGCAAAAACAACCGCGCCTAATTCCAAATCATGTGTCGTATAATTTTGTTCGTGAATCTTCAATTGTCTAGACGCATAAGCAATCACCTTCGTTCGTTGCATTAATACACAACCGAGACCTTGCTTTGATGCGTCACAATAAATCACAAAATCATCATTCCCTTCAGTCAATGACAATATAGGTGCCGTAGTTAGCTTTTTCTTCAATAACTGAAACGCTTTCTCTTGTTCATCATTCCATTCAAATTTCTTCCCTTTATGCGTTAATGCAGTCAAGGGTTTTGCTATTCTGGAAAAGTCTTGGATGAACCTTCTGTAGTAACCAGCTAGTCCTAAAAACTGGCGTATGTGTTTCGGAGTTTTCGGGGTTTCCCACTTTTCAACAGTTTCTATCTTTGCCGGATCCACCTTAATACCTTCTTTGTTCACTATGTGACCGAGGAATTGAACTTCTTCCAACCAAAATGCACACTTTGAAAACTTAGCGTACAATTCTTCCTTCCTCAATACTTCTAACACCTTTCTCAAATGTTCACCGTGTTCTTGGTCATTCTTTGAGTAAATAAGTATGTCATCAATGAAAACAATGACAAACTTGTCAAGGTATGGTCCACACACTCGGTTCATAAGGTCCATGAACACAGCTGGTGCATTAGTTAAACCAAACGGCATGACCATAAACTCGTAATGACCGTAACGTGTTCTGAAAGCAGTCTTTGGAATATCATCTTCTTTCACCCGCATTTGATGATACCCGGAACGTAAGTCAATCTTTGAATAAACAGACGAGCCTTGTAGTTGATCAAATAAGTCGTCGATTCTCGGTAGTGGGTAGCGGTTCTTGATGGTAAGTTTGTTCAACTCTCGGTAGTCGATACACAACCTGAATGTACCATCTTTCTTCTTGACAAACAAAACAGGAGCTCCCCACGGTGATGTGCTTGGTCGAATGAAACCACGCTCTAAAAGTTCTTGTAATTGGCTTTGCAGTTCTTTCATCTCGCTGGGTGCTAGTCTGTAAGGAGCACGAGCTATTGGTGCAGCTCCTGGTACAAGATCTATTTGAAATTCAACGGATCGATGTGGGGGTAATCCTGGTAATTCTTTCGGAAATACATCAGGAAATTCTTTTGCAATGGGAACATCATTGATGCTCTTTTCTTCAGTTTGTACTTTCTCGACGTGTGCTAGAATAGCATAGCAACCTTTTCTTATTAGTTTTTGTGCCTTCAAATTACTAATAAGATGTAGCTTCGTGTTGCCCTTTTCTCCGTACACCATTAAGGGTTTTCCTTTTTCTCGTATAATGCGAATTGCATTTTTGTAACAAACGATCTCTGTTTTCACTTCTTTCAACCAGTCCATACCGATTATCACATCAAAACTCCCTAACTCTACTGGTATCAAATCAATCTTAAATGTTTCGCTAACCAGTTTAATTTCTCGATTCCGACATATATTATCTGCTGAAATTAATTTACCATTTGCTAATTCGAGTAAAAATTTACTATCCAAAGGCGTCAATGGACAACTTAATTTAGCACAAAAATCTCTACTCATATAGCTTCTATCCGCACCTGAATCAAATAAAACGTAAGCAGATTTATTGTCAATAAGAAACGTACCCGTAACAAGCTCCGGGTCTTCCTGTGCCTCTGCCGCATTAATATTGAAAACTCTTCCGCGGCCTTGTCCATTCGTGTTCTCCTGGTTCGGGCAATTTCTAATAATGTGGCCCTGTTTTCCACATTTATAACAAACTACATTGGCGTAACTTGCTCCGACACTACTTGCTCCGCCATTGCTCGTTCCGACACCATTTGTTCCTTTCGTTCTATTAACCCCTGGTCCGTAGACCTCACACTTCGCCGCGCTATGACCATTTCTTTTACACTTGTTGCAAAATTTGGTGCAGAACCCCGAGTGATACTTTTCACACCTTTGGCATAGCTGCTTCTGATTGTTGTTATTGTTGCGGTTATTATTATTGTTGGGATTATTGTTGTAGTTGTTGTTGTTGTTGTTGTTGTTGTTGTTGGGCCGTTTGTTGTAGTTACGATTGATGTTGCGATTGTTGGGATAATTGTTGCGATTATTGTTGTAATTGCTGTTGTTGTTGTATTGGTGATTCTTATCACCATTTTCCTCCCACTTTCTTTTGACTTGCTTCACATTGGCCTCTTCAGCAGTCTGTTCTTTAATTCTTTCTTCAATCTGGTTCACTAGTTTGTGAGCCATTCTACATGCCTGTTGTATGGAGGCGGGCTCGTGTGAACTTATATCTTCTTGGATTCTTTCCGGTAATCCTTTCACAAACGCGTCGATCTTCTCTTCCTCATCTTCGAAAGCTCCCGGACACAATAGGCACAATTCTGTGAATCGTCTTTCCTACGTGGTAATATCAAATCCTTGAGTTCGTAACCCTCTAAGTTCTGTCTTGAGCTTATTGACCTCGGTTCTGGGACGGTACTTCTCGTTCATCAAGTGCTTGAATGCTGACCACGGTAGTGCGTACGCATCATCTTGTCCCACTTGCTCTAGATAGGTATTCCACCATGTTAACGCAGAACCTGTGAAGGTATGCGTAGCGTACTTCACTTTGTCCTCTTCAGTACACTTACTTATGGCAAACACCGATTCGACCTTCTCGGTCCACCGTTTCAATCCGATCGGTCCTTCGGTTCCATCAAATTCTAAAGGTTTGCAGGCAGTGAATTCTTTGTAGGTGCATCCTACACGATTTCCTGTACTGCTAGATCCAAGGTTATTGTTGGTATGTAGCGCAGCCTGTACTGCGGCTATGTTTGAAGCTAGAAAAGTACGGAATTCCTCTTCATTCATATTCACGGTGTGTCGAGTAGTCGGTGCCATTTCCTTCAAAATAGTCAAATGGACAAGTTAATCATACAGAATATTAAGAGTAGTTAATAGTATTTCGTAGCATAATATGAACTCATTTATAAAAGCTTTTTCTTCATATTAGCGTTTTATAAGTTTAAATTCGGGTAGTACATACCCGTTAAGTTCATACTTAGTAGCTAATATACAATTTAACTACTACAATTCTATATGAAAAACTGATTATAATAATATTTCGCGTTCAAACTTTTACACAATATTTTACAAACTTACAATACCGCTTATTTTACATATAGCATGAAATATAGCACACAATAAATTTGATACAAGATGGTTGTGAAGATAATTCTAGCTAGTACACAAGTCGTTCAGCAAAGGCAATAAAGACACGTAATTCATACGTCCAGAAACAAGTCATGCATTCTGGTTTTACTAGGATTACTTCCCATCCTTGGTCTTGTGGAACATAATCGTTATGGCCGTTGATAAGACAGCGTGTTGTAACGTCGTCAAAGGGACGAGGGTTACGTAATGTCCAACAGTCCCGTAACAATCTAAAAACCTCATTTCTTACCCCAATTACCGACTGCGTCACTTGTGGGAACGTTTTGTTTAATAGTTGTAGCCCGATGTTCTTGTTCTCACTTTGGTGAGAAGCGAACATTACTAATCCGTAAGCATAACATGCTTCTTTATGTTGCATGTTAGCCGCTTTTTCTAAATCACGAAGTCCAATATTCGGATATATTGAGTCAAAATAATTTCTTAACCCATTGCGTAAAATAGCATTTGGGTTCCCCGCAATATATGCGTCAAAGTAAACACATCGTAACTTATGGATTTCCCAATGTGATATCCCCCATCTTTCGAACGAAAGCCTTTTATAAACCAAGGCATTCTTGGAACGTTCTTCGAATGTCTTACAAACTGATCTCGCCTTAAATAGTTGTGCCGAAGAATTCTGACCGACTCTAGACAAGATTTCATCAATCATGTCTCCGGGTAGGTCTCTTAAAATATTGGGTTGTCTATCAATTTTGTGTTTTTATACTGTAAAATAGACAAGAGTTAGATTCATAAAAAAAATACTTATTAATACAAGCAATTTTTACATATATCATAAAGCATAAGCACACTATATTACATATATTACACCACACGAATACAACTATCTTATTTCGACTCGCTTGTTTCTTCTTCTTCGGTTTTGGTTCGTTTTGCCAAGTTTCTAGGGATATATGATGTTCCCCTAATACGAGCCGTAATTTTCCACATTGGTTTAGAAAAACCTGGTGGTTTAGAGGTTCCCGGGTCATTGTTACAACTTAAGGACTTCGGGGGTTGACGATACATATAAAGTTCATCGGGGTTGGAATTAGATTTCTCTATTTTTATGCCCTTTCCCTTATTATTTTCTTTTGCCTTTTTAAATTCAGTTGGGGTAATTTCTATAACATCATCGGAATTCTCGTCGGAATCCGATTCATCGGAGAATTGGTAATCCTCCCAATATTTTGCTTCCTTGGCGGAAACACCATTGACCATAACTAACCTTGGTCGGTTGGTTGAGGATTTTCTTTTACTTAACCGTTTTATTATTTCCCCCACCGGTTCTATTTCTTCATCTGGTTCCGATTCTTCTTCCGGTTCCGATTCTTCTTCCGGTTCCGACTCTTCTTCCGGTTCCTCTTCGGGAACTTGTGAATCAGTTCACGAATCATTCCAATTTACATTTGACTCTTCATTATTATTAGGTGAGTCAATGGGACTTGTTCTAGAGGTAGACATCTATCACATAATATCAAACGCGTTAAGAGATTAATATATCACATAATATTCACATGTTAAAAATATATAGTTTCCAACAAATTCACATGTTAAAAATATATAGTTTCCAACAAAATTTGTTAAGCAATCATTTTTCAAGTAAACACGGTCGAAGTTCAGACTCACTAATGCATCCTAACAAACTCGATAAGACACACTAATGCAAAATTCTGGTTCTCTAAGACCAACGCTCTGATACCAACTGAAATGTCCCGTTCTTATTGATTAAAAACGTTCCATATTAATTGATTTCATTGCGAGGTTTTGACCTCTATATGAGACGTTTTTCAAAGACTGCATTCATTTTAAAACAAAACATAACCTGTATTTCATCAATAAAGGTTTAAAAAGCTTTACGTAGATTATCAAATAATGATAATCTAAAATATCCTGTTTACACACGACCATTACATAATGGTTTACAATACAAATATGTTACAACAAAATAAGTTTCTTGAATGCAGTTTTTACACAATATCATACAAGCATGGACTCCAAATCTCGTCCTTATTTAAGTATGCGACAGCGGAAGCTCTTAATAATCACCTGAGAATAAACATGCTTAAAACGTCAACAAAAATGTTGGTGAGTTATAGGTTTAACCTATATATATATCAAATCATAATAATAGACCACAAGATTTCATATTTCAATACACATCCCATACATAGAGATAAAAGTCATTCATATAGTGAACACCTGGTAACCGACATTAACAAGATGCATATATAAGAATATCCCCATCATTCCGGGACACCCTTCGGATATGATATAAATTTCGAAGTACTAAAGCATCCGGTACTTTGGATGGGGTTTGTTAGGCCCAATAGATCTATCTTTAGGATTCGCGTCAATTAGGGTGTCTGTTCCCTAATTCTTAGATTACCAGACTTAATAAAAAGGGGCATATTCGATTTTGATAATTCAACCATAGAATGTAGTTTCACGTACTTGTGTCTATTTTGTAAATCATTTATAAAACCTGCATGTATTCTCATCCCAAAAATATTAGATTTTAAAAGTGGGACTATAACTCACTTTCACAGATTTTTACTTCGTCGGGAAGTAAGACTTGGCCACTGGTTGATTCACGAACCTATAACAATATATACATATATATCAAAGTATGTTCAAAATATATTTACAACACTTTTAATATATTTTGATGTTTTAAGTTTATTAAGTCAGCTGTCCTCGTTAGTAACCTACAACTAGTTGTCCACAGTTAGATGTACAGAAATAAATCGATAAATATTATCTTGAATCAATCCACGACCCAGTGTATACGTATCTCAGTATTGATCACAACTCAAACTATATATATTTTGGAATCAACCTCAACCCTGTATAGCTAACTCCAACATTCACATATAGAGTGTCTATGGTTGTTCCGAAATATATATAGATGTGTCGACATGATAGGTCGAAACATTGTATACGTGTCTATGGTATCTCAAGATTACATAATATACAATACAAGTTGATTAAGTTATGGTTGGAATAGATTTGTTACCAATTTTCACGTAGCTAAAATGAGAAAAATTATCCAATCTTGTTTTACCCATAACTTCTTCATTTTAAATCCGTTTTGAGTGAATCAAATTGCTATGGTTTCATATTGAACTCTATTTTATGAATCTAAAAAGAATAAGTATAGATTTATAGTCGGAAAAATAAGTTATAAGTCGTTTTTGTAAAGGTAGTCATTTCAGTCGAAAGAACGACGTCTAGATGACCATTTTAGAAAACATACTTCCACTTTGAGTTTAACCATAATTTTTGAATATAGTTTCATGTTCATAATAAAAATCATTTTCTCAGAATAACAACTTTTAAATCAAAGTTTATCATAGTTTTTAATTAACTAACCCAAAACAGCCCGCGGTGTTACTTCGACGGCGTAAATCCGGTTTTACGGTGTTTTTTGTGTTTCCAGGTTTTAAATCATTAAGTTAGCATATCATATAGATATAGAACATGTGTTTAGTTGATTTTAAAAGTCAAGTTAGAAGGATTAACTTTTGTTTGCGAACAAGTTTAGAATTAACTAAACTATGTTCTAGTGATTACAAGTTTAAACCTTCGAATAAGATAGCTTTATATGTATGAATCGAATGATGATATGAACATCATTACTACCTTAAGTTCCTTGGATAAACCTACTGGAAAAGAGAAAAATGGATCTAGCTTCAATGGATCCTTGGATGGCTCGAAGTTCTTGAAGCAGAATCATGACACGAAAACAAGTTCAAGTAAGATCATCACTTGAAATAAGATTGTTATAGTTATAGAAATTGAACCAAAGTTTGAATATGATTATTACCTTGTATTAGAATGATAACCTACTGTAAGAAACAAAGATTTCTTGAGGTTGGATGATCACCTTACAAGATTGGAAGTGAGCTAGCAAACTTGAAAGTATTCTTGATTTTATGAAACTAGAACTTTTGGAATTTATGAAGAACACTTAGAACTTGAAGATAGAACTTGAGAGAGATCAATTAGATGAAGAAAATTGAAGAATGAAAGTGTTTGTAGGTGTTTTTGGTCGTTGGTGTATGGATTAGATATAAAGGATATGTTATTTTGTTTTCATGTAAATAAGTCATGAATGATTACTCATATTTTTGTAATTTTATGAGATATTTCATGCTAGTTGCCAAATGATGGTTCCCACATATGTTAGGTGACTCACATGGGCTGCTAAGAGCTGATCATTGGAGTGTATATACCAATAGTACATACATCTAAAAGCTGTGTATTGTACGAGTACGAATACGGGTGCATACGAGTAGAATTGTTGATGAAACTGAACGAGGATGTAATTGTAAGCATTTTTGTTAAATAGAAGTATTTTGATAAGTGTCTTGAAGTCTTTCAAAAGTGTATGAATACATATTAAAACACTACATGTATATACATTTTAACTGAGTCGTTAAGTCATCGTTAGTCGTTACATGTAAGTGTTGTTTTGAAACCTTTAGGTTAACGATCTTGTTAAATGTTGTTAACCCAATGTTTATAATATCAAATGAGATTTTAAATTATTATATTATCATGATATTATCATGTATGAATATCTCTTAATATGATATATATACATTAAATGTCTTTACAACGATAATCGTTACATATATGTCTCGTTTAAAAATCATTAAGTTAGTAGTCTTGTTTTTACATATGTAGTTCATTGTTAATATACTTAATGATATATTTACTTATCATAGTATCATGTTAACTATATATATATCCATATATATGTCATCATATAGTTTTTACATGTTTTAACGTTCGTGAATCACCGGTCAACTTGGGTGGTCAATTGTCTATATGAAACATATTTCAATTAATCAAGTCTTAACAAGTTTGATTGTTTAACATGTTGGAAACATTTAATCATGTAAATATCAATCTCAATTAATATATATAAACATGGAAAAGTTCGGGTCACTACAGTCCATGTAGTTCAAGCCCGTAAGCTTGTCCTTTTCGAGGAGCCCTTTAAGGCAGAAATTAGTGATTGATGACGGAGTAGGTGATGTTAAAGCTAAGGGGTATAAAATACTATTAAATTTTACAAGGAAATACTATTAAATACGATACAATTTTACACAAGATATTTATTTATTTAGAGAATGGATATACTTAAACCTTGCTACAACACTTATAGGCAGTGCACCTAATCGTACAGTAGTGTAGTTTTTAGTAAGTCCGGTTCGTTCCACAGGGAAAATCTTTTAATCAAAGCTTAACGCTATATTAGTTTTATTTTATAAAAATACAAATATATATATAAGTAATATTATTATTATAAAGGGGGGTTTTTACCGTTTAATGACCGGTTTGTCGATTTTAAAACTTTAGTCGCAGTTAAAACAAAATGTAAAATATTAAATAAATAAAAGACTTAATTTAAAGCGTAAAGTAAATAACGATAATGAAATTGCGATAAATAAAAGTGCGATAAAATAAACTTGCGATAATTAAAAAGTACGATAATTAAAAGTGCAATTAAATACAATAACAATAAATAAAAGTGCTATAATTAGAAGTGCAATTAAATATAAAATAAAGGAAATTAAATATGAAATAAAAGAATTATGCTTATTTAAACTTCCGTAATCATGATGTTTGACGTGTTGATTTTAGTTTTATGCCCATGGGTTAATTGTCCTTTGTCCTGTATTATTTAATATGTCCGTCTGGTTTTTGTCCATAACAGTCCATCAGTCATAAATATAAAGTGCGAGTATCCTCGTCAAATTATCCTTATACCCGAAGTTAAATATTTCAACTAATTGGGGATTTAAACTGCAACAATATTTTAATACTTTGTTTAATAATTACACCAGGATGTCGACTGAGTGTAACTCAAGGTTTTAATACTTTGTTATCAATTATGCCAAGTGTCCTTGTACATAATTTCACCCCTGTTTTAATAATTCCATAGACTATTAATTCATTCCCGTGTCCGGTTAAATGAACGATTATTCGTACATATAAATACCCCGCCCATCGTGTCCGATCTAGTGTATATGGTAATTTATGGGTACGTCCAATTGTAAATCTTTATATTAACATTAACAAACTATCATTTAGTTAAACAAATATAAAGCCCATTAATAGCCCATAGTCTAATTTCCACAAGTGTCGTTCTTTTGTCCAAACCCCAATTATGGTACAAAGCCTAATTACCCAATTTTAGTAATTAGCCCAACATCATGATTACTTCGGATTAAATAAGCATAATAATAACTTAGCTACGAGACATTAATGTAAAAAGGTTGAACATAACTTACAATGATTAAAAATAGCGTAGCGTTACACGGACAGAATTTCGACTTACACCCTTACAACATTCGCTAACATACCCTTATTATTAAAATTATAATTAAAATTAAAATTAAAATTAAAATATATATATATATATATATATATATATATATATATATATATATATATATATATATATTACGTTTACATATAGAGAAAGAGAGATTTTAGGATATTTTTTACGTCGAACTACGTTGGCTTTTATAGGAAATTGAGTCCAGGGGAACTCCGCGACTCGCGGCATTTTCCTTCTTCAAACTCCGCAAGTCGCGGAGTTTGAAATTACAGCTCACTCAGCTTTGACTCTTTGTTTGCCGACGAATTATAAATATATTATAATATATATATTAATTTTAAGAATTAATTATATATTATATTATATTTATATACATAGTTAACTTGTAATTTTTAGTCCGTTGCGTCGAGCGTTGAGAGTTGACTCTGGTCCCGGTTCCGGATTTTCGAACGTCCTTGCGAATAATTTAATATCTTGTACTTTGTGTTTTGAATCTTGTACTCTTGTAATTTCGAGACGTTTCTTATCAATAATTGGAACCTCTTTGATTGTCTTTTGTACTTTTGAGCTTTTTGGTCGTTTGCGTCTTCAATTCGTCGAATCTGCCTTTTGTCTTCACCTTTTATTATTTAAACGAATATCACTTGTAAATAGAACAATTGCAACTAAAAGCTTGTCTTTCTTGAGGAATAATGCTATGAAATATATGTTCGTTTTTAGCATTATCAAATATTCCCACACTTGAGTGTTGCTTGTCCTCAAGCAATATAGTCTTGAAATACTAGAATCACTTCTTTATTCTTCACACTTTGTACATCAGTGATTTCTATAAGGCGGTATAAACAATGGTAGTAACGATATGGTTTACAGTCCCACATGACTATAAAAATTTAGATCCTTAAGGAAATTGGATCTTTATGAAAACATTTGATCTTTTGAAAATTCATTCTAGCTTTTACCCTAGATAAATTTTCCGGAATAACCCTTCACCGGTGTTTGCAAATATTTTTGTGGGTTTGGTGGGTTTCAGATTTGAAAATTTTAGCTCAAAACTTGCGGTTTTGTGTTACCCACTTGCTAACCTTGTATTGGGAAAGCAACACGTCCAGTATGCTTGTCCCGTATATTACCTTTCGGCAAACTACCGTCCGGTTGTAAAGGAAAGCGTTTGAACAAGCAACTGTTAAGGCAATGTCCCCTGACATGCTTTTAATTATGGTCTATAACGTTTCGGACGCAATTACTATCCTTGGTAGGAGCAATAGTAAAGCTCACCCTTATGATTTTTCGGTCTGGCACAAGGTCCTGTCTTTGACCATGCTATGCAACCACCGTTCTTACGGTTGACACCCGATTTGGTTCAGGTGACCTAATGAATTCCAGATGAATTCCTAGGATTTTACGTTCAATGGTAATGAACGCATTGAAAATGAGTTTTCAGAAAACAAATCGGTTTGTAATTTTTGATCAAAATATTTTCTCGTTCAAGCTCGAGTTTAGATATCATTGAATTCCATGAGTTTGAATTCTCAATCTTTAAGGTCAATCTCTAGGATTGAGTAATATCAGTCTTAAAAGCTGATTTTTGATCTTTAAGGAGATTATCCTTTCTGGGGATCTGATTCATTAGTCTTATCCAGCTAATTTGCACGGTGCCCCCCATTGTACGAGATAAATCCTTCTCATGGTTAGGATAAATCTGACCACTTGGCGACCCTGTTTTATGCTGAGGTCCATGGATTTCCTGCTGATTTTAGAGATGACTTTTCTAGATTTTTCATCAATCTACAGCTGGTCTGGACGACAACTTCATGACCTAAATCAAGAAGCGCGTTTCTTTTTCGGAAGACTTTACTTCCTTTTAATGATGGAATTGATTCATCGTGTAGATCCATCTCTTCTTTTCTTTCATCGGGTAAAACAGTTTAGTTTAGTCCAAAGCAAAAGTATTTTCTGTTATTTGTTACAGAAATATGTGACATATGTTTAAGATAACTTGGTAATTTTTTCCACACTTGGCTTTTATTTTCCTTTTTATTGTCCTCTATTCCATTTTAAATGAATTCTAACATTTTGGTTTGTTTCTCAATTTATGTCCTTTCCAAGGTAACAATAATTTCGGTGTTAACACCTAGTTTTATCGTTCATAAATATGTATAAACATGATTTTGAGTTCATTTAATTGAAAATTTTGAAATTTTTTACTAGAATTGGGTAGTCAGTATATAAGACTAGGGCTGTTCTTTATTATCAGAGAGCACTAGATTCTAATACAACTACTGTTTTACTAGTATTTTTAATGGTAACCAAGTGTTTAAGATAAAAATTTTAAAAATCCGAAAGAATTTAACCCCTTCCCACACTTAAGATCTTGCAATGCCCTCATTTGCAAGAAATCAGTAACAATTTAAATTATTGAGGGTGATTAGCGTAGAAATGATTAAATTTTACCAAATTTTCCAAATATATTGTTGTTTGTGTTGAATGATAAATGGTGCACATCATTTGTTCATTCCTTCTCGTTGTTATTTCACATATATTTTGCATCTTGTCGTCAAAATTAGTTGCTTTTGCTGAACTTAATGCCAGTATTTGAAAATGTGTTGTTTTACCCTGTTGTGTACATAAGATAAACTGCAAATATATATATACATATTTATGAAGTTTGGTATATTACCCCACATTCAAAAATTATTAAAATCTAATAATAAAAGTTAGAAAATTATAAAAACTATTACAATATTAACATAAGTATTAAATGTATCAACATTACAAATAATAAAATAAATAAAACTAAGTAGACTCGGGATGATACTGATACCAGTAGGGGTTCCATGCATAACCGTATGTGTTATAGAATGCTTCGGCTGGGTTATACGTAGGATACGGTGGTTGGATCTCTATAGACCAGGGAGGAAATACGGGCGATGGAGTAGGAATATAGTTTCTACCTATTTGTTGGCAATAAGCTATGATTTGGTTTTGATGAACTTGCCAATCTTCAAATGCTCGATGTCTAGGATTTTCTTACTCTTGTGAAGCTATAAACTTTTGCATTTCTGTCATTTCATTTCCCCCTCCCACATTACCTTGCTATTGGTTTCTCTCAACCTGTGGATGTCTACCATGGTATTGTACTGCGGCGTTATTTCGCCTCTTCAAAACCTTCGCACCATGATATACATTTAAACCTATTGTATCGCGGGGTTCTGGTTCTTCGATTAATAATCCCCCCCGACTTATATCCACACCGAGATATTCAGCAATCAAAGTAATAAATATACCACCTCCTATTATGCTATGCGGTCTCATCCCCCTAACCATAGCTGATAAATAATAACCCACACAATAAGGTATACTTACAGCACTTTGTGGGTCTCG
This sequence comes from Rutidosis leptorrhynchoides, assembly GCF_046630445.1. Taxonomy (NCBI): domain Eukaryota; kingdom Viridiplantae; phylum Streptophyta; class Magnoliopsida; order Asterales; family Asteraceae; genus Rutidosis; species Rutidosis leptorrhynchoides. Next base: position 58,742,365 of record NC_092343.1, read on the forward strand.
AATACACATGTGGTAAAACAAATCCTGTTCATTTACCTTTTCCTTATTCTTACCTCGTTGTGTAATCGAATTGACTAAAAACCTATGAATTACTCTTAACTCTGCTCTATCTATATCCAAATAAGAGTAATTTCCCCCTTTAAATCGGTGATGGCTAGTCATTTGACTCCATACACCATGCGTATCAAAATTTTCATCAATTTTCCTACCGTTCAATATCAACCCTCTACAATCGGTAGATGCTAGCTCCTCAGACGTATATATACGTAAGGCCTGAGCCATGTCTAGTAAAGACATGTGGCGCATCGAACCTCCTAACAAAAATCTAATAAAAGATCGATCGGTTAAACTAGCTACCCGATCATTTATTTCTATACTACACAACAATTCTTCACACCATACTTTATATACAGGTCTACGCATGTTGAATAAACGTACCCAATTGTTAAAAGTAGAATTACCATACCTCTGTGTAAGTAATTCTCTAATTGGCCCGGCTAATTCTACAGCTTCTAATGGTCCCCATTCTATTACCCTAGGTACTTCAACAGCTTTAGAATGAAGAGTATGCAAGCCCCTTTGGTATTTTGGATAATCTATCCAACGACTGTCAAATCTCAAGTTCGGGTGCAAATCTTCCAAGTGCATATCTGAAAATGTCATAACTGGATGAGGTATATCTTGTTTATAATAGCTATCAACATCCTGTTGTTCCGCATTCTTAGGAGGAGCATTGCGAGCTTGGGATGAAGATTCACCCCTTTCAGTCTGCAAAACACATCAAACACAATTTTTGTGCATCCAAATATGCATTAGTGTCAGCAAAATCATCAATCAAAATAATTACAATGGCATGTTCAATTTATATCAAACTTAAGCTCATTTTCATATTTTTATCAAATCTACACTTTTTCAAATAAGCATATACGAAAATGTTCGCCAAGTTCATAAGCATTCAACTCAAATAACATGTCAAAATAATCATTACTAGCAATTAATCAAGTTTCAAATGGCATTATCTCTTAAAAATCAAGTTCATGAATTTTAGACTTGAAAAAGTCCACTTTAATTCTCAAAATCATGTTTAGGCTCAAAGTTTGGATCATTTAACTACCTAAACATGTTACACTACTTAATTTAGCAATAATTCATGACAAAAATCGGCCATAACTTGTTTATATCAAAAAGCCCCAAATTGCTCAAGAACACAAACCCTAGATTACTCAAAATTTGAAGTTTAAGGCTTCTAATCATGTTAAATAGCATCAATCTAGGTTATACAAGCATAATACATAAGCAATTTAAGCATAATTACACTAAAAAGTATTAAAATCGAATTGGGGAAAAAATTGCTCAAGAACACCAATTTTCGGATTAAATGGTGTTTAGGTGTAGAAATTTACCATTTTTCTTGAGTAATTCCTTGATAGCATCCTTCTCAACATGATTTTAGTAAAAGATTTGATGAAAAACGGTCAAAAATTGCGAATTTGGTGTGTGTTTTTCGGTATTTTAGGGTGTATTTTCGCAGTTTGGAGTGTGGTTGTGGGTGGACTGATCTGTTTCTGATAAGGCTAAAAAGGAACATATATTTCATAGCAAAATCCCCCAAGAAAGACAAGATTTTAGTTGCAATTGTTCCATTTTCAAGTAATATTCGTTTATTTTAAATAAGTGCGAAGACAAAAGGCGAAAACGACGAATTGAAGACACAAAGGTCCAAAAAGCTCAAAAGTACAAGATACAATCAAAAAGGTTCAAATTATTGATGAGGAACGTCTAAAAATGACAAGAGTACAAGTTACAAAACGCAAAGTACAAAATATAAAATTGTACGCAAGGACGTTCGAAAATCCGGAACCGGGACCAGAGTCAACTCTCAACGCTCGACGCAACGGTGTAAAAATTACGAGTCAACTATGCACAAGAATAAAATATAATATTTAAATAATTCATAATAAGAATAATATTAAATAATAAAAAGTTGTTAATTGAGCATAGTTCAGGGGTCATAAGTGAAAATTCAATTTCTAAATTCGCCTATAAAAGGCTTTGTAATCGTAATGTAAAAACACACCTTTTTCTATCTTTTTCTTATTTATCAATATCAATTATCAATATCTATATTCTATATCTCTATCATAATGTTAACTTAATAAGATATAACAATAATCTTAATTTTAATTTTAAATTATGATAATAATAAGATTTATGATAGAGATCGTTTGAGTGTGTAAGTCGAAATTCTGTCCGTGTAACGCTACGCTATTTTTAATCATTGTAAGTTATGTTCAACCTTTTTACATTAATGTATCGTAACTAAGTTATTATTATGCTTATTTGAGCCGAAGTAATCGTGATGTTGGGCTAAAATATTAAGAAGGGGTTATTGAACTTTGGACCATAATTAAGGTTTGGGCAAAAGACCGACACTTGTGGAAATTGAACTATTGACTATTAATAGATGGGGGGTATTGTCTAATTGAGTGACAACTCACTGGAGTCTGTCGAACCTATCTTCAAATTAATTAACCTAATAATTAATAATGATTATGGTTGTCCTATTTAGTGATGTTCATATGGAATCTGTTATAATCATTTAATTAATCAATTGGGTTGGGTAATTGATTATTCATTCTGATCAAGTGGATGAATTAATATTCATAAACTAATTAAAACAGGGGTGGATTACATACAGTGATAACTGGTGTAATTGTTGACAGAAGTGATAACTGCGTCACAGTTTAAATCCTTAATCAGTTGGAATATTTGACTTCGGGTATAAGGGTAATTTGACGAGGATACTCGCACTTTATTTTTATGACCGATGGACTATTATGGACAAAAACCAGATAGACGTATCAAATAAACCAGGACAAAGGACAATTAACCCATGGTAATAAATTAAAATCAACACGTCAAACATCATGATTACGGAAGTTTAAATAAGCATAATTCTTTTATTATATTTCTCATCGTATCTTTATTTACTGTCATTTTATTACTCGCAATTTTATTTACTGTCATTTTATTTATTGTCATTATTTTACGCACTTTAATTATCGTCATTTATCTTTACGCTTAAAATATAGAATCGACAAACCGGTCATTAAACGGTAAAACCCCCCTTTTATAATAATATTACTACTTATATAATTATATATATTTTATATAAATATAGTTAAAAATATAGTAAGTATCACCAGCTCCCTGTGGAACGAACCGGACTTACTAAAAACTACACTACTCTACGATTAGGTACACTGCCTATAGTGTTGTAGCAAGGTTTAGGTATATCCCATCCGTAAATTAATAAAACTTGTGTCATATTTTGTAGTATTTTGTATTAAAAATAATACTATTTCGTACCCTCACGCTACATCATCAGTTTCTTTGCGTTTTTTTTTCTGGGTTTTTGGTCCTCCGCGAGTCACGGCATTTGGACCTTACAAACTCCGCAACTCGCGGCGTTTGGTTTTTTTTTTATTATATAAAACCTTATACTTTATAAAACTTATAATTAATTAAATTTTAAAAATTTGTTTTTCCTTTAGGAGCGAGGGTGTTTCGGATCGATGTCCTAATCCGTCCCTCGACAAAATTTTAAAATTTGTCAATTCAAAGCGCGGTTTTAAAAGTAAAGATTTTTGGGTTTTTTTAATGTTTTTGGCATACTTTAGTTAAAAAATAATGATAATAAAAGTTCTCGTCCCTCCCTCGGGTAAAGCAATTTCGGTTCAAAGACCTAGTCTTCAACTTACGACGAATTTTAAAAATCATATTTTTAACTTAACGAAATAAAGTAAATTTTTGTTTTTAAATTCACACCAAACTTAAATTTAAAATGCATAAAATTAAAAATTCACACCAAACTTAATTAAAAATTCATATTATAAATTCACACCAAACTTATATTTAATTTTGTTGTTATACATACAAACTTATATTAAAAATATTAAAAATTTTCAAATATTGATAAACTTAAATATATTGATCTTACAAAGTTCACAATATTAATTTAAGATTTATATATTAATTTTAAAAATATGGTAAAAATAAAATTAAAAATCTTTTTGGCTTTTATCCCACTTTAATCAATCAAATATTATCAAAAATATGCGCCCCTCTTTTCGGTACAGTAATTTTGGTTCCATGACCTAATTTAACTCATGACGAATTTTTGAAATATTTTGGGTTGATTGATTAAAGATATTTATTCCTTAAGAATAAACGTTAAATTTCGCAGTGATGTAATAAATTTTTGTATGATATCAATAATTTCGATCGCCAAACCTAATTTTATTCAATACCAATTTAATACTTTATAGCGAATAAATTATCGTTTATTATCAAAAGGTTAAAAATAAAAATAAAAATAAAAACTGTACAGACTTACCTGTGAGATAGTATTCTTAGTGATATGATCTATCCCATTCATAAGATAGTCGGTTTAATTGGTTTTCTATAGCTACATAGGCGTAACCTCGAGCATTCGGTGTTTTTTCTTCTAAACTTATGAACGGTCCGTCTCTGCATAAAGTAACAAATTCGGTGTTTGAATAGGTTTGATTATTTGAACATTTACCTCCATGTGACCATTTTCCGCATTTGTGACATCTTTCAAGGTGTCGTGCTCTTCTTTTCGCTGCAGATTTTGATTTTCCTTTACCAAATTGTAACTTATTATCTTCGCATCTGGATTCTTTTCTTACTCTGTCCAATCTTTCTCTGATTACTGATACTATTTCACTCGGAAGTGTGTCATTATTACGTTTAGTGATCAAAGCGTGTAGCATTAGACCATGGTTTAGTTCACAGGAAGTCTTCATTTACTAAAAAAAAATAAAAATTCAGAATGGGGGGAGAAGACTAGTTCTTTAGGGTCTGCTAGGGAAAGACCAATCGGGTTCCATTTTCGAGAACTACACGAAAACAGACAATCTAACTCTAACAGAAATACATAAAATCCTTAAAAGACTTGATTCTCCCCACACTTAGTTAGCTGTGGTATCGAAATTGTGATTAACTTCGTTGTCGACTTCCATCGTACTATCTATGTAATGTTTAACTCTGTGACCATTAACTTTAAATTCAATCCCATTTGAATTTATTAATTCTACTGTTCCGTATGGGAAAAATCTTTTGACTATGAATGGTCCAGACCATCTTGATTTCAATTTTTCAGGAAATAGCTTGAATCGTGAATTGAAAAGAAGAACTCTGTCTCCTTCTTTAAATTCTTTTAAACTTCTGATTCTTTTATCATGCCATTTCTTCGTTCTTTCCTTATAGATTAACGAATTTTCGTATGCTTCTTGTCTTAATTCTTCTAATTCGTTTATTTGACTTAACCGTAGACGTCCAGCTTCATGTAAGTCGAGATTACATGTCTTCAAAGCCCAAAATGTTTTGTGTTCAATTTCTACTAGAAGATGACATGCTTTTCCATAAATAAGTCTAAAAGGTGTGGTTCCAATTGGAGTTTTGTAGGCTGTTCTAAAAGCCCAGAGTGCATCCTCCAATTTAATGGACCATTCCTTCGGATTTGATCCTACGATTTTTTCTAGAATACGTTTTAAAGCTCGGTTGGTATTTTCAACTTGTCCACTTGTTTGTGGATGATATGCGGTGGAGATTTTATGAGTTACTCAATATCTTTTGAGAACTTTCTCAAGTTGATTATTACAGAAATGAGTTCCCCGATCACTTATTAAAGCTTTCGGTGTTCCAAACCTTGCAAAAAGACGTTTTAAAAAGTTGACTACAACTCGTGCATCGTTAGTTGGGAGAGCTTGTGCTTCCGCCCATTTAGATACATAATCAATGGCTACGAGAATATAGAGATTATTATGAGATTTTGGAAATGGACCCATAAAGTCAATACCCCAAATGTTAAATACTTCACATACTTGAATGACATTTTGTGGCATTTCATCACGTTGACTTATTTTTTCGGCTCTTTGACATGCATCACAGGATTTGCAAAGAAGGTGTGCGTCTTTGTAAATTGTAGGCCAATAGAATCCAGCATCATAAACTTTTCTTGCTGTTAGTTGAGGCCCATAATGCCCTCCTGTTGGTCCTGTGTGACAATGGTTTAAAATTTTACTAGCTTCATCTTCGAATACACATCGGCGTATTATTTCATCTGGACAACTTTTAAACAGATGTGGATCTTCCCAGAAATAGTGTTTTATATCACTGAAGAATTTCTTTCGTTTTTGGTACGATAATCCTTTTTCAAGGAATCCACATACTAAATAGTTTGCATAGTCTGCAAACCATGGAATTTCATTATAATATATCTTCAATAGATATTCATCAGGAAAGTTGTCTTGTATGGCCGATTCATTTAGAACTTCTAATTCGGGATTTTCAAGACGAGAAAGATGATCAGCGGCGAGATTTTCTGCTCCTCTTTTATCTCGGATTTCAATATCGAACTCTTATAAGAGTAAGATCCAACGGATTAATCTTGGTTTGGCATCTTGTTTCGAAAATAGGTATCTTAGAGCAGAATGGTCGGTATAGACCACCGTTTTTGCCAGAACGAGATATGAACGAAATTTGTCAAAAGCAAAGACAATAGCAAAGAGTTCTTTTTCAGTAGTTGTATAGTTCGTTTGTGCTCCTTGTAACGTCTTACTAGCATAATATATAGGTTGAAATCGTTTTTCAATCCTTTGTCCTAAAACGGCTCCCATTGCAAAATCACTTGCATCGCACATTAGTTCAAACGGTAGATTCCAATTTGGTGTTATCATGATCGGTGCATTAGTGAGTTTCTCTTTAAGAATATTAAAAGATTTGATGCATTCATCTGAAAAGATGAATGGAGCATCCTTTTCTAGGAGTTTATTCATAGGAGTGGCAATTTTAGAAAAAAAATTTATGAAACGTCGGTAAAAACCGGCATGCCCTAGAAAACTCCTAACTCCTCTAACATTGGTGGGATGTGGAAGTTTAGCAATTACATCTACTTTAGCTCTATCCACTTCAATTCCTTCCTTTGAGATTTTATGTCCAAGAACGATGCCTTCTTTAACCATGAAATGGCATTTCTCCCAATTAAGAACTAGATTTGATTGTTCGCATATAATAAGCATTCGTTCAAGATTAGCTAGACATGATTCAAATGTATTACCGAAGACTGAAAAGTCATCCATGAAAACTTCCATGCATTCTTCTATCATGTCGTGAAAAATCGCCATCATGCACCTTTGAAAGGTTGCAGGGGCGTTGCAAATTCCAAATGGCATGCGTTTGTAAGCAAAAGTTCCATAAGGGCACGTGAATGTGGTTTTCTCTTGGTCCTCGGGTGCTATTGGAATTTGAAAATATCCGGAAAATCCATCAAGAAAGCAATAGTAACTATTTCCGGCTAATCTTTCCAACATTTGATCAATGAAAGGTAAGGGAAAGTGATCTTTTCTGGTGGCGTCATTTAATTTTCTATAATCAATACAAACACGCCATCCTGTTACAGTCCTAGTAGGAATAAGCTCATTTTTCTCATTTGTAATGACAGTCATGCCACCCTTCTTAGGCACGCATTGAACTGGGCTTACCCATGGACTATCAGAAATTGGATAAATTAAACCTGCATCTAGCAGTTTAATAATTTCCTTCTTAACAACATCTTGCATATTAGGATTTAGTCTTCGTTGGCGTTGCACATACATTTTATGACCTTCTTCCATAAGGATTTTATGTGTGCAATACAAAGGACTTATTCCTTTTATATCATGAATCTTCCATGCAATGGCTGGTTTATGAGCTTTTAACACAGAAATGAGTTGTGATTTCTCATTTTCAGTAAGAGAAGACGATATTATTACAGGTAATTCAGATTCACCATGTAAATAAGCATATTCCAAATAGTTTGGAAGTGGCTTTAACTCTAATGTCGGAGGTTCTTCTATCGATGATTTGTATCGATATCTGTCTTCTTCTTTTAGCATTTGAATTTCTTCTGTTGTTGGTTCATATCCATTAGCTATTAGTGTAGCTAACATTTCAGCTTCATCAATTGGTTCATTACCTTCTCCTAAAGAACATTCTCCTGTTCCTTGTAATTCTGGAAATTCTTCTAACAATTCTGCATGTGAATCTATAGTTTGAATATAATAACATGTATCATCTGCAGATTGCGGTTGTTGCATTGCTCTATCAACTGAAAAGGTAACACTCTCATCCTCTATACTTAGGGTCAGTTTCTTACCAAACACGTCTATCATTGCTTTAGCCGTGTTTAAGAATGGTCTTCCTAATATGAGAGGAACTTGAGAATCTTCTTCCATGTCCAGAACAACAAAATCTACTGGAAATACTAAAGTACCAACTTTAACTAGCATGTTCTCCATTATCCCTCTAGGATATTTTATTGATCGATCGGCTAGTTGTATGCTTATTCTGGTTGGTTTCAATTCTCCAAGGTCTAGTTTAGCGTATAGTGAATACGGCATTAAATTTATACTAGCACCTAAGTCTGCCAATGCTTCTATTGAACTAAGACTACCCAGAAAACATGGAATTGTGAAACTTCCTGGATCAGATAATTTTTCTGGTATCTTATTCAACAACACTGCTGAACAATTAGCATTCATAGTAACGGCCGAGAGTTCTTCCATTTTCTTTCTATTTGTGATTAGATCTTTCAAGAATTTAGCATATCTAGGCATTCCTGAAATCACATCAATGAAAGGAAGATTTACATTTATCTGTTTAAACATATCCAAGAATTTGGATTGCTCGGCTTCAAGTTTCTCTTTCTTCATTTTACTCGGGTAAGGAAGTGGTGGTTGGCATGGTTTAACATAAGGTTTATCCTTAGGTGTGTTATCTTCATTAACCTTTTCAACTACCGGTTCTTTTTCCTTATCTTGATCAGGTTGTGGTTCTTGTGGAGTAGGAATAGCTTCATCAGAAGTTACAGGTATTTCAGGTGGTTTAAGTGTTGTACCACTTCTTGTGGTAATAGCTTTAGCTGTTTCATTCCGGGGGTTAGCATTTGTATCACTAGGTAGACTTCCCGGTTTTCTTTCACCTATTAACCTTGCTAGGTTACTTACTTCTTGTTCCAAATTTTGAATAGAAGCTTGTTGATTTCTAAATGCTTGAGCATTTTGTTCATTAGTTTGTTTTTGAGATGTGAAAAACTGCGTTTGAGTTTCAACTAGCTTCGTCATCATATCTTCTAAATTCGGCTTTTTATCATCGATTTGTGGTGGTTTGTTTTGAAAATTAGGTCTTTGCTGGTTGTAAGTATTGTTGGATACTTGTTGATTACTAGGACCTTGTTGGTTGTTGTATGGAATATTTCGGTTATAGTTCTGGTTTTGATTGTAAATCGGTCTTGGCGGTTGATAATTATTTCCAGGCCTTTGGTTTATGTATGAAATATTCTCTCTTTGTTCCATTGTTAATTCAATACTGAGACAATCTTTTGTCAAATGTGGTCCTCCACACTGCTCACAACTAATTCGTATTGAGTGTATATCCTTAGTCATCTTTTCCATTCGTCTCTCGACAGCATCTATCTTTGTAGAAATGGAATCTAAGTCATGGCTAGAATCGGCTCTAGCTGCTTTAGATGATCTAACGATATCTTTTTCTTGGTGCCACTCATGTGAGTGGGAAGCAGTGTTATCAATAATTTTGTAAGCATCAGTTTCGGTTTTCTTCATAATAGAACCACCAGCTGCTATATCGATGTCTTTTCTTTTAGTGATGTCGCATCCTTGGTAGAATATTTGTACTATTTGACAGGTGTCTAAACCATGTTGCGTACATCCTCTTAATAACTTTCCAAATCTAGTCCACGCCTCATATAGAGTTTCATTCGGTTTCTGTGTGAACGTAACAATTTCTCCTTGAAGTCTTACGGCTTTAGATGCTGGAAAGAATTGTTTAAGAAATTTTTCAACTAAAACGTCCCATGTATCAATCGCCCCTTCAGGTAACGATTCCAACCAATCTTTGGCTTCTCCCTTTAAAGTCTAGGGAAATAACATGAGATATATCTGTTCATCCTCCACTTCTCGGATTTTAAATAGAGTGCAGATCCTATTAAAGGTACGAAGATGTTCATTTGGATCTTCCTTCGGCGCACCACTAAATTGGCATTGATTAGTCACCATATGTAGAATTTGTCCTTTGATTTCATAATCTGGCGCATTAATGTCTGGATGAGTAATTGCGTGACCTTGGCCAGTGCGTTTAGCTCTCATTCGGTCTTCCATACTTAAAGGTTCCAGATTCTCCATAATTGAATTTGTTGAATCGGAATCACTAGAGGATTCTGATTTAATGGTTCGTTCCTCAACAATCTCTGTTTGAATGATTGGTGGTTCCGGAGGAAAATTTAATGGTTCATGATCTATGAATTGCCCCTGAATATTCTCAGGATTCTCAATTGTGAGGTCGGGTTCAAAAAATGGATTATCGAAAATTTGAACTGGAGTACTTGGTTGACTGGATGACGATTCTAAAGAAAAATCAACGGCGGTAATATTAGCTAGATGTCTTGATCTAGTTACAGGTGGTGAACGTACAAAAGGTGGTGAACGTCTTGCTCGGTGCATTCACTGAATATCCTATTAGTTTTTAAAAAGAAAGAAAAAATTATATAAGTTATCCAATTAATAGACTTTTCTGATTTTGCCCACGTTTCGAATAGCCAAAAGATGCAGCAGAGTGGCAGGATTCGTTTGGTCTCAATATAATTGAGGACTGTTTGGCTCCAATAACCCGGTCCACGTACAAATCCAACTATTACTACGAACCAGAAAATTTTGATGTCTATCAATTTAACCACTTAAAATAAATTTTCGTAATTTTAAGAAATTTAGATAAGAAGTAGAATAAAAATCTATGTCCTAAAACTATAATTGCGAGAAATAAGAAAGAAAAAGAGAGCGTCGAAAAAGAAAAAGAAAAGGGTTGAAAAATAAAAGGCGTCGGAAAATAAGAAATAAAAAGAAATGACTTATAGAACTTAAAAACACTCGACTAACCCAACCTTATTACTATCACTAACTTAAAATTAAAATCGCAAATTGAGATTACTAATTGGAATGATAATTGATACATATGTAAAAGGCGTCGGAAAATATTAAAGCTTATAAGTAAAACTATATCCCAAATGGAAATAACTTAAAAATAAACTAAAACTTAAAAAGGCGTCGCAAAATTCTAAAGCACTTAAATCTTAGTCTAAAGAAAAGGCACTTAGGGATTTTACGGCAAAGCCTAAAAATCTAGAAGTTAAAATAACTATGGCAAAAACTATGTTTAAAACTAAAAACTAGCGAACAACACAAATATTACGTTAAAACAATTAAAAAGGGACAAAATATAAAAATATACTAAAGGTTGTTAAAAAATAAGTACAATTTTTTATAAAAATATTATTTTTATGTTATTTATTTATTAAGAGTGTTAATTTTATAATTTATTTAAATTAATTAAACTAAATATACAAATTAAATAAATAAACTAAACTTAATTAATTAAAAATTAAAACCTAATTAGGGTTTTTAATTAATAATAATAATAATAATAATAATAATAATTACGTAATTAATGCGAAATTAGGGTTCTGTGTAACCCGTGTCAGACGGCTCCGCGAGTTGCGGTATTCCAGGCAACAAACTCCGCGAGTCGCGGAGATCGAAATTTCAGATGACAGGTTGTTTCGTTTCAGTTTTTCGACGTAATTATTTTTTTTTCTGTTTTTAATTTAATTAATATATTTATATAATTTAAATAAAACTTATCTTAAAAATCTAAAATAGAAATAAAATACTTTATAATTTTATAAATAAAAATCTTAAAACTAGATTTATATATATATTTTTTTTTCGGTTTTTTTATGTTTTAATAAAAACAAAATATTTAAATAAAACTTATAATTTTTTTATAAAATAAAAATAAAGAAACTTTATAAAACTTAAATATTTAACAAACTCTTAAAAATATTTATATTTTTGTTTTTCTTTTTATATTTTTGAATATTTAAAACGTATTTTTACAAAAGCGTATTTTAATAAAAGTAAACTAAAAATATTTTTTTTTTCTTTTTATTAGCGTTGCGCTTTCGGCGTTTAAGTTCCCCGGCAGCGGCGCCAAAAATACTTGATGTTAAAGCTAAGGAGTATAAAATACTATTAAATTTTACAAGGAAATACTATTAAATACGATACAATTTTACACAAGATATTTATTTATTTAGAGAACGAATATACTTAAACCTTGCTACAACACTTATAGGCAGTGTACCTAATCGTACAGTACTGTAGTTTTTAGTAAGTCCGGTTCGTTCCACATGAAAAATCTTTTAATCAAAGCTTAACGCTATATTAGTTTTATTTTATAAAAATACAATATATATATATATATATATATATATATATATATATATATATATATATATATATATAAGTAATATTATTATTATAAAGGGAGGTTTTTACCTTTTAATGACCGGTTTGTCGATTTTAAAACTTTAGTCGCAGTTAAAACAAAATGTAAAATATTAAATAAATAAAAGACTAAATTAAAAGCGTAAAGTAAATAACGATAATGAAATTGCGATAAATAAAAGTGCGATAAAATAAACTTGCGATAATTAAAAAGTACGATAATTAAAAGTGCAATTAAATACAATAACAATAAATAAAAGTGCTATAATTAGAAGTGCAATTAAATATAAAATAAAGGAAATTAAATATGAAATAAAAGAATTATGCTTATTTAAACTTCCGTAATCATGATGTTTGACGTGTTGATTTTAGTTTTATGCCCATGGGTTAATTGTCCTTTGTCCTGGATTATTTAATATGTCCGTCTGGTTTTTGTCCATAACAGTCTATTAGTCATAAATATAAAGTGCGAGTATCCTCTTCAAATTATCCTTATACCCGTAGTTAAATATTTCAACTAATTGGGGATTTAAACTGTAACAATATTTTAATACTTTGTTTAATAATTACACCAGGATGTCGACTGAGTGTAACCCAAGGTTTTAATACTTTGTTATCAATTATGCCAAGTGTCCTGGTACATAATTTCAGCCCTGTTTTAATAATTCCATAGACTATTAATTCATTCCCGTGTCCGGTTAAATGAACGATTATTCGTACATATAAATACTCCGCCCATCGTGTCCGATCTAGTGTATATGGTAATTTATGGGTATGTTCAATTGTAAATCTTTATATTAACATTAACAAACTATCATTTAGTTAAACAAATATAAAGCCCATTAATAGCCCATAGTCTAATTTCCACAAGTGTCGTTCTTTTGTCCAAACCCCAATTATGGTACAAAGCCTAATTACCCAATTTTAGTAATTAGCCCAACATCATGATTACTTCGGATTAAATAAGCATAATAATAACTTAGCTACGAGATATTAATGTAAAAAGGTTGAACATAACTTACAATGATTAAAAATAGCGTAGCGTTACACGGACAGAATTTCGACTTACACCCTTACAACATTAACTAACATACCCTTATTATTAGAATTATAATTAAAATTAAAATTAAAATTAATATATATATATATATATATATATATATATATATATATATATATATATATATATATATATATATATATATATATATATATATATATATATATATATATATATTACGTTTACATATAGAGAAAGAGAGATTTTAGGATATTTTTTACGTCGAACTGCGTGGCTTTTATAGGGAATTGAGTCCAGGGGAACTCCGCGACTCGCGGCATTTTCTTTCTTCAAACTCCGCAAGTCGTGGAGTTTGAAATTACAGCTCACTCAGCTTTGGCTCTTTGTTTGCCGACGAATTATAAATATATTATAATATATATATTAATTTTATGAATTAATTATATATTGTATTATATTTATATACATAGTTAACTTATAATTTTTAGTCCGTTGCGTCGAGCGTTGAGAGTTGACTCTGGTCCCGGTTCCGGATTTTCGAACGTCCTTGCGAATAATTTAATATCTTGTACTTTGTGTTTTGAATCTTGTACTCTTGTAATTTCGAGACGTTTCTTATCAATAATTGGAACCTCTTTGATTGTCTTTTGTACTTTTGAGCTTTTTGGTCGTTTGCGTCTTCAATTCGTCGAATCTGCCTTTTGTCTTCACCTTTTATTATTTAAACGAATATCACTTGTAAATAGAACAATTGCAACTAAAAGCTTGTCTTTCTTGAGGAATAATGCTATGAAATATATGTTCGTTTTTAGCATTATCAGTAGGATTTGTGTTTGTTGCAGACATCTATCATATTTTTAAAGTAAGTTGTATTAGTTAATTTGATATGTTTAATCTTTGTTATGATAATTACCCAAGTGTGTTCAATATTCAAACAATTATAATTAACAAGGTTAAGATCTATATTTCACTTATGGTAACGACGGGTTTACCGCGGATCGCCAATCATAAGCTATTTAGGTAGGTAACTATATTACCAATTTCATCCATTATGAAATTCTTAGGTTCTGCAGGATTTAGTGATAATCAATTATTTCACTTGGCATGTTTAATCCCTTCTACGCTAATCCTTCCTCGTGGCGGGTTTGCCGCGAACCACGATTTCAGATTGTAAACCGTCCGTGATAGATACACGTGAAATCCGGCCCAATACTCTCGGGTATCGCGAAATTCACCTCACCCTTCCCAACACCCAACTAAAGTCCGGCCCAAGACTCTCGGGTATCGCGAACTCTAACAGGTAGAAGGTTCGGATGTGTGTACTACTCATGGGTAGCGTAAAGTTTACATTAAAAACTGGGTTTTGTTTTCTTTTAGCAAAAGTAGTTTATTCCATTTTAAAACATTTGCTAATTATGTATTGCGTGTTGCGTTTGTTAAACTAATTTTAACCAAACCATTTTAAGTGATTATTGTATTTTGTTTCTATACTAATTTTCTAGCTAGCATGGCATAGACAAATAAGAACACAATAATAATCATGACACGCAATTATCGGTAGTATACCTCGAGTCCTATGCGTTTTTCCGGTGAGCCAACACACAGAAAAACATGGTCAACTAGGGACATAACCTTGTGTGAGAATTAGCTCCCACTAAAACCGCCATCTCCATTATATGCTCGGATGGGCCGCCTTGTGAACATCGTCTTCTTGATTCCAATCTTGGTTGCATTATCTTACAAAATAACTATTCTATTTTCTATACTATTACAAATACAATATAAATAGAAAGACGACATGCAAGTCGTTTACTAAATTATTACATTTATCCCGAATAAATAATAAACACGACATGCAAGCCGTTTAATAAATTATTACATTCATCCCGAATAAATAATAAATTAAATCATACAACCAAACATCCACACAAGAGTCTTATTGAGGCAAATACTACCGATTTCATACAACAATCACATACATAACAAATGGAGTGCCAAATATCCATTTTCATGAAACATGTTTCGATAAGGATTGATTTAAACACTTAATGGCACATATAATAATCAATCCTTGTTTACATAACTTATGTATGTATGTAAACCCACTTCATATTTGTAAGTATGATTTTCATGCCAAAACCATCCAAACAAACATATTAAGTGAATCAAAATATGTTGGAGATTTATTCACTTTTTAACAAGGCATAAAGTCTAAAATTAACAATTTTAATTTTCTCATTTCATGTAAAACATGAATATAATTTATGTACTTTATTTTCCTAAACATTGAATCTTTAATAGTCAACAACAAAGCTACTATTAAAATTTTCGGATTTTGGACAGATTCATACATCAACTTTAAATGGTCATATCTTACTCATTTCTAATCCGTTTTCGATGATTTTTTTTTTTCAAATTTAAGTTCTTTCAGTTAGCTTTCAAATGCAATTGGCTTCATACGAAAATATTGAGTTTAAAGCCTCGAAACAGTCCATCAAAGACAGACTGTTCAAGCTGAAAAAAACTTTAAAAAATGAGATTAACTATTTAACATTTTGCCAAAACCCAAGATTCAAATGTTATTTAGGAAACATAAATACACAAATCATGATAATAGTTATGCATGTTTGTTATGCATAATCATCTCCAAGAATCATGCACAACACACTCATCAAAACCGATTATCATAGAGTACATTAGTTTGCTAAAACTTGTACAAGAGGGCTCGGATACCACTGTTGGAGTATGATACAAATTCAAAGCGAGCGGAAGCATTTTTAAAACTTTACAAAATCATACTCTTCCACGGATCATTGTACAAAACTTTAGCAAACAAAATAAATTAACGAAACCGAACAAGAGAAGATTAGAATACAACCTTTGTAGCCTTTTTGAAGATCGAATTTGAAAACTCAAAGAAGAGTTCCTCTAAACGGTAGACACCCAAAGCTCCAACCTTGTTTCGATCTATACCTTCTACTTAACGGATCTTTTCTTCTTCCTTATTTCCACCAAAAACGGAACCCAATTATAGATTTCAAGTATTTTGGTTACTTGAAAATGTGAAAGAAAATAGCATTTTTGTATGTGTGTTTTGTATATTTTGTATAACTTTTCCAATACCAAGACTTGGTATTATATATTACATAATTGATACAATTAATACATCTAGTACAAATGTAATAAATAAAGATTAGGAAAGATTTGCAAAATCAAATCTTTATATAAAATAAGATTTACAAAATCAAATCATATTTTATAAATCAAATCAAATCTTATATCTTATATAAAATATGATTTGCAAAATCTAATCAAATCTCTACATATTTAGATTTGTAAGTATATGTATACACATAAAAAAAAAAACTTACTTAATTTATTAAACCATTAACTAATGATTAATAAATTAATTTCCGATTAGAAAGGATATCAAACAATTTTACTATTGGCCTTTGTGTGTGACCGAATAGGATAAATGGACTTTTATTATTTAATGTCATGGGCATATCTTCGGAATATATGTACCACGGTCAAACCACGGTCGAACTATAGCCAACCCGAGAACATATTTCCAACATCATCCACCAAACAAATTATTTGTTCATAGATAAAGTAGCAACACGAGAAAAGGGTAGAAAAGCTTACTGATGTTGGCCATCGCGACAAACAAGTCCAATTCTTTCACCAAAATCAATGCATTTATTAGTTTAAGAAAAAAGATACAATGAAGACCATGGGAAAACCCTGTAGACCAACACTTGAACTCAAATTCGAAGCCTTTGAACCTTCATTCCTTTTTGGGCTTTTACGATTCTTCTTAGTATCAGCAATTCCTTCTTTTAAATTACCACAAGTGCTGCAGCTGACAAAACCACTTTAATCTTGATTTCTTCCTAATTTTTTTAACATACATTAGCCTTGAAGATGCTTTCCAATTACAACACGAGTTCCAGCAATAATTTCTCTTCGATTGTTTCATTGATTTTATTGGGGGTAAGTTGCAGTTGTTCGATCCCTTTGATATTGAAGAAAACTTGCTTTTTTCACGATAATCCTTTTTGAACTTGCTATGACCTAACACTTCACTGTTCAAATCAGTCTTATTTTTAATTTCATCAGGTCTCTCGTTACCCTTTACATGGTTTGGGCTTGTGTCTTCAAAAGTGGAACACCTTTCTTGATGATAGAAAGTTCAGAGAAGTCTTTAGCGAAAAATATGAGCAAGGGAGGTCAAACAATAAAAAGTAGTGTTAGGTCAAACAATATTATTTACTACCTCCGTCTTATTCCAATAGTCCAGTATTCCATTTTGGGCTGTCCCAAATTAATAGTCCACTTCCATAAATAGAAAGGAAAGAAGATATTTCATTGGTGGATCTGGAGAGAGAAGATATTTCACTGATGTAGAAATGAAGTTAGTGTGATTTCCTAAAACTGCGTGTTTTTTGTCTGTGAACTATTGAAATGAGACGGGGTAGTAATATTTTTTTGTTTTCTAAATTTATCCACTTATAATCATATTTAATAATATAATATTATTTTAACTATTTTTTATATAAGAATAATTATAATATAATTATACACTACGAGTATATTATTATAAAAATAATATTTTAATGAATATAAATAAAAAACTCGTTTAGGCTCGCGAGCTCGTTCGAGTTCGAGATATAAAGCTCGAGCTCGGGCTCGTTTATGAACGAGCTTTAAAATCAGTTCAAGATGGGGCTCAAGCTCGTTTTCACTGGGCTCGAAGTGAGTTTTTAACGAACCAAACTCGTTTAGCTCACAAGTAACTCGGCTTATTTACAGCCCAATATAGAACTAGTGTTTCAAATGCATGGTTTTTCTAGCATTGTGATTTAAAAGTGCAGGGGATATGAATTTTCTTTATCCATCATAACCAACGAGTGAAGCATCAACCAGTATATAATCGTTACCAGTGGCGGAACATAGTTATATCCAAAGGAGGTATCCGCGCCCATTGGTTTTAACGGGAAAAGAAATTTTACAGCAAAAAAAAATATTTTTTTTAATCAAAAATAAGGTTTTTTTTGTGTTGACCCCTGCTGACAATAAAAAAATTTATTAAACTTTTACAACCGCCTCATCTGTATCCGGATTCAAGTTCCGTCACTAATCGTTACATTTATTTCTTCTATCTCTTCGATTCAAAATTTTATAGTCGTGCTAAGTAATTTTTATCCATTTAAAGGGCTTGGTTGTTTTGACTGATTTCTCACCGTATTTTGCCATATCAATTAAATTCTCAAATTTTGTAACAGTTGATGATGTTATTTTTTATTTTTTTGGAAAAAATAACAAAAACTTATATAAATACAGAAAATGTTTTCGAAAAGAAACGTTTTCAACAAAAGATACAAGAGGGAACCCGAAGAGGCTCGTACCTAGAAAGCGGCACACTTACAAACTATGTATACCAAACCTCAACATGAATATACCGAAACAATAATCGAAACAAACACTCTACAAACTAACAAGAGACAAAACACAAAATCGAAATAACACTACGAAAAACGAAAATGATACCTCCGAGCTCAAATATTTTTAATAAAAACGCCGAATTCTTCCATTTCCGCAAGTTGGACCAATCTATTTTTTCTCTTTTGTTGATTCTTGATTTTAACCGGGACACTAGAGTTCACGCTAGTGTTGTTAAGACTAGCGATAACCGGTTCGCTCTCCTCGACCATACTCGTCATCATAACATCAAAGGCTACGAAAGCCTCCTTGGTCATTATTCCTTTCCCATTTGCCGATGAACCGCCTTTACTACAATCTTGAGGACCCATAAACAAGTTTTGAAATGCTTCAGAGTAATTCAAGTCTTCAATGTGATCTTTAAGATTATAAGAACCCAAAGTGGAAGCATTAATCGCCTTCCTTCTCGACCCCAAGTTAACATCTTCATATTGGTCTCGTGAAACATGCCTATTCAAGACGTACCACGATTTACAAAAACCTTCACATGAAGGAACCTCTCAATCGCAATATATTCTTCCACTGCGACCAAACAACACCGGTTTAGGTCTATCTTCGTTCATTTCTTCCTTTTTCTTTTGCCAACAAATCTTCCTTCTTTTTCTTCTTCTCCTTCTTCAAACGAGCCAATCTATCCGCAAACGTGATGTTATCATCATTTGATTCCGGGTCATCGAAAGATACAGCAGCATTAGGATCAAATGGGCTCTGCAAAGGCCCAACATCAGGCCATCATCAGGCCCATCATCAGGCCCAACAGCAGCTAAACAGTCAGCTGCATCAGCTGCTGTTTTCAACTTCGCGCAGCAACTTCTGCTGTTTTCAACTTCGTTATAATCTCCTTATTTCTACAAGAACCGTTCACTTGTTTGTCAACACGACCACTCTTGCCCATCTTATTCACGATATCCGAAAAACCAATCTCATTTACATTCGAATCTTCAACATCAACACCCACTGTAGGTACATTTTCATTGTCCACAGTAGTTTTCGGCATTACTTTATCCAAAACAGAAGGATCCAACGAACCAAATCTTATCTCCCAATTATCATTCGTAATAGCATTACCATTTTGAACACATCTATTACCTAAAACCGAATTATTGCTAGCAACATAATCCTTCAAAGACACAACTAATGACTCAGCATGGGAGGATTATACCGAATCCTTATCGACCCGAATAACATTATTAATAACCATCGAACCACTAGTCACAATAAACTTATTAGTGGCCTCCATCAAGTGTTTGTCGGAAACATCAAACAAAACACGCTTCAAATTATTAATATCTGAAATCTCCGAAACCCAAACGTTACATTTAGAATAAACCTTATCTACCAAATTCACCTCAACTAAGTCATGAATATGTTTCGGATCGGAAGATTTAACGAAAACATATGATGAAACAACATTAGCTAAATCAGAAGTAGTATTTGCCACTGTCATCACGTCACCGAAGAGTGAAGCAATTACAGAGGCATTTTTTTAGATGCATAAGTAACAGGAAGACCCAAGACTTCCACCCAAGCAAATCGATGAAAAGAATATTCCAAATCTGAGAAAGGTGAAATTGACAGAAAATCCGACGAACAAGAATTGATGATATTCAGGAAGATATCTTCATCCCCATAGATGCAAATATAACAAAAATGACCAAATTTGGTTATGTGCGAAACCTGAGTCTTGCACGAAATTAAGAAACTTGAAACCTTCATTTCATCAATCGGAACCAAATCGATTAACAGGACCAAAGGTGCTTCAAAATCAGATCATTTGGTACAGCTTTACACCGGAGCTTTATGTTCAAATTGGGCCGAAATCTGCCTGTTGAACCACCACCTGAATGATCGGAATTGCTACCAATTTGAAATTTTGGCCAACCAACAAAAATTGGTCGACCAAAAACCTTAGAACCATTAAGTTCTTTAACAGCCTTGAGAGCGTCGGCTTCGTTTGTAAAGGAAATGAATGAATAATGCCTAGATGGCCAAAATTTGATCTCCTTCAAAGGACCGACTTTACCAAAAATTGACTCGAACATGTGTCGTGTAACAGACCCCTCAATCCTGCCAATGAAGACAGTGAACTTACCGCTGGTCGAAACACCATTTCCAGAAGTCGATCCGATTCCGGCATTAGGTTCACCAGAATTTCTAGTCACCGAAATATCTGGTGAAGATGTATCGTTCGAGAGTAAAGGGAATAGGGTAGGGTTAAGAAACTTACCAAAGGCGAGAGGTGTATTGGCCAAACCGGAAGCTGCAGACATGTTGATTGTGGTGGAGCGTGGTGGTGCAGTGATGTTAGGGTTAGGGTGGTTTTGGGAAAAAGAAGTTGGGTTTAGATGGGTTGGGATCATTTTGGTGGAAATGGTAGCTGCAAAGTGTATTGAAGGAGAGTTGATGGTGTCAAAGTAGTGGAAATGGGTGGATGATTGTGGCTAAGGAGAAAGCAGGAGGCTGCGGAGGAAAAAAGAGTCGTTAACGGCTCATTTGACAACTGTTCAAATAATATTTACAAAAAGGTATTCACAAACTAAGTTGGAATAAGTAGATTAGGAGACAAATATTACTTTATTATAAGAGAGAGACACAATAAATAAATAAGTTCTATTGATGGATTTCATATTCCACATGAATATGTGAATCATATTGTATTTTTTCATGTTGTATTGTATCATGTGAATACAACATATCTCGTAGTTCAAAGGTGTAAGAATTGGAAGTACTAAAGTTGAAAAAAGTCTTTTATGTGTAAAGAGGAAAGTCAAAAAGTCATATAAGAATCAAATGTTGATTTTTTTAAAAATAATGATATAAATTTCTTTTATGTCCGAATGTATGCAACTAAGATAAAATAAATTCAAAGGTAAAATTATAAAGTTGACAAAAAATACAATGTAATAATGAGATTTTTAAACTATGTATTTTGTGTCTAGTGACAACAAATATAAAACATAGGGATTATCATTTATCTTTAGTGTCAACACCTCAATACTTACAATCTCCCTAAGAAAAATCATCAATTAACTTAAACATAAGAATTAAGGACCACTTCAACCCAAAACGTAAAATGTTTGAACATATTACTTGAATCTTCACCATATGCTTCATGAATGTTAATTAGAATTGAGCTAACATCGATCTTGTTGGGGGCCGACCTCTTTTAAATCTGAGTTTGTTTGGGGATGAAATCGAATATGTAACACCCTGTTTTTTTATTATTCACAGCGGAAGTACATATAATTACCAAATAACTTTGGTTAACGTTTACAAAACATAGTTTATAATCCAACATAGTTAACATTCATTACAACTTTATACATGATGGTTGTGATGACCCGGGAATTTCTGACCAATTTTAAACTTTAATCTTTATATGTTTTTGACACGATAAGCAAAGTTTATTAGGTTGAATCTCAAAAAGTTTAAAACTGTGTTCATATATTCAGCTAACCTCGATCAGATTCCAACGATTCACGAACCATTAGATCATAAATAGAAATTTATAAATAAATAACTATTCATGTAAATAATTATATACTATAAATTAAATATACTAATGAATTATCATATGATTTAATGATTACGAAAGAAACCTTAAACTTGTTAAACTGGTCATTTAAAAATAGAGAGAAGATTAAATTTACATGATTTGTCAATGGTAACAAAATATTTAATGTTATACTCGAAGATTAATTATTTCAAAATATATAATTAATACATTTATTTACTTGGTATTTAAAGCATAATTAAATAGGTGGAAGATGAAGTATTTAGATATATATATATACATATATATATATATATATATATATATATATATATATAAATATTAAATATTCGATGTATGTTATTACATAATTAATACATTGTAATATTAATATATGTAATGTAATTATAAATTAAGATATAGTTATATTCATTATCAATATTGATATAAATAGTATCAATATTATAAATTTATTATATATAAATATATATGTATATATGTAAGATTTGATAAATTGTTATATCAATACTATTAGTATTACTATTATTATTATCACTAATGTTAATACAAATATATTTATTTGAATTATTAATATTATTATGATATATAATATATATATAAATATAAAAATTAAAACAGGTAACATATAAGTACTTGTATTATTATAAAGTATTATCATTAAGAGTCATAATTTTCATTATCAACAGAGATATTATATTACGATTATTAATTAATATTTCTGTATTAATATTAGTGTTTATTACTAAAATTGTTATTATTAATACATTTAATTGTTTGTAAAAAGGATACCAGCGAATTTTGTCAAGGGATCAGTTCCAATCTCCTGCAACTGTTTTCAATTCTTGTACCTATCTGCCAATTGATTCCTTTACAGCTATATCAATCTAAAATCTGTTAAAGGTTAATATCACCTTTTAATTTTAAATATAATTCGTACTTGATTAAAATGTATATGAGGAACCAGTTGATCACTACAAACCATTACAGTTTGATTTTCTTTTAGTATTACCATTCCTTAAATTATACAGACACAATCCACCTCACTCAAAAAAATCGATTTTTTTTTACAGAGAGCAAAGAAGAACCGGTCCCCTGTACATGTAAATGTTTTTGCAAGATCTCGATTCCTACTCAATTTTTAAAATGTAAGAATGCAATCATGTTAGGAATTTTCTGTTTAATCTATTTACGAAATTTCAAAACTCAATTCCTAATATCGGGTTTGAATTTCTGAGTCAAACTTCTTGATATAAAAAGTCAAACTTTCTTCTTGGATCGAATTAGAGTTTTCTGTTAAGATTCGAGTCTAATTAATGATTTCAGAAGTTTCAATGAGTGATTTATAACCTATTTCGTTTTGTAAGTATAATCTAACACGACCTACAATTCAAAATCAAATCCTAAGTTTATTTTTTTTTTCTGCCTTCGTAACAGCTATTGCTGCTGTTTGTATTTTTTTTTTGTTACAATTCAACAAACGATTATATCTGTACAATTGCCAACCAAATTCAAACTCCTAGAGTCACGATTATGATTGATTGTAGTTTGGGCTTGTCGACTTGAATTGAAAAGAAGAAAAAGGAGATAACAGAAAACAAAGGTTAAGTATTCATGAGTTCTGTAAATAATCAGAAAAATAAGAGCAGCGGAGTGGTTTAGGAAGTGTGTCGGGTTTCGAGAGGTCACGGGTTCGAGTCTCGTCAGAGACATTTTTTTTGTGACTTTCTTCAAAGGTTGTTATTCCTTATTATTATTATTATTATTATTATTTCAATTATTATTATTGCTATTATTATTAAGTATTAAGAATATTATTGTTATTATTATTGTTATGGTTATTGTTAATACTAGTATTAGTAATTAAAATTGTTATCATGTAAATAAAGATTACTAATATAACTATTATTACTACTATCAATATTATCATTATTGTTATGATCATTATTATCATTAAAGTATTAAAACTATTATTATTATTAGTATTAACATTGTTATTATTAACATTATATTATTTAAGTAAAGTATCATTTTATTATTAGAACTATTATTATTATTATTAATTATTATTCTTGTTATTGTTATTTGTATTATTATCATTGGTTATAGTTATTATTATTATTATCACGTGTATTATAATTAATATTAATATTAATGTTAAAATAAGTATTAGTTATCATTATTATGATTAAGATATTATTATTATTATTATTATTAAGTATTTGAATTATTATTAATAAGCATTAAGAATATTACTTATTATTGTTACTACCGTTAATATAAGTAGTAATTACCAACTATTATTATCGTTAATATAACCCTAGTTACAATTATAATTATTATTATTATTATTGATATTACTAATAATATTGTTATCAATATAGGTATTAATATTAAATAATATGATTATTAATATTATCTTTATTAATCTCAAATACTATCATTTTTAAGCAAATAAATATTTTGTACATAAAATATATTAATTATATATACTACACTTATATTAAAACTCCACATAACTATATATATATAAAACCTACTAAAATTATTTATATAAACACTTACAAACAACAAATTATCGATTTTTAAATATAATATCAAACAAGTACGTATATCAATATATTAATATAACTATAAAAATATTAACCATTTGAATAAACATACAAATTAAAAATACATAATATTAATATAAAAATAATGTAATTAATAAACTTATATATATATTCATTCGAATACGATTATATGTATTAATGAATATACAAATGATATAGGTTCATGAATCCGAGGCCAACCTTACACTTGTTCATTGTCGTCATATGTATTTTTACTACAAAATACATTAGGTGAGTTTTCATTTACCTTTGTACCCTTTATATTTTTGGGCTGAGAATACATGCGCAATTTTTATAAATGTTTTACGAAATAGACACAAGTAATCGAAACTACATTATATGGTTGAATTATCGAAATCGAATATGCCCCTTTTTATATAGTCTGGTAATCTAAGAATTAGGGAACAGACACCCTAATTGACGCGAACTCTAAAGATAGATCTATCGGGCCCAACAAGCCCCATCCAAAGTACCGGATGCTTTA
The DNA here is from genome assembly GCF_046630445.1 of Rutidosis leptorrhynchoides. Lineage (NCBI taxonomy): Eukaryota > Viridiplantae > Streptophyta > Magnoliopsida > Asterales > Asteraceae > Rutidosis > Rutidosis leptorrhynchoides. The sequence goes on from NC_092343.1 coordinate 58,767,917, forward strand.
GTACTTCGAAATTTATATCATGTCCGAAGGAGGATCCCGGAATGATGGGGATATTCTAATATGCATATTGTTAATGTCGGTTACCAGGTGTTCAATCCATATGAATGATATTTTTGTCTCTATGCATGGGACGTATGTTTATGAGAAATGGAAATATGAAATCTTGTGGTCTATTAAAATTATGAAATGATTATTTATGTTAAACTAATGAACTCACCAACCTTTTGGTTGACACTTGAAAGCATGTTTATTCTCAGGTACGAAAGAAACCTTCCGCTGTGCATTTGTTCATATTAGAGACATTACTTGGAGTCATTCATAATATATTTCAAAAGACGTTGCATTCGAGTTGTCGAGTTCATCAAGATTATTATTAAGTCAATTATAGATGGTTATATTATGAAATGGTATGCATGCCGTCAACTTTCGATGTAATGAAAGTATGTCTTTTAAAAACGAATGCAATGTTTGTAAAATGTATCATATAGAGGTCAAATACCTCGCGATGTAACCAACTATTGTGAATCATTTATAGTCGATGTGGACCTTGTCCGGATGGATTAGGATGGATCCTTTCAGTTGGTATCAGAGCGGTGGTCGTAGCGAACCAGGTCTTGCATTAGTGTGTCTAACTAGGAGTTGTTAGGATGCATTAGTGAGTCTGGACTTCGACTTAATAGTTGTTAGGTTACTTTAAGGAGTCTGGACTTGAACCTGGTCCGCATGTCAAAAGTTTTGCTTATCATTTCGTGTCGAAAATTACCTGCTTATCATTCTTAGAGAATCACTTGCTTATCATTCTTAGTCTAGACACGTTTTACTGCATTGAATGCATGAATAGTGTATAGATAAACTTCATATTTTAGCGTATCTACTACTTTATATCTTAGCGTATCTGTTACTGTAACTTTGTCTAACATATTCCGTAGATTCCTCAGTAACTTATGGGATTTTAGTATTATATATGCATATGTAAATTATGTATTGTAAGGTACTAATCTACATCCTATAATCTATTTCTTATCGAAAATCCTTCATCTGATTGTACGAGATGAATCCCTCAACCAGTTCGAGTCCCTCAGATTCCGATAGCTATTCCGATAGTTATTCCGACAGCTATTCTGACATAGATGTTCACCTAAGTTCCGAAAACAGCATCATCGGCATGAATTAACCAATCAGCCATTATCAATTCATCTGATGGGTTCGTAGTCGACTTAATTAATGGAAACGCGCAGAAGGCAATCCCTTCCACCAACCGAATTCACTTCTTGACAATGAACTTGAAGCGTTTACCGGCGAACCTGTTTGAGACACCATTTTTAGTCTTATTTCCAGGGTAACTCGACAAGATTATATTCTATCCACAATTCTGAACCTTATTCATCCGCTCGTTCTGATCGACAATCATCCTGGAGTAATAAGTCAACGAACTTCGCGCTCGAATAATCCATTCGGAGAATATGGTGTAAAATGTACCAGCTTCAGCAACATCACCGGCACCAACAGTACCATCAATAACAGCACCATTACCATCAACAATCCATGCTTCAATATCATCATCTGTACTTTGAGTATGATCTTCGTTCTACGTATCGTGCTACCTCATTTATCTTCGTTCGACATGGCGAATATGTAATCTCTAAAGTTTTAGAGATTATTTATTCGAGTTCCAACCGAAAAGCAAATAAGTTTAATATCACATTGACTCATTAAATCCATGATTACGTCTGAAGAAAATATATATGTATATATGCTTTCATAAAGATTGTAATCAAAATTTTTATTGTACAAACTGTTAATGGTAAAAATATTTTAACGGGTAGGTAATACCCGAGGAATATTCAGATTTCACATTAATAAGTTACACTGTACATTCTTCGAAGCTGATTCAACAGTCGTTTACTATCCTACTTACATCCACAGATATACGTATCCGTTCACCACAGAATAACCATTTTCATTCAATTTCATATTTGAATTTTGACCTATCAGAATCCGACAAGTGGCATAATGAAGAAAACATTGGACAAAATAAAATTTGTTAGAAACAAACAAATTAACCATGAGAAAATTTTGTTAAGAATCCACGCTAACAAAATCCTAGCTAATTGTTCCTAGCTAACTGATTACATTTTATTTATCGCAGTTTATTTATCGCAATTTATTTATCGTCATTTAATTTCTGTTATTTACTTTACGCATTTTATTTATCTTCATTTAATTTCTGTATTTATTTTACCCACTTTAAATATCGGGACACGTATACAAGGTTTTGACATATCATATCGACGCATATATATATATATATATATATATATATATATATATATATATATATATATATATATATATATTATTTGGAATAACCATAGACACTCTATATGCAGTAATGATCGAGTTCTCTATACAGGGTTGAGGTTGATTCTATAATAATATATATACTTTGAGTTGTGATCGAGTCTGAGACGAATACGGGTCACGATAAGTATTAATTAATTCGAATATTATATATTAAACTATATATGAATTATTGAACTGTTAATTGTGGACTATCGACTGTGGACTAATAACATTGGACAATTAAAATGAATTAAAATATTGATTATAATATATGAAACTAAACAATTCTTCAAGTTTGCCACTTGATTTCATCTTAAACCTCATTTGTATCTTGACGATTACAATCTGCGTTCAAACCTTTTGTAATTCTTGAAAACACCTCAATTGAGAGGATGAACCAACCGCACTTCATCTACGGAAGAAAAGATTGATGCATATAGTTATGCATCTGAAAACTCTCGAAAATTGAGTAAACGTTTAACACATATCTGTGCTAACTCCTTCGGCGTTGTTATTACCGAAAATAACTTTGCAATCCCTTTCCAAGTAGTCAGTTTTGTCACAGCTCCAACAAGTCAACTTCGACTTTTAACTCAGATTAGCTTATTATAACCTTGATATATACGTTGCCTTTTCGCTATCGTTACCGGGGAACTGTTTATATTCCACCACATTAGAAGTAAACTTGCCAGCAACTCCATTGATCTTTGACTTTTCGAAAAATCTTTATACTCATTGAAACTCTATCATATACTCATTCACATTTTATAACGAGAATTGCCATTCTAATTACCTAGAATTTGCAAACAGTATTTTGAAATCTCGCAGCATGTCTACATCAACAGATATATGAATACATATAGCATTTATATCTTAGAATTATGATCTCTCATTCTGAAATTCTGAAAAGCACTCAGTCATAAATCAATACTTTGAATGTTGAAAAAGCTGAATGAAGCAGCAGAAACTGTAGATAACCGTAAATGACCATAATCATCGAAAGTTTGATGATAAAGATTAGTATGTTGGAAAAGATCAGAAAAGTTGGAACTGGAAAGCGGATTGAGCTAACCATGAAGGAGACCAAGGACAAACACAAGGACCATACCCTATATTCAAAAAAATCCAGATAATTCTGGATCCGTTGAAATCTTTAGAGAATATCTTACCCCGAAGTCATGTTAAAATTTTGCAGAAAATTTTTCCTTATCAACCATCGAACTTAGAAATTCCAAAATATCATCATCAATATCTTCGATATTTCTGAGGATATTTTCATAAATATTCTCGTCCGAAATTATATACCTCTTCGTGCTTCCTGTGTATCATTATAATGGAAACATTCAATAGAAAATTTAGTACCAAAAAGCAGATTATGCGAAACTATGAAGAAAGCCGTGGACAAATCACAAAGAATAAGTTTGACTTCAAAGAATCCAAATAATTCAATGTCTGCTAAGGTCTTTAGTGAATATGTTGCTCATTACTCTAAACCCATGCAGACAATAGTTTCTATCATCCTCTGATCTTAGATATTTCGAGATATTATCGTATCTTTCATTATAAATATCCTCAACGTTTCTAAAGATATTTTTATAACTATTCTTATCTGAAATCATTAATCTCTTCGTGCTATCAATATTACATCATATAGAAACTGTTAGTTTCTATATTCTGTAAACTTTCGAGCTTAAAAAAAAATGAATGTTATTGAAGTACTGTTGGGAACTGATGCATGAGTTAGTATAATATAATGACACTTGATCAACGTGATTATATTACAGTAGGTCATGCTGAGTTTCTAATGAAAGGACCCGTCCTAATCCATCCGGACAAAGTCCACATCGATTATGAACGATTCACAACAGTTGATTACATTGCGAGGTACTTGACCTCTATATAATACATTTTACAAACATTGCATTCATTTTTGAAAAGACAATCTTTCATTACATCTACGGTTGACGACATGCATACCATTTCATAATATATCTTACTATAATTGACTTAATAATAATCTTGATGAACTCAACGACTCGAATGCAACGTCTTTTGAAATATGTCATGAATGACTCCAATTAATATCTCTAAGATGAGCAAAAGTACAGCGGAAGATTTCTTTCATATCTGAGAATAAACATGCTTTAAAGTGTCAACCAAAAGGTTGGTAAGTTCATTAGTTTATCATAAACAAACATTTCATAATTTTAATAGACCACAAGATTTCATATTTCCAATTCTCATAAATAAACGTCCCATGCATAGAGACAAAAATATCATTCATATGGATTGAACACCTGGTAACCGACATTAACAATATGCATATAGAATATCCCCAACATTCCGGGATCCTCCTTCGGACATGATATAAATTTCGAAGTACTAAAGCATCCGGTACTTTGGATGGGGCTTGTTGGGCCCGATAGATCTATCTTTAGGATTCGCGTCAATTAGGGTGTCTGTTCCCTAATTTTTAGATTACCAGACTAAATAAAAAGGGGCATATTCGATTTCGATAATTCAACCATAGAATGTAGTTTCACGTACTTTTGTCTATTTTGTAAATCATTTATAAAAATTGCGCATGTATTCTCAGCCCAAAAATATAAAGGGTAAAAAGGAAAATGAAACTCACCTGACAACTTCAGAAATAAATAACAGAGATGTGACCGAAAATCGGAATGCAAGTAACCGTAGACCCCAACCTAGAGAACATATGTTGGTCAATAAGTGTCTAATAAGCTAGGTCGGTCTATAGGGTTCGTATAGTCTTATTGCTCAAGTCCTACTCATAAATTTAGCAAAATTTAGCAAAAGTCAACAAAAGTCAAATTAAGTCAAATGTAAGTCAAACGCAAGTCAAACACAGTCAACATAGTCAACACCAGTCAACAATCTCATAATATTACTCAAGTTGGTCAAATAGTCAAACATAGGTCAAACTTAAATTATACATTTTTATTTAGTAAAAACAATATCATTTACATATATGTATATGTAGTAACTTTACAGCTGATTTCGGGTCCCACCAAATCCGATATAATACTTTGGGTCGTGACCGTTGGAAAGTATGTCATCCCATATTTCTATAGACAGTTTATTTGACAAAGACGGAGTTACAGTTTGAAAGTTATGACCTCGCAAAAACAGTCCTTCAAAACACTAAATGCTGAGTTTTGCTGTTGTTAACAGCATTGGATCAGCCCTGATGTTCCATTTTCGTACTCGTTTTAGACCAGTTTAGTCTCGACAAAATCATACATATAACATATCGTTTTAAAGCTTGTCGTAAATACTTTCAATATCAATTAATGGTTTTTATCCAAACTTAACCAATTTCAACTTATGAGTCCGCAAAGTAGGCTCGAGAGTCATTTTTGACACTTTTGTTAAAAATGCTAAAACTTTCGGTTAACGATCCAAATTTGAATCCGGCTGACCTGAGTTAACCAAATTTGTATCACAGCTCAAAAATGACATTTTAGATGTGTTGGTGACTTCCGTTTTCCAAAATTATGCATATGGGTCAATTTATTCACGTTTGACCCGAATAGGTCATAAATCTCTCTTTAAACCAAAAAAGACCCAAAACTCATTTTTAAAGCACCAAAACTTGCAGGCATACTTAAATCAACATATAGAATTTGTTTACGCTGACCGTTATCCATTTTGACATTTTTAGACTCAAACGGGTCAAGTGTCCAAATGGACGGTCCAAGTTCGGGTGTCCATTTTCGCATGCAATTATCTCAAAATCTAGAAACTTTTAAGATACAGCACCTATATGAAAACTTAACTACTAATCATGAACTTTTCAAATATAAAATCTACATTTTCCAGAACTCAAGTTAATTAAACATATTGGCCTGTTTAGTTTGTAGTTAACACGTATTGTCACAAATTTTCACGCGCGTCATACAAACAACGGACATAATTCATAACACATAAAACATGGTAACATGGAAAACTCCAGATCAAAAGTAGACTCAATATCAATTCCAAAAAGTCTAGCTAGGGCCTCATACGATGTCTACAAGTCGGGTTTCAGAAGAGGTACATTTATGGTTCGCTAAATCAGTTTCTGACTGCGCACCAATCTCGTAATGGCTATAACCGGAGCTAGGTACATGCAAATCAAGCTAGGTCAGTGATCCTAGTTCAAGGACAAGTCAAATTACCACATATCCAAAAATGAGAAACTTTTGTTTAACCAATTGGTGCAGTTTATTCAATCAAATTGGACATTCTGTTTCAGCTCAATTCAGAAGTTACCAAATCTACGGCCTTAATGTGCACAATGTATCGGGTTTTGGAGGTTTCAATAAACTAGACATTTATCACATAATATACAAAGTTTGATAATCCAGAAGTCCAAGGTCTCAAAAGGTGTACAACTCTTACTATAAAACTATAGGTGCATACGATACAGATTTGGACAGAATGCAGGTTACCATTTCGACACGCACATTACTCAAGCTTCACAAATCCAAATGATGCAAGGCCTTGATGAAACGTTAACTACAACATATGAAATTTTCAGATATGCAAAGTCCTAAATCACTATCATACTTCAAATAAATTTAAAAGTCAGTTTTATAATACCGAGCAAATCAGTTTTTCATATACGATCAATTAAGCATAACGGGAGTATTACAAATCCAAATAGCATGATATCCTAGTCTAACTTGAGTGTTTTTAAATCCTCTACACAATTATGATCAGTTTAAAATTCAATTCTATGTCCATTTTTCCAGAATTCGACATAATCACATATTCATCACAAAAACTTCAATCAATCATATCTTAAGCATACGGTAATGAAAATACGCGAATCTAAAGCCTAAAATTATTAATTTTTCGAGAGGATTTTAATTATATCATAATATTTAACATTCAAGAAAATCAAGTTTCTGTAACCACACAAAACAAATTCGGGATTAAACATAAACACATCAAACGAGCAATATAACACATACAATCATGTATAATCATATAGACTTGAGCAATAGACACTATATCTACCCTAATATGTAACAAAAACATGAAAACCCAAAAATTTGAGTTTTTAAAACTTACACAAATCATGAAATTGTTGATATGGATGTGTAGAGCTCTTCGAGAGGAATCCGAATATATAAACGATTTTATGATCCATCAAGTTTTTAAGGTGTTCTTGAGTGATAAAAGATTGATGATGATGATGAATAGTAGTGGGTGTTCTTGAGAGAAAAAATTGAGTGTTTGATAAAATGAATCTGGAAGGGGCAATAATATAGATAGATTAGATAAGGTCACGGGTGTTTTACTGGTTAATCACGGGTATAGATATAACACGGTGTAATAATTAAATAAACTCGGGTATTAAATGTGTAGTCACGGGTTGGTATTTAATTTTTATCTGTTATCTAAAACCCAATGTATTTTAGTTTAATATGATTCAATGATTGGTTAATTTTATATTTATCAAAATTATATATATATCTATATTGTTTTAAACCTTTTAAAATTCTTGACGTCATACCTAGTTGGTGTGTTTCATTATTTATTATATTTTTAATAAGCCTATAATTTATAAAACTCATTTTCGGATCATCGTTTATTTTAAAATCACATAAGTTCCTTTTTAACTCGTTTACTATCAATTGAATGACAATTGAGCGTTACCGTTGTTTACCAAATAACTTCGAAATCACTAAATATATATTCTATACACTTTATTTATATGTATATATACTTTCTAAATAATATTTATTATATATTATTATTATTTACGTAATTAATATTAACAATTACAATATATAATATTTCATTTTATTATTTACATATATATATATATATATATATATATATATATATATATATATATATATATATATATATATATATATATATATATAATTATATACATATCTATTTACAAGTAATCGTATTGTGAATCGTCGGAAAAAGTCAAAGGTCAAATGGATTCATAAAAATAGTTCAAAATTTTTGAGATTCAACTTTACAGACTTTGCTTATCGTGTCGAAATCAAATAAGAATTAAGTTTAAATTTGGTCGGAAATTTCCGGGTCGTCACAGTACCTACCCGTTAAAGAAATTTCGTCCTGAAATTTGAGTGAGGTGGTCATGGCTAACAATAAAAATGTTTTCATGACGAATATGAGTTGATAAATAGAGTTTTATCATCTTTGAGTAATATGGGTAAAACAATTCGATTTTTCGAAGAGCACGAATGAAGCTATCACAAATGATTGGGATAGAGATTTAACTTTTGACGTAGTCACGATTGAATTTAGAAAATAAGGTGCTTCTTTACTTTTGACGTTGTCTTGGTTGAATTCCGGGATTCAAGGGATTTAAAGAAAATCTATGAGATCTATAAGATCTGATTTTTCGGTAAATGAGGAAATTAGGATCTCTTTAGTTAAATGTGATGATCTGCCTCGATTGCTCTGTCTGATATTTCCATTATAAATTAAATTCTTCCGTTTCATTATTCTCATCATTCCTATACTTTCTTTCTTAGTTCATACATCCAAACGATTGTGAAAATGCTTAATCCAGTTCTGACTCTTGTCCTCATCCTTACTATCGCAACAATCATTCTCCTTTTCCAACTTCCACCGGAGGAATCTGTATTCTTCAACATCGCCCTTGGGGTGATACTATTCTTAATTATACCGTGTCTTTATATTGCTATTCGTATTAATATACACGGTTTGTAATTTCTGTGTTGTTATTGGGTTTTATATCTTCCCTTATATTTCGAAGCCCCTTGCTTCTGTCTCCTATAATCATTGCCATCCATAGATAATGCTTTCTCTTATTTGCTGCGATTTATACTCCTATTTACACTTCGAAGCTTTATGCCCTGTTTCTCTTCTATCCATTAAGTACCTCAAGTAATGGTCCAGAATTCGTGGGTATGGAGTTTCGAATGAAAATGGTTAATGTTTTAAGAAGGAAATCGTAATAGCACGATTTGATTTTCAAATTTATCAACATCACGGAAGATAGAACCATCAAGAATACATTTTCTTGATATGTTCATAAGTTAAGTAGAATGAAAGAGTTATGTAACATGGCACATGATGAGGGTGTGATCTACTGTGAACCATCATCACGTTTCATTAGAAACCTAGCATGACTTACTGTAATATAATCACGTTGGCCAAGCGTCATTATATTATACTAACTCATGCTTCAATTCCCAATACTTCTCCACAATTCATTCATAATTTATACTTAGATTTTACAGAAGTTTTCAATATAATGAAATACAGAAAACACGAAGAGGTAGATAATTTCGGACAAGAATATTTATGAAAATATCCTCCGAAATATCGAAGATATTTATGATGATATTTTGGAATTTCTAAGTTCGAAGGTTGATGAAGAAAAATTTTCCGCAAGATTTTAACATGACTTCGGAGCAAGATATTCTCTAAAGATTTCATCGGATCCAGAATTACCTGGATTCTTTGAATATAGGGGTTAGTCCTTGTATTTGTCATTGGTCTCCTTCATGGTTAACTCAATCTGTTTTCTGTACCAAATTTTCTATCGAGCGTTCCTAACACTCCTTTCTTTATCATCAAACTTTTGGCCGTTTAGACCATCTACCATTTTTCTGTTTCCTTTGCATTTAATGCTACGAATTCTGAATCATCGGTTATCAATCTGAGGTGGTTTCAGGAGAACTGTGTTTTTAGATGATTAAACGCTGATGGTAATATGATGGAATATGAAAGGTTCCCCGATAACAATAAAAGAGCACGCATATATATCAAGGTTATAATTAGGTTGTTTCGAACGAAAAATTGAAGTTGACTTGTTGGAGCTGTGACAAAATTGGCTAATTTGGAAAGAGATTGCAAAGTTATTTTCGGTAATAATAACGCTAAAGGAATTAGCACAGCTACGCGTTAAACGTTTATTCAGTTTCCGAGAGTTTTTCAGGTATACTACTATATGCATAAATCTTTCCTTCCGTAGAAAAAAGTGCGGTTGGTTCATCCTCTCGATTGAGGTGTTTTTAGAATCATGAAAGGTTTGAACGCGGATTGTAATCGTCAAGATACAAATGAGGTTTAAGATGAAATCAAGTGGCAAACTTGAAGAATTGTTTAGTTTCATATATTATAATCAATATTTTAATTCATTTTAATTGTCCAATCTTATTAGTCCACAGTCGATAGTCCACAGCTGACAGTCCAATAATTCATACAAAGTTTAATATATAATATTCAAATTTATTAATACGTGTCGTGACCCGTATATGTCTCAGACTCGATCACAACTCAAACTATATATGTTATTGTAGAATCAACCTCAACCCTGTTTAGAGAACTCGATCATTACTGCATATAGAGTGTCTATGGTTATTCTAAATAATATATATATATATATATATAGATGCGTCGATATGATATGTCAAAACCTTGTATACGTGTCCCGATATTTAAAGTGCGTAAAATAAATAACAGAAATTAAATGACGATAAATAAAATTGCGAGAATTAAAATTGCGATAAATAAAATGTAGTCAGTTAGCTAGGATTTTGTTAGCGTGGATTCTTAACAATATTCTGATAGTTAATTTGTTTGTTTCTAATAAATTTTATTTTGTCCAATGTTTTCTTCATTATGCCACTTGTTGGATTCTGATAGATCAAAATTCAAGTATGAAATTGAATGAAAATGGTTATTCTGTGGTGAACGGATACGTATATCGGTGGATGTAAGTAGAATAGTAAATGACTGTTGAATCAGATTTGAAGAATGTACAGTGTAACTTATTAATGTGAAATTTAAATATTCCTCGGGTATTACCTACCCGTTGAAATATTTTCACCATTATTAGTTTGTACAAAAGAATTTTAATTACAATCTTTATGAAAATATACTTACATATATATTTTCTTCAGATGTAATTATGAATTTAATGGGTCAATATGATATTAGACTCATTTGATTTACCGTTAGAATATGAATATATAATCTCTTAAAATATTAAAGATTATATAATCACCATGTCGAACGAAGATAAATAATGTAAAATGATTCGTAGAATGATGATTATGCTCGAGGTACAGAATGAGATATTGGGGCATGTGATGTTGAAACTTGTGTTGTTGGTGATACTGTTGATGCCGGTGATGTTGTTGAAGCTGGTATGTTTTGCACCATATTCTCCAAATTGATTACTCGATCTTGAAGTTCGTTGACTTCTTGTATTACTCCGGAATAATTGTCGGTCGGAACGAGCAGATGAGTAAGGTTTCAAATTGTGGATAGAATATAATCATGTCGAGCTACTCTGAAAATGAGGGTGAAGATGGTGTTTCGGATTGGTTTGCCAGTGAATGTTTCAAGTTCTTTGCCCAGCGAACAATATGGTGGGTGAAAGGGATCGATTCTTCTTGTCTCCAATGATTAAGTAGACTACGAACTCATCATATGAATTGGGGATGGTTGGTTGGTTGATTCATTATGGTGACGCTGATTTCGAAGCTTAGGTGAACGTCCACGTCGGAATAGCTGTCGGAATAACTATCAGAATAGTTATCGGAATTTGAGGGACTCGAACTGGTTGAAGGATTCATCCCGTACGATCAGATGAAGGATTTTCGATAAGAATTAGATTATAGGATGTAGATTAGTACCCTGCAATACATAATTTACATATACATATATAATACTAAAATCCCATAAGTTACGGAGGAATCTGCGGAAGCTGTCAGGCAAAGATAACAATAACAGGTACGGTAAGATATGAAGTAGCAGATACGTTAAGATATGAATTTTTTTTTGTCTATACACTATTCATGCAATCATTGCAGTAAGATGTGTCTAGACTAAGAATGATAAGCAAGTAATTTCATAAGGATGATAAGCAGATGATTTCCGACAAAAATGATAAGCAAAACTTTTAACATGCAGACACGGTCGAAGTCCAGACCCACTATTGCATCCTAACGATTTATCAGTTAGACACACTAATGTAGACCTGGTTCGCTAAGACCATCGCTCTGATACCAACTGAAAGGACCCGTCCTAATCCATCCGGACAAAGTCCACATCGATTATGAACGATTCACAACAGTTGATTACATTGCGAGGTACTTGACCTCTATATAATACATTTTACAAACATTGCATTCATTTTTGAAAAGACAATCTTTCATTACATCTACGGTTGATGACATGCATACCATTTCATAATATATCTTACTATAATTGACTTAATAATAATCTTGATGAACTCAACGACTCGAATGCAACGTCTTTTGAAATATGTCATGAATGACTCCAATTAATATCTCTAAGATGAGCAAAAGTACAGCGGAAGATTTCTTTCATACCTGAGAATAAACATGCTTTAAAGTGTCAACCAAAAGGTTGGTGAGTTCATTAGTTTATCATAAACAAACATTTCATAATTTTAATAGACCACAAGATTTCATATTTCCAATTCTCATAAATAAACGTCCCATGCATAGAGACAAAAATATCATTCATATGGATTGAACACCTGGTAACCGACATTAACAATATGCATATAGAATATCCCCATCATTCCGGGATCCACCTTCGGACATGATATAAATTTCGAAGTACTAAAGCATCCGGTACTTTGGATGGGGCTTGTTGGGCCCGATACATCTATCTTTAGGATTTGCGTCAATTAGGGTGTCTGTTCCCTAATTTTTAGATTACCAGACTAAATAAAAAGGGGCATATTCAATTTCGATAATTCAACCATAGAATGTAGTTTCACGTACTTGTGTCTATTTTGTAAATCATTTATAAAAATTGCGCATGTATTCTCAGCCCAAAAATATAAAGGGTAAAAAGGCAAATGAAACTCACCTGACAACTTCAGAAATAAATAACAGAGATGTGACCGAAAATCGGAATGCAAGTAACCGGACCCCAACCTAGAGAACATATGTTGATCAATAAGTGTCTAATAAGCTAGGTCGGTCTATAGGGTTCGTATAGTCTTATTGCTCAAGTCCTACTCATAAATTTAGCAAAATTTAGCAAAAGTCAACAAAAGTCAAATTAAGTCAAATGTAAGTCAAACGCAAGTCAAACACAGTCAACATAGTCAACACCAGTCAACAATCTCATAATATTACTCAAGTTGGTCAAATAGTCAAACATAGGTCAAACTTAAGTTATACATTTTTATTTAGTAAAAACAATATTATTTACATATATGTATATGTAGTATTTTACAGCTGATTTCGGGTCCCACCAAATCCGATATAATACTTTGGGTCGTGACCGTTGGAAAGTATGTCATCCCACCTTTCTATAGACAGTTTATTTGACAAAGACGGAGTTACAGTTTGAAAGTTATGACCTCGCAAAAACAGTCCTTCAAAACACTAAATGCTGAGTTTTGCTGTTGTTAACAGCATTGGATCAGCCATGATGTTCCATTTTCGTACTCGTTTTAGACCAGTTTAGTCTCGACAAAATCATACATATAACATATCGTTTTAAAGCTTGTCGTAAATACTTTCAATATCAATTAATGGTTTTTATCCAAACTTAACCAATTTCAACTTATGAGTCCGCAAAGTAGGCTCGAGAGTCATTTTTGAAACTTTGTTAAAAATGCTAAAACTTTCGGTTAACGATCCAAATTTGAATCCGGCTGACCTGAGTTAACCAAATTTATATCACAGCTCAAAAATGACATTTTAGATGTGTTGGTGACTTCCGTTTTCCAAAATTATGCATATGGGTCAATTTATTCACGTTTGACCCGAATAGGTCATAAATCTCTCTTTAAACCAAAATAGACCCAAAACTCATTTTTAAAGCACCAAAACTTGCAGGCATACTTAAATCAACATATAGAATTTGTTTACGCTGACCGTTATCCATTTTGACATTCAAATGGGTCAAGTGTCCAAATGGACGGTCCAAGTTCGGGTGTCCATTTTCGCATGCAATTATCTCAAAATCTAGAAACTTTTAAGATACAACACCTATATGAAAACTTAACTACTAATCATGAACTTTTCAAATATAAAATCTACATTTTCCAGAACTCAAGTTAATTAAACATATTGGCCTATTTAGTTTGTAGTTAACACGTATTGTCACAAATTTTCACGCGCGTCATACAAACAACGGACATAATTCATAACACATAAAACATGGTAACATGGAAAACTCCAGATCAAAAGTAGACTCAATATCGATTCCAAAAAGTCTAGCCAGGGCCTCATACGATGTCTACAAGTCGGGTTTCAGAAGAGGTACATTTATGGTTCGCTAAATCAGTTTCTGACTGCGCACCAATCTCGTAATGGCTATAACCGAAGCTAGGTAGATGAAAATCAAGCTAGGTCAGTGGTCCTAGTTCAAGGACGTCAAATTACCACATATCCAAAAATGAGAAACTTTTGTTTAGCCAATTGGTGCAGTTTATTCAATCAAATTGGACATTCTGTTTCAGCTCAATTCAGAAGTTACCAAATCTACGACCTTAGTGTGCACAATGTATCGGGTTTCAGAGGTTTCAATAAACTAGACATTTATCACATAACATACAAAGTTCGATAATCCAGAAGGCCAAGGTCTCAAAAGGTGTACAACTCTTACTATAAAACTATAGGTGCATACGTTACAGATTTGGACAGAATGCAGGTTACCATTTCGACACGCACATTACTCAAGCTTCACAAATCCAAATGATGCAAGGCCTAGATGAAACGTTAACTACAACATATGAAATTTTCAGATATGCAAAGTCCTAAATCACTATCATACTTCAAATAAATTTAAAAGTCAGTTTTATAATACTGAGCAAATCAGTTTTTCATATACGATCAATTAAGCATAACGGGAGTATTACAAATCCAAATAGCATGATATCCTAGCCTAACTTGAGTGTTTTTAAATCATCTACACAATTATGATCAGTTTAAAATTCAATTCTATGTCCATTTTTCCAGAATTCGACATAATCACATATTCATCACAAAAACTTCAATCAATCATATCTTAAGCATACGGTAATGAAAATACGCGAATCTAAAGCCTAAAATTATTAATTTTTCGAGAGGATTTTAATTATATCATAATATTTAACATTCAAGAAAACCAAGTTTCTGTAACCACACAAAACAAATTCGGGATTAAACATAAACACATCAAACGAGCAATATAACACATACAATCATGTATAATCATATAGACTTGAGCAATAGACACTATATCTACCCTAATATGTAACAAAAACATGAAAACCCAAAAATTTGAGTTTTTAAAACTTACACAAATCATGAAATTGTTGATATGGATGTGTAGAGCTCTTCGAGAGGAATCCGAATATATAAACGATTTTATGATCCATCAAGTTTTTAAGGTGTTCTTGAGTGATAAAAGATTGATGATGATGATGAATAGTAGTGGGTGTTCTTGAGAGAAAAAATTGAGTGTTTGATAAAATGAATCTGGAAGGGGCAATAATATAGATAGATTAGATAAGGTCACGGGTGTTTTACTGGTTAATCACGGGTATAGATATAACACGGTGTAATAATTAAATAAACTCGGGTATTAAATGTGTAGTCACGGGTTGGTATTTAATTTTTATCTGTTATCTAAAACCCAATGTATTTTAGTTTAATATGATTCAATGATTGGTTAATTTTATATTTATAAAAATTATATATATATCTATATTGTTTTAAACCTTTTAAAATTCTTGACGTCATACCTAGTTGGTGTGTTTCATTATTTATTATATTTTTAATAAGCCTATAATTTATAAAACTCATTTTCGGATCATCGTTTATTTTAAAATCACATAAGTTCCTTTTTAACTCGTTTACTATCAATTGAATGACAATTGAGCGTTACCGTTGTTTACTAAATAACTTCGAAATCACTAAATATATATTCTATACACTTTATTTATATGTATATATACTTTCTAAATAATATTTATTATATATTATTATTATTTACGTAATTAATATTAACAATTACAATATATAATATTTCATTTTATTATTTATATATATATATATATATATATATATATACATATCTATTTACAAGTAATCGTATTGTGAATCGTCGGGAAAAGTCAAAGGTCAAATGGATTCATAAAAATAGTTCAAAATTTTTGAGATTCAACTTTACAGACTTTGCTTATCGTGTCGAAATCAAATAAGAATTAAGTTTAAATTTGGTCGGAAATTTCCGGGTCGTCACATCTAATGGGGCGTGATGATTCACA
The DNA here is from genome assembly GCF_046630445.1 of Rutidosis leptorrhynchoides. Classification (NCBI taxonomy): domain Eukaryota; kingdom Viridiplantae; phylum Streptophyta; class Magnoliopsida; order Asterales; family Asteraceae; genus Rutidosis; species Rutidosis leptorrhynchoides. Next base: position 58,784,529 of record NC_092343.1, read on the forward strand.
GATCCTAACGTCATCATGTGCCATGTTACCTAACTCTTTCATTCTGCTTAACTTCTGAACATATCAAGAAAATATATTCTTGATAGTTCTATTCTCAGTGATTCAAGTAATTTGATAAATCAGATCGTGCTACTACCTTTTCTTTCTACCTTGCATATTATGATAATTCGAAACTCCATACCTGCGAATTCTGAACCATTACTTGATGTGCTTATTGAATAGAAGAGAAAACAGAGCATGAAGCTTCGAAGCGTAAATGGGGGTATAAATCGCAGTAAACAGGAGAGAGCATTAACTGCGAATGAAAATGATTATAGGAGACAGAAGCAGGGACATTGAAATATAAGGGAATATATCTAAAATCAACAACAACGTAGAAATTACAAACCGTATAGGTCAATGTTTATCGCAACATAAAGACACGGGAGAAGTAAAAAAATACTATAACCCCAAGGGCGAAGTAGAAGAAAACAGATTCCTTCGGTGGAAGTTGGAAAAGGAGAATGATTGTTGCGATAGTAAGGATAAGGACAAAGATTAGAACTGGATTAAGCATGTTCACAATCTTTTAGATGTATGAACTAAGAAAGAAAGTATATGAATGGTGAGGATAATGGAACGGAAGAATTTAATTTATAATGGGAATATCAGACAGAGTAATCGAGGCAGATCATCGTATTTAATTATAGAAATCTAAATTTCCTTATTCGCAGAAGAATCAAATCTTTTAGATTTCGAAGATTTTCTTCAAATCCCTTAAATTCCGGAATTCAACCAAAACAACGTCAAAAGTTAAGACGCATCCTATTTTCTAAATTCAATCGTGACTACGTCAAAAGTTAAGATGCATCTTACTTTCAAAATTCAACCCTGACTCTGTCAAAAGTTACGACAAATCTTTACTTATCCTATTTCAATCTTTTGTGATAAGTTCACTCGTACGCTTCGAATAATTGAGTTGTTTTTATTCAAATCACCTGATGGTGATAAAACTTTAATTATTGACTCATATTAGTCATGAAAACATTTTTATTGTTAGCCATGACGATCACACTCAAATTTCGGGACGAAATTTCTTTAACGGGTAGGTACTGTGATGACCCGGGAATTTTCGACCAAATTTAAACTTTAATCTTTATATGTTTTCGACACGATAAGCAAAGTTTATTAGGTTGAATCTCAAAAAGTTTAAAACTGTGTTCATACATTCAGCTAACCTCGATCAGATTCCAACGATTCACGAACCATTAGATCATAAATAGAAATTTATAAATAAATAACTATTCATGTAAATAATTATATACTATAAATTAAATATACTAATGAATTATCATATGATTTAATGATTACGAAAGAAACCTTAAACTTGTTAAACTGGTCATTTAAAAATAGAGAGAAGATTAAATTTACATGATTTGTCAATGGTAACAAAATATTTAATGTTATACTCGAAGATTAATTATTTCAAAATATATAATTAATACATTTATTTACTTGGTATTTAAAGCATAATTAAATAGGTGGAAGTTGAAGTATTTAGATATATATATACATATATATATATATGATTGAGGTATGTAAATATTGATTGTATGTATATTGATATATATATATATATATATATATATATATATATATATATATATATATATATATATATATATATATATATATATATATATATATATATATATATATATATATATATATATAAATATTAAATATTCGATGTATGTTATTACATAATTAATACATTGTAATATTAATATATGTAATGTAATTATAAATTAAGATATAGTTATATTCATTATCAATATTGATATAAATAGTATCAATATTATAAATTTATTATATATAAATATATATGTATATATGTAAGATTTGATAAATTGTTATATCAATACTATTAGTATTACTATTATTATTATCACTAATGTTAATACAAATATATTTATTTGTATTATTAATATTATTATGATATATAATATATATATAAATATAAAAATTAAAAAAGGTAACATACAAGTACTTGTATTATTATAAAGTATTATCATTAAGAGTCATAATTATCATTATCAACAGAGATATTATATTAGGATTATTAATTAATATTTCTGTATTAATATTAGTGTTTATTACTAAAATTGTTATTATTAATACATTTAATTGTTTGTAAAAAGGATACCAGCGAATTTTGTCAAGGGATCAGTTCCAATCTCCTGCAACTGTTTTCAATTCTTGTACCTATCTGCCAATTGATTCCTTTACAGCTATATCAATCCAAAACCTGTTAAAGGTTAATATCACCTTTTAATTTTAAATATAATTCGTACTTGATTAAAATGTATATGAGGAACCAGTTGATCACTACAAACCATTACAGTTTGATTTTCTTTTAGTATTACCATTCCTTAAATTATACAGACACAATCCACCTCACTCAAAAAAATCGATTTTTTTTACAGAAAGCAAAGAAGAACCTGTCCCCTGTACATGTAAATGTTTTTGCAAGATCTCGATTCCTACACAATTTTTAAAATGTAAGAATGCAATCATGTTAGGAATTTTCTGTTTAATCTATTTGCGAAATTTCAAAACTCAATTCGTAATATCGGGTTTGAATTTCTGAGTCAAACTTCTTGATATAAAAAGTCAAACTTTCTTCTTGGATCGAATTAGAGTTTTCTGTTAAGATTCGAGTTTAATTAATGATTTCAGAAGTTTCAATGAGTGATTTATAACCTATTTCATTTTGTAAGTATAATCTAACACGACCTACAATTCAAAATCAAATCCTAAGTTTATTTTTTTTTCTGCCTTCGTAACAGCTATTGCTGCTGTTTGTATTTTTTTTTTGATTCAATTCAACAAACGATTATATCTGTACAATTGCCAACCAAATTCAAACTCCTAGAGTCACAATTATGATTGATTGTAGTTTGGGCTTGTCGACTTGAATTGAAAAGAAGAAGAAGGAGATAACAGAAAACAAAGGTTAAGTATTCATGAGTTCTGTAAATAATCAGAAAAATAAGAGCAGCGGAATGGTTTAGGAAGTGTGTCGGGTTTCGAGAGGTCACGGGTTCGAGTCTCGTCAGAGACATTTTTTTTGTGACTTTCTTCAAAGGTTGTTATTCCTTATTATTATTATTTCAATTATTATTATTGCTATTATTATTAAGTATTAAGAATATTATTGTTATTATTATTGTTATGGTTATTGTTAATACTAGTATTAGTAATTAAAATTGTTATCATGTAAATAAAGATTACTAATATAACTATTATTACTACTATCAATATTATCATTATTGTTATGATCATTATTATCATTAAAGTATTAAAACTATTATTATTATTAGTATTAACATTGTTATTATTAACATTATATTATTTAAGTAAAGTATCATTTTATTATTAGAACTATTATTAATATTATTAATTATTATTCTTGTTATTGTTATTTGTATTATTATCATTGGTTATAGTTATTATTATTATCACGTGTATTTTAATTAATATTAATATTAATGTTAAAATAAGTATTAGTTATCATTATTATGATTAAGATATTATTATTATTATTATTATTATTAAATATTTGAATTATTATTAATAAGCATTAAGAATATTACTTATTATTGTTACTACCGTTAATATAAGTAGTAATTACCAACTATTATTATCGTTAACATAACCCTAGTTACAATTATAATAATTATTATTATTATTGATATTACTAATAATATTATTATCAATATAGGTATTAATATTAAATAATATGATTATTAATATTATCTTTATT